>NW_027468931.1:0-355957 GCF_051014615.1 Bombus vancouverensis nearcticus | reverse complement strand
TGTCGTAATTAAATATTTCTAAATATTCATTTTTCATTTTGAACCTGTAGAAACAATTTATTATATATACTATTAGCTAAGTAATTGCATATTTAATTAAGTCGAAATATAAAGCTTAGTTATTTTAATAATTTAAAAAATAAAAAACTGACAAACATTTCAATTTAATTTATGGTTGGAACAAAAGACAGTTATTTTTCATTAATTGAAATATTGCAATGCAGAGTACTTTCCAAAATACGCCGAGAGTATTCCTGATGGTGAAACGAGCGTTGCTTCATCTAACGCAGCTAAAGAAAACAACATCTATGTAGTTGGTGGTACGATGCCTGAAATAGAGGGCGATAAATTGTACAATACCTGTACTATTTGGGGTCCCGATGGAACTTTGATAGCAAAGCACCGAAAGGTAAGTAATATATTCCTTTATGGCTTTGAATTTGAAAATATTGGGGTGAAGAAAGTGACTCTATCTAGGAATAATTTAGGAATATACATATGTACATACGTATACTATAACCAATTCTATAATTTACGGTTTATAAAATACGTTATGATACGGGAAACGCCCATTTTTGTTGTAATGTGTTTGTTGTTGTATAAATTTTTCACATACTTAAAATATTATTATACTTATTTTTTCTCCTTTTTAAACATTATTAAATGATAAGATTTTTTAATAAAAGAAAGTGATAAAAACGCTGTCAGTTATTAAATAAAAAATAATTAAAGTTTAGGAGTTGGTAACTTTGATATTAAATTACAAAAGTTGCAGCAATAGAATTAGCGACCACATTTTTATGTTATTAGGTACATCTATTCGACATCGACATTCCTAATAAGATTACTTTTCGAGAGAGTGATTCACTCAGTCCTGGTAACTCCCTAACGATGTGAAGGGCTGCAAAATAGGTATTGGCATTTGCTATGATATTAGATTCGAGGAAATGGCACGCATTTATCGGAACAAAGGTACAGTAACTTAATCGATCAATACTTAACTAGCAAAAAATTAAATATCTTTCTTAAATATATTCTATATAAAATTAATATAATCTGCAACTCTGTATAAAAAGAAGCTTAATTTAAAAAACCAGTATATTTGCTGAAAATGAAACAAATAAAAGAATTAAAAGCACAATAAGAGGACTGTCCTCGCATATTCAGAAATGATGGAATGTGAACCGTGCAACTACGAAGTTAATTGGTATTCGGTGGCTTCATATTTCCTGCTTCTCTGGGTTAGGTTGCCAAATGCTGATATATCCAGCGGCATTCAATATGACCACTGGACCACTGCACTGGTCATTACTTCAGCGTTTCAGAGCGAATGATAATCAATTATACGTTACCTGCATATCACCGGCTCGTGTTCCTTAAGCAAGTTACGTCGCATGGGGACATACACAGTTGACCAATCCCTGGGGAAAGATTCTTTACGATTTGGAAACTCAAGAGAATATGGCAGTCACCGATATCGGTAATTTACAGCTTAAAATTAAAAGCGAGAGATCCATGATGTAATTAATTTTTAGTCTCGTTAATTTATCGATTTAGCCATCTTCCTCTGTATTTGTTGAATTTATTAGTAAGCATTACTTATTACTTCGTATGTTTCTTTTTTCTATCAGATCTAAAAGTTGTTGAGGAAGTAAGGGCTCAGATACCTACATTTTCTCAGAGACGTACAGATTTGTACGACACTGTCTGTAAGAAGGAGTAACTCTACACTAAAACAGAAAATGTTTTTTTATAATATTTCTACTACAATATCCCTTTTTTGTGAATTATTACTAATTTCTTATCATTTGTACTAAACGAATGACTCAATTAAGAAAACCAAAACGTTATAAATAATAATCTGTATATCTTGTGTATCAACATGTAATTGGATATTATAATAATATAGGAATGCTATAATAATATAGGATAATAATATAGGAGAATAATAATATAGAAAAAAATACATGCTTTTAAACAGCTTTAATATCGATCACATAAATTGTTATAATTCACAATGATTACGCATACATAAAAGACCCCTTGATAGTAAAATTTACGATCAAAAGGCAATTACGTATCGTTTAACAACATTTAATTTATAACACCTTTTAAACATTTAGACAGATTAACACATAACACTTCTTATATATAAACATCAATTCGAAGTTATCAGCTTGGAGAAATTGGTCGATTAATACCTGTAGATTGTCTGTCTCGATGAAAGACTTAAAGAGAGCAAAAACATGATAATGCCGCTAATATAATATTCCTTCTTTCTTGTATCTGTCTGCCTCTCAGGTCGTTTTACTAATTACAATAAGTAATTTCGACTTCTTTGCGCTCTCTTTTAACGCATTCGAGACCGAAAGAAATTCATATCAGTCAGTAGGCAAGGGTATAATATACATATTTTATATATAACTTATGTAGTAATGTATATATCATGTTAGTTTCATATTTTTTTCAATATAGAATTATTATATATATATATATATATATATATATATATATATATATATATATAACTGTACATAATACATTATAGAATAACATAGTATATAATTTTATATTTTAAAAATATGAGGCATACTATTTAAGATTGTCATCGATTTAAAATCAAAGTATGAAAAGGATACCCTGGAGAGAGTAAAACACAGAATCATTCCAACTAAACATTCAGATCGTACCGACACCTAGGTATCGTCTTACAATTAAATCTCGGTCTCGAATGGATTAAAATGAAATACATACTTGCAGCTTCAACGTCTTCAATATCGAGGAGATTCAAACTTTACAAATAAAAACGGCCTGTTCCCCTTTCCACGACAGACTCTCATACCATATCCGCTCTTATCCAGGCTTTTACTTGAAACCAGCAATGCGTTCATTTACAATTTAAATTTACCCGGACCATCCACTGAATCGTCAGCCCTTTATAAATATATAATGAACCCAGAACATGTGCCTGTGCCCCTGGTATCGACGCTTGTGATGTTCGTACCGGAACCTTCGCACAATTTCAATTTGTCACGCGTGAACATCGATTCTTCCAGGGGTCACAGCTTTATGCGGCTAAATCCTTTAGAACGATTAAAATGATACTAATGATATGGTATTTTTTACAAAGATTTAACATATCCATAAAATAGGAAGTTTCGTGCTCTCCTATTTTATATTAATTATAAATTAATAAGTTTTATATGTGTTATTTATAGATCTAATAAATTTTGTATTAGTTTACAGCAGGTGCTCCGGGTATAAACAGACGACAAACGAACAAATAGAAATTCAAACTATTGTCGTTGTTTAACTCGCATGGGACTATAAGCTCGAATTGGACTTAAACGTTACGATCGTCGAGAATAATTACTATATGTACCCTATACGACGGGCAGAGAATCTTAAGTTATTAACGGCAATTCCTTTGTGCATAATTCAGGTTTATTAACAACCTGTAATGGATAATCATCGATGAACTCTTTTTGAATAAAGTTCACATTTATAAAGCAAACACTATAAAATACGACAGGACAATTGTAATCGATAAATAACATTTTATTAGGATATTATAAGAAGCTAAGATATCGAGGTACATTAAAATTGAGTCCGCTGCAACCCTCATGACATTTAAAATCCTACGCGTATATTGAGTAAAGTTGTTATATTAAATATAATCATATTAAATACAAGCTAGTCCGCTGGATTCCCAAATTATTTGGTTAAATACTTTGAATACGAGAATACCGAGTGTTAACAGTAGCAAATCCTCTATATGGTATGTTTACTTTGCTATCTTGAATAGGTAAATAACATTTCACTTTAACGCATTTAACCAATATTAACATTTAACATTTAACCAATATTATACGCATATGCACATAATGTTACTGTTACATATAATGATATATACGTAGATATACACGTTAATTAAATCCTCTATATGGTATTTTTATATCAGTATCGTAAACATTGTAAACCGGAAATCTTTTATTACACACGTACATATACGGTCAATATTATTGTTACATATAGTGATACATACGTTGATCCACACATTAATTAAATCCTCTATATAGTATTTTTACTTTGCTATCTTGAATAGATAAATAATCTCGAATATAGACATACAGGTACACTTACGTTGATATACACCTTTGTACAAGGTGTCAAAAAATTTTTTATCACAGCGTTTTTTTAAGACGATTTTATAGCTTCGAAATTGATCTTGACACGATTTTCAATGTCAAATTATTTTTCTATTGCATCATGTGATACTCATTAGGAGGAACAAAACTTCTGTTTTCTTAGAAAAAATGTTTGAAATTTCATTAATTCCTAGATTGATTTTATTTATACTTTAAGGTCAGATATGACATCAAATAATGTCAATACTAATATCTAGTTATTTGTCAATTTACAGCATCTGAAAAACAAGACATCTTCGAGACAGCGTGGGTTTTCTTTCCAACTTTCTTAACTTTCAACAATAAAATTTTCGTCAAACGATACAATCTATCCAACAAAGTTCTTGTACACAGCCAATCTCGTAAGAACATAGATCTTCTTCAAGTATTATTCTTCACAATGCTTCGTGTGGAATTTCTACTTGACGAGTTATTATTAAACGATTAAAAGCTTATTATTATACGATAATGTAATATCGTAGAATAGCTTTGATTGGAGATCGGCTGAAATTAGAAAACACCGTGTACGCCGTCTTTTTGTGGTTTGTTTACATCCAAGAGCGCCTAGTAACAGTGACGCGAGAAAAGATAAGCAGCGTCAAAACAGAAGTACGGTTTCATATTTCAAGGAGTGGCAATCGAGAGGCCAGAGTATGTGAGCCGAAAAGTGTGTGTGTGTGTGTGTGTGTGTGTGTGTGTGTGTGTGTGTGTGTGCAGGACCGAGCAGGAATGCATTGGCGAGGTTCAGAGTTGATCGAGACGTCGAAGCATAGAGTCGTTAGAATTGAGTTGCGAGTGTTGTCGAGTGTTAGAGTTGCTAGTGAGAGAGAGAGAGAGAGAGTTACCAAATAGTTGTCAAGTTATTTGATGTAAATACGAGCGTTGCATTTAGTTTTCCTGTTAATCAAACATCGTTTCTCTGTCTAACTAATATCTGTATTTTCAATCCATTATTAATAAATTATAATTAATCGGACAAAATTACACCTTTAATATATTCCGATATTACAATAACTTACTTTTTTCTACGTCAATGGACACGAAAGACGTTGAGTGAGGAATTAGAACAAGTGTGGATCGTTGGAAACCACTATGCTGCGGTCTACCATTCGTTTTACCCTATATATACCACGGAACAAAGGATAATTTTCACCGGCTTGGCTATGGCTACTGGTGTGGATCCAAGTATTTGGGCCATACTAGACGCTATGTAGAAGCAGAACGAAATCAAGTTAAGAAAACTGTTAAAGGAGACTATTAAAGCAGTGACTAGTCGGAGTTATCAGGGTAGTTTAGTTTCTAATAATTTGAACAAAAGCTTGGAGAAAACAGACGTTACTGTAGGAAATGAAGAAATGGTTTTGAAAGAATTTTCAAAAGAATTGCAGTCTAATGTAGAAAATTCTTACGAAAAGAAAGTATCAATTGACACCGCTTCACAGAATTATATTTTCATTAAAACAGACTTAATGTTTGATGTCAATAGCTCAACAGAATACCAGAAAGAGTCTGTGAAACGAAGGAAAGAAGATATTGCAGTATTGTATAATGATTTGTCACCATCTTCGTCACAAGATACTCAAAATTTACAAGAATGGTTTGACAAAAAAAGTAAAAGTTTAGGAGAAGCAGAAAAAGATCATAACAAGAATACAAATAAAGAAAACCAAATTGAAACGAAGGAATTAGAAGCAGTTAGTAAATCAACTGCTGAAAATGATACAAAATCAATAGACAACGTTGAACAAAATATATCATTAGAATCCATACAAAGAGCAAGAGATAATGCTTACAATAATGAACATTTGCTTATAGAAGAAGACCAAATGATGACAGCGAAAAATGCGTGTGACACTACAGAATAAAAAACTTCAGCAGATCTTATGTCGAGAAATTTAGATGCTAATACACAAGAGAAGTCCTTAGAGAATAAAGATGACAAGAATCCATCTCCATCTATGTTAGATAGTAGTAAACGGAGCAGTCGTTATAATGTTGCTGCAAAGCCTGCTACTTCGCCAAAATTTGAAGAAATTGTTTATAATCAAACCAGACAATCAAACACAAATAAAATTTTGCGAAGCGCTTTAAAGACGAAATTAATCGAAGACAAGTCTGAAATAATTAATAAACAAAAGGCATCGGAAAATGTAGAAAATAAATTTGCCAAAGAAGAAAAAAGAGGTGTTAAACAAAAATCAATTTCAGATAGTGAAAACGAAGGGAAGTTCTTTTAACGAACGCAGCTAGTGATAGCGATAGGTATAAATCTGTAGAAAATGATAATGCAGTAACGGGTGTAATAGCAACTGATGAAGCGAAACATAGAGGCAGACCTAGGAGATCGGATAAAGTCGAAGTTAAAAAAGATGAAGATACAAGTGTAAATTCCGACCAATTGCGGGGAGACGTAACCGCGAGGAGAGACGTCAACGGGGATCGTAAATCCCCGTTACGATTATAACAATCGACACCACGAATTGATCGATCCCCTGATTTCCGTTGAGATAATAGGGGTGATTGAGTTTGTATAACACTGTGATTCACTGAATTATAAATTATATATTTCCAACACTTAGATTACACTGACGTAGAGAAATAAATAGTTAACAACTTGTCGCACGAAGATGTGATAGATATGTACGCTAGAGCAGGGCTCTTATAATGGAAATTAATGTATTAATGGACTTAGCACTATAATATATTTAGGAGAGAAGATGTATGTTCGACAACACCGTGAACCGACAAAAGATTTTCGTGAAGTATGCGACTCTCGCGCTATGTGTAGACTGCCGCGTTAGGCGTTAGTTTTTAGACTGACTGTCGCTCTTTTTCTAATACAGAAGAAAAGTTCGGTGTGGGTGTGCCCCTGTGCCTAAAGAACGCGGATTCGTTTTTCCCACTTTCGTTAGGAAAAGTGAGGGTAACGAACCGCGGTGTCGATTGGTCATGACCTGTACTACTGCTCGAAGGGATGAGTAGGAAGTCTCCTACCATCGTGGTGGATAGATGACTGTGTGCGTGAGGAAAACATAGCTTGTTTTATTAGAGGGCTATTCGGATTTTCCTAATGGGTGCATACCCGCTTTCTCCGTGTTTTAAGTACGCCTAATAAACCCAAGGACCTCTCTAAAAACCGACTGTGTTTCGCGAAACAATACAGGGAAGTGAAAGTTATGGTGGGTCCTTAGGTTTATTGAGGGTCGAAGTGACATTACGCAGGCCGGTTGTTGTCCGGTGGCGCGAGCTGGCGCGGGCTGGCGTGCAGATGTTTTAGGCGGCGTAACAACAAGGAAGATCCTAGAAAATGAGAAGGGTGGATTAGAAGAACGAAGAAAACTCGAAGAAGATACAAAAGAAGAAACTACAGAGACAGAAGTCAATTCAAAAGGTATATTAAATAATAAGTGCGATTTACTTGATACCGAAAGAGCTATTGAAATTAATGATACGGTTCAAGATATTAAATTTACTGAAGGTAGAAGCCGCACTCAAAATGATATGGAAGATGTAGTAGAAGATTCACAAGAATTATCTAATAAAAGTAAGTTATCAGAAATAAGGATTGCACTTAACAAAATTGAATATACAAAAACTATTTTACGGAATAAAAAGAATTCATTAGAAAGAGAAAGAGGAGTAAGGGAAAAGAAGAAAATGTACAGACAGAAATTATTTCAAAAAATATATCAGATGATAAATGTGATTTGCTTTAGAAAAAAAAAAAAAAAAAAATATTATCCACAAACTACATTTGGAATTTATCTATTTTAGTGGGGAGAAAGAGAAAGGATAGAGGAGTTGATCAATAGACTGTGGATTTTGAAGCGTTTATGAAAAACTTACAATTTTAATAAAATATTCAATGTAAAGTCTTTGTTATAATATTCAGATAGATAGATGAAAAAAAACTGAATTTGCATAATTACTCATGGCTTATTGATCAATCATGCGACTCGTTCAGAGGTAACTCGAGTTGTAAAGGCGACAATTTATTAAAAATGGTATATCTGACGTACGATGCATTTGCTCATGTTAAACTATTTAAATAAGTATAAAAATCACGCGAAAAAAAAAATCTACTGAAAATAATGTTGAACTAGTTAATAATAATAAATCATATAGTGAAACACAAACCTTAAATCAAGATTTTAAGTTCAAAAAAAAAAAAAGAAGAAAGAAGTTGATAAAATGACAGCAACATGTAGCAGCAGGCGAGAGAAAATAAGCCAAATTTCTAAAAGAAGAAACGATGCTCAAGAACTCGGAATTTCTCGAGTGGATATGCTAAACAACGAATTTAATGAACAGTTGAAAGAACGTGAAACAGCAATAGAAGACTTACATCAAATGTTAAAGCATCAATCGGAAATTCATAAAGTTACCTTAAATGAAGCAAGTTTGAAAATAGGAGAACTGCAGAGTGCAGTGTATCAATGTGCACTAAAAATGCAAGCAACGTGACGATTACTTTTAGAACACCACAAGCACCACGAAAACACAATCAAGACCAAACAAGATCAAGTTCAAAAGTGAAGTTACGTGAGCTTATTACTGCTAACGACCAAAAATTGAATTACGATCCCGGGCATCAACTCGCTGATCTTCAAGTAGAATGTTCCGACAAAGACAGGACGACACAAGAGTTCGAGAAGCACATAGAGGACATGAAGGAGGAAGTGCAAAAATTAGAATTGCAACTCGACGAGTTACAAAAAAAAGAAAAACACACACGCACGTAAAAAGAGTTCAATCTTTTGGAATACAAATTGAAGAACTAACAATAAAATTAGAAGAAATAACACAGAAGAAATAAGTCACAAATATGAAATTGCCTGATGGCTGATGTTGATCGTTGACGTTTATAATGATTGAATTTCGTCAACGGCGCCATCTGGATCCTTGTTGAAAAATTAAAATAGCCGCAACAGCACCATTGAGCTCATCACCCAGAGTAGCGTTTGTTGGTGAGTCGAGGAGCTGGAGGATTTCTTATCCTCAAGGACATAAATTTCACCGGTTCCGGTAATGTTCTTTATATGGTCCAGGCATTCGAAATCACAACATCGCTTTCCAAGACGAAATTTCCTGCATGGCTGTAGTAAACAGAAATCGATCAATTGTACAGATCAATCGTCACTCGACTGCTCGAGAATTCAGGTCATCCAGAGAATAGAATAGAGACGTGGAAAAATGTAGTGCGATCATCGCAGTGGGAGGAAATAGGGGGATAGGGACCAAATGAATGAACGAGATGTTAAGGACAACTGACGATAAGTTCTTCTTTTGTCGAGAATTGCATGTTTGTGAATGGTTTGTGGGTGGTTAGGTGGAGAGAATTGAAGAGTTTGGAGGTGACTGGAAG
This sequence comes from Bombus vancouverensis nearcticus, assembly GCF_051014615.1. NCBI lineage: Eukaryota > Metazoa > Arthropoda > Insecta > Hymenoptera > Apidae > Bombus > Bombus vancouverensis. Next base: position 346,405 of record NW_027468931.1, on the reverse strand, counting down.
AGTGTTTTGGGCAAGGTAGATTGCAGAATAGTTGCGGTAGCATTGTGTTAATTATGGGTTTGTACATGTAATCTTTGTATGTATCACTACATACAACCTAACGTATATTTTTAATAATACATCAGAGTTTTAGTTATTTCATAGCTATGAATTTTATACTCTATAATCTTGACGTTTTATTTCACAGAAGCGTTTGAATATCCATAAAAATTAAATGAACCAATGTATTCATTATCTTATAGAGAAGATATATTATTTTTAATTATGTTCCAATTATTTATCATGATCCTGATTTCCTTATTCTGAAAATTTGAAAGGAAGTTTTGTAGTTTGATACTTTCAGCGACAAAGGGTCAATATTGCTTTAGTATATTTCGTCACATATACATGTATATCTATATATCCACCGAAAATGCGCTCTTGTAGACAAACGCTCGATTCACGTCATAGCTTTTAAAGCTTGTCGCATCTCCATCCGTTGGAAAAAGTTTTTCCTGTAGCATATTTTATTTTTACGAACCAACAAGGTCTTTGTTTATTTCCTTCTTTTTTTTGCTCCAATTCCCCCATTGTTTTTTCAAGGATAGTATTTCAGAGCCATTAGTCAAGTTCATTGTAACAATAAACGTACGTTTCGGAAACATTTTGTGCTGTGAAACAGAATACACTAAAGTTTGAAGGTCACATCGATTTTCGAAAGTTTATAAATGGAGGTGTATGACAGTATCACCAGCTGTTGCTGTCCCCAAGCGCCAAAATACGTTCTGACTACTATTTTATGTATCTCACAGAAGTATGTCTTCATTCATTATCTCCCATGCCATCCACCAACGTATTCTTAACATGTTATCTCCTAGTAAAATATTGATGTTGAATCAGATATCCAACTGAATAATCTTTTCGGTGTCTACTATAAGACATTTAAAACCAAGGCTCGTACACACGTGTGCTTATACGTCAGATGTAATACTTAACACGAAACCTGCTTATATTAATATTAAATTTATGCATAGTAGGATGTTCGACCTTTGTAAAAATGAAATTATAATACATACAGTTTCACCGTGGAAAAGTGAATCTTTCTAGCATGTCCACGCAAATGCAGGGGAGGGGAGGACTGTGCATGCACCAAACAACTTTACGTTCGTAATTTTTCACACAAATGTACAACTGTAGGGAAATAATTATCTCTGATTTTTCGGATGTTAGGAATCGACAATATCGCATAACGGAATGCTGTGTTCTACGTATTCTATTTTTGTTACGAAAGTGGTACAAACGAAGTCCACATAAGAATAGTACAACAAAATCGGTTGAGGTTAGGTTATCGTGCAGATATCGCGGCTTTTGCATTGGAAATCACGCAACTGCCAGTCTCGTCGTTCCCTGTAAACGAAAGAAAGGTATTGTAATCGGTCGGAATTAACATAAAACTCGTCGCATGCGACCATATGGCCTGAATGTTGAATAAACGAGAGTAGAGCGCGAGCTATGTGATTCTAACCGTTTAGGCGGAAACTAATGATTGTAACCAGAGCCGAGATATATGCCAATATTACTTTGCTCGACAAAGCGTATAAGATGAGGAGAGAATCGCGATAAGGTAGAACAAGAGACAGATATTCTCTACGTAAAGCAAGTCTGTCAACTAGATTGAAATCCTATAGCTATAACTACAGTGAATCCATATTCTGGCGAATTGTCTTTTCACAAATGAAGCTTCTGAAGAACGGAATTGATACAATAACTACTGTTCATTCATAACTACTGTTGTAAGAATCTATATATTTGTCTATCTATATCTATATATATCGATCTATATATATTTGTCAGAATGTCATTTTATCAAAAAACCCATCCTCTGTAATCATAGTTTAACGAAGCATAATTAATAGAAGAGGTAGAGCGTTAAGTGGAGATGATTTAATCACAGTTAAGTAGATAAATCTCTATATTAGTCTCTTTAATTAAAATGTCCTACGTTTTATTTGCGTCATTTTTTTCCTTCATCCAATTTAAAATGTTTAAATAACAATAGCCTATACAATATAATTTTATGTAAAAAAATTGATTATACCATGTTTATTACAGATATTTAACATTTTTGTGTACATACAAAATTTAAATTATACCTCGCTTGAGAACAAAAATTCTATTTATTTTCCTAACATGTACTAATAATTATTGATCAAACTAGAAAAAGCTGGAGGAGATTACTTAGGAAGATTACTTAGCATCTTATATTCCTGGCAAGACTCGAACGTTTTATCTTCCTTTAGATTTTCCTAAGTTTCCATTTCTCTGACTTGCTATTTTAGTTAGCTTAGTATACGTGCTATACATAGGTATGTATAGTGTCATGATCGCGACAGTCGTGAGTTACCCACGCTTTATCCTCTGTAAACTATTTATAAAAGAAGAACAAATTACATGTTAGAACTTTCATTCAATTTACCAATACAAATAATTTTAAACAAGAAAAAAGACCTAATGCAGTGGTTTCAACTTAAACATATCCAACAGTTATTTACGAATAAATAGTATAAATCTTTTAGCAACATGAAATTCGCGATATTTATTCAAATATTTATATTTACAGTGCGCCATCAGCAAAGAAAACGTGTTTATCGAAACGTGCGCTATCGATTTTATGCTTTTGCCACGCAAACAGGGAAATTGCAACTCAAAATTGAATTCGCACTGCAAAGCGTTGACGTTACGACATCAATTACATACTTCAAAAACACCGAAGGTATCACACGGAATCAGAGAGATTCTATGAGAAGTTAAACGCATAGTCACCCTATTGGGAATAGGATTGCTTTGATTCGAGCTCAAACATAGGGAAAGCTGAAAGAATCTTTTGCGGATCTTCCTTCTTCTCTACGTTGGATTTTATACAAAACGACTTTAACCTTTTCAAGGAAATACGGAAATAAGGATTTTAGATAGAGAGATTTATCTGGAAGGAAATGGATAGAAAACGTAGAACCAGTTCTTGTTGGTTGAAAGATTTTTTCTCTTCGCAGAGATTCAAGCTTTAAAGAACGATCAAATATGTGCGCAGCTGACTTACGCGTGAAGTTATTATTAAAAAAAATTGTTGCATTTAAAAGGATAAATATTAATTTAAATTTAAAAAAATTGTTTGTTCAATTATCATAAGTTTAATTTAAATTTAAAAAAATTGTTAGTTCAATTATCATAAGTTTAATTTAAATTTAAAAAAATTGTTAGTTCAATTATCATAAGTTTAAAGATATGTAGATATTGTATTTACATATCGAAAATCAGACAGCAATATTAATTAACACACCTAGTCAAACGCACACGTACTTTAAAACCGTGCTTTAAAATCGATATTCGCTGAAACAATACATCGCTCTGCGCTTCCAATTTGTTTTCGCACGAAGAATCAGTCCACTCATTGTTACCGTCACCATCTCTACCGTAATCTATATTACTCGAATAAATTCTATATCTTGATTGGAAAATCACATATTTTAACGAACTTCCTTATTTTTTGTTTTTTATGACTTTAATTGGCAATTTCCATAATGTTCTATAACTTGACAATAGACTGATAATATTTCAGGATATATATATACATACATCATGTTTTTGAGGATTCTGTAGTAAAATATATGTCGGAGATGAAAGGAAAGCCGAAGCCCTTCCTTGGAGATTTTGGGAACATCCTCTAGTACCTTAGCCTAGATTTTATTATAGTTGTAATTGTTTAAGATTTGTAATAAGCGAGATTGGGTTCGAGGTGACAATCGGTCGCTGAACGTAGCCACGGTCACGGGATGGATGTTTTATCTAACGGAGGTCTGGAGTGGTTGTATGTGTTTTCCGAGAAGTGTGGTTGTGGCGGCATGCGGCCTCGAGAGCGGGCCGAGCCACGTGTGATGTTGCCTCGGAGGTGCCGATGCAATGGGACATACATTGTATTTAGTAACCAAAACTCCAGGCAGAAACTGCCTAGCAACGGCGTTTGGAACTTTCTCGATGCTTCCAACGAGTGTGCCTAGCAACGGCGTTTGGAACCTTCTCGATGCTTCCAAACGGGTATAGAAAACAAAATGCAATCGTACAGGGAGAAAAATCTCCACGAGGCTGGCATTCTTGCGATTGCCTTGGAGAGTGATACATCGAGCGTTTTCGAGGATCGCATTTGCGTCTAAGTTAGTTTCGCTTAGTAAGGAGTTATCCCGATGACCGTGGATTCGTTTGAACTCAAACATTGCTAATAGTATTATTTAATTTAATTATTCGTAGATCGTATTATTCATTAGGCTTAGTGTTTGTTAGACTTATTATTAGTTGTACTTATTATTTGTTAAGCTTAGTGATAGACCTGTATATACGTGTAAATAAAATCTCGGCTTTGTGAAACGATGGCTAGTCCACATGAAGAGTCGTCGCGCGCCCAAAATTCGAATCCCGATCCGACATCAGAAGTGGGATCAGAACCGTTTAAAGTGCTACAAGAGCAAATGGACCTTATGCGCGAGTTAATTCAGACGCTAGCGCACAAACCGGGGGAGCAACGACCGAGTACGGAATCTAAGGATGCAACGTTACCACGTTTTGACCCCGAAGGCGCGGGCGCCGATTCATCCGCGTGGTGCTCTCATGCTGATCTGATTTTGAAAGACCACCCGATGCAAGAGAGTGCGTTACTTTCCGCTCTAAATCGCGCCCTAAGGGGTTCTGCTGCGCATTGGCTTTCACAAATGGTGCGCGGTGGAAAGCTTACCTGGCCAACGTTTAAGGAACAATTTCTTTCGCGTTTTGGTGGCAGAGAGACAGCCGCTTCGGCGTTAATAAGGATATCCAGAGAACGACCGTCGGAGACTGAATCTCCGGGAGCGTACGGTAGTCGCCTCCGCTCCATGCTGCAGATGAAGTTGCAAGATCTAACGATGCCCGAAGTGATCAATGCCCTCGCCCTTTATATGCTGAGTTCACAAGATCGACGCTTTCGGCGACTAACGCTCGCGAATAATATCAGGACGGAGGACCAATTTCATGATGAAATGAGGATTCTCCCTTACAACGATCAGCCGACATTTTCGCCAAGAAATTCACTAACGGAACCTGAAGCTAAACGCAGCAGGCTATCAGTTCCTCGGATTAAGTGCTACCGCTGTGGTGCTCACGGACATAGGAGAACGGAGTGTCGCCTGCAAACACAAACGGGGAAGGAGCAGGATATACGAAACCCGAAGGAAAAACGACCAGCCGCATCGTCGAAGGTGACCTGCTTCAAATGCCACGAGGAGGGACATATCGCGCCTAATTGCCCATCATCGCGGAAAAGAAACTACGATTCCATTGACGAACGCCGGATCGACTCCTGTGTAGTAGAAGCTCCGGCTGGTAGATTAAGCCATCTGGGTGAGTCGTATCCATTTTACTTTGATTCTGGGGCCGAGTGTTCGTTAATCAAAGAGTCCCTAGCCTCGAAATTTTCGGGTAAAAGAATAACCGATGTGGTAGTGATGCGGGGGATCGGGAATACTTGTATTAAGAGTACACTTCAGATTTTGTCCACTGTTCGTATTAACGATCTTACATTGGAGATAGTTTTTCATGTCCTTGCTGACGATTACCTAAAATACGACATCATGATTGGTCGCGAGATTTTGAGCCAGGGATTCGACGTAAATATCGCGCAAGATAGCCTCGTTATTTGTAAAACAAAGGTCGTTAACGCTTGTGGTAAAGTCGCGGAAGATGCGGTCAACATTAACGAGGTTGACACTGATGTGATCGGTAACTATAAAGATCGATTAATCTCTGTTCTCGAAAAATTCAAAGAATCATTCATTACGGGTTTCCCGCGTACTCGCGTCAGTACGGGCCAGTTGGAAATACGGCTAATCGATCCCAACGTCACCGTGCAGAGAAGCCCTTACAGGCTTAGCGTGGAAGAGCGAAGAATAGTACGCGAGAGGATAGACGAGTTAATTAAAGCACAAATTGTAAAACCTAGTAATTCGCCGTTCGCGAGCCCTATAATACTCGTGAAGAAGAAGGACGGCTCAGACAGATTGTGCGTAGACTTTCGAGCGCTGAATAAAAATACGGTCGCGGATCGGTATCCCTTACCCCTTATTGCTGACCAAATCGCGAGATTGCAGAGTGCGAGATACTTCATTAGCCTGGACATGGCTAGCGGATTTCACCAGATCCCCATTCACCCTAACTCGACGGAATATACTGCGTTCGTTACCCCCGACGGTCAATACGAATACGTGACGATGCCGTTTGGGTTGAAAAATGCACCAGCCGTTTTCCAGAGAGCCATTTTCAAGGCCTTAGGCGACCTCGCTTATTCGTATGTCGTTGTTTATTTGGACGACGTTCTAATAATCGCCGACTCAATAGATCAAGCTCTAGAAAGGTTGCACACTGTACTAAACACTCTCGTAAACGCCGGATTTTCTTTCAATTTCGCTAAATGTTCTTTTCTGAAGACGTCGGTACTTTATTTGGGATATGTAATTCGTAACGGAGAAGTTCGTCCAAACCCGGGAAAAATACAAGCTTTGAATTCTTTACCTGCACCGTCGACCGTCACACAGCTTAGGCAGTTTATAGGTTTGGCCTCTTACTTCCGAAAATTTATTCCTAAATTTTCGCAAGTGATGAAACCCTTGTACGCACTCACTTCTAGTAACAAGCACATAACTTGGACGGACAGGCACGAAAAGATAAGACAACAGATAATTTCCGTTCTGACCGACGCGCCGGTGTTAATGATATTTGATCCCAATCGTCCCATAGAGCTACATACCGACGCTAGTTCGGAGGGGTATGGAGCTATTTTAATGCATAGAGTCGAAAAGGAAAACAGAGTCATCGAATATTATAGTAAAAGGACCAGTCCCGCGGAATCTAGGTATCATTCGTACGAACTGGAGACACTAGCAGTAGTCAGCGCCGTTAAGCATTTCCGACACTACTTACATGGACGGAAATTCTTAGTAGTTACGGACTGTAATTCTTTGAAAGCCTCCAGCAACAAAGTAAACTTAAACGACCGGGTTTATAGGTGGTGGGCTTATTTGCAAACATTCGATTTTGACATCATGTATCGAGAGGGTAAACGAATGGCCCACGTAGATTTCTTTTCGCGAAACCCCGTAGACTTGAATCGCCGTATGATAGACAAGGTCGCAGAGAAAGAGATTAATCTGGCCGAGATCTCCGAAGACTGGCTATTAGCGGAGCAACGTCGTGATCCGCAAATCTCCGAAATCGTTAATAAATTACAGAACGAAGAGCTCGCGGAAGATATCGCGAATACCTACGAACTGCGATCCGGTACACTTTACCGTAAAGTACAACGAAAGGGCAGAACCCTTTGCTTACCCATTGTTCCGAGAGGTTTTAGATGGTCCGTCATCAACCATGTGCATCAGTCAATTATGCACTTAGGATGGGATAAAACGCTCGAGAAGCTCTATGAGTATTATTGGTTCGAGGGAATGGCGAAGTATGTTCGCAAGTTTGTCGAGAACTGCCATGCTTGTAGAGTTTCGAAGGCTAGTTCAGGTAAAATACAGGCTGAACTGCATCCTATACCTAAGACCGGCATACCGTGGCATACGGTGCATATGGACATAACGGGCAAGCTGAGTGGCAAGAATGACTCGAAAGAGTATGTCGTCGTCTTGATCGATGCCTTTACGAAATTCGTGCACTTATATCACACACGCAAATTGGATTCGCTCAGCGTTATCAAGGCACTTAAGTCCGCCGTGTTTTTGTTCGGTAGTCCCTGTCGGATAATAGCAGATCAGGGTAGATGTTTCACGGGCCGGGAATTTCAAGAATTCTGTGCAAGCAAACAAATCAAAGTTCATTTGATCGCGACCGGTGCAAGTAGGGCCAATGGGCAAGTAGAACGTGTTATGAGCACGTTAAAAAATATGTTCACAACGGTAGAAACGACCGGGCGTTCATGGCAAGACGCGATCGGGGAGATGCAATTGGCTTTGAATTGCACCATCAACCGCGTAACCAAATCGAGTCCTTTAGAGTTATTGATTGGTAGAGCAGCAAGACCGTATGACTTATTACTACCTGATAACATCGAGGAAAAAGAAATAGATATCTCCAGTGTAAGACAACAGGCAATAAAAGAGATGGAAACTAGTGCTAGGTATGACAAAGAGAGATTCGATAAAACCAAAGCTAAAGTAGTTAGGTTTAATCCTGGTGATTTGGTACTACGCCAAAATGAAGAAAGGAACCAGACAAAATTGGATCCAAAATTCAGGGGTCCGTTTGTGATATCGGAGGTCCTGGAAGGAGACCGATATACCTTGAAAACACTGGATGGGAAAAGGTCATACAAGTACAGTCATGACAGGTTAAGGAAAATGCCGGATAGTCGCATTCCTGCGGAGTTGGATGTCTGTTGTGATGACGAGAACAGTGACCATGGCGATGTGAGTACCCCGATCCCAGAGGATCGTAGAATTATATGAGCCCAGGTGCGGCCATGGGACGGAGTTCAGTGCGGTCAGGCACTGGGAGTGACGATGTCACGAAGCTGGGAGCCGGTTTAGTACCGACAGCGACGATGTCACGAAGCTGGGAGCCGGTTTAGTACCGACAGCGACGATGTCACGAAGCTGGGAGCCGGTTTAGTACCGACAGCGACGATGTCACGAAGCTGGGAGCCGGTTTAGTACCGACAGCGACGATGTCACGAAGCTGGGAGCCGGTTTAGTACCGACAGCGACAATGCCACGAGGTTGGAGCTGGTTTAGTACCGATAGCGACAATGTCACGAGGTTGGAGCTGGTCTAGTACCGACAGCGACAATGTCACGGATTTGGAGCTGGTCTAGTACCGACAGCGACGATGTCACGAAGCTGGAGCTGGTCTAGTACCGACAGTGACAATGTCACGAGGCTGGAGGCGGTCTAGTGTTGACAGCGATCGTGTTACGAAGCTGGTTATGTAACGAACTTTGAGAGTATGTGCGATTCGAAGGATGAGACCCATTTGGGTGTGAAATCGAGAATGGTCCGTCATGTCATTACGACCCGACTGAAAGCACGCAGAATGCAACTGGCACTTTGAATGCTAATCACAATGACACTAATCTTGTTTCCTTTTGTTTTGTTGACGAAGGTACACCCGAGGACGTGTGATAGTCAGGATGGCCGTGTCGGAGATGAAAGGAAAGCCGAAGCCCTTCCTTGGAGATTTGGGGAACATCCTCTAGTACCTTAGCCTAGATTTTATTATAGTTGTAATTGTTTAAGATTTGTAATAAGCGAGATTGGGTTCGAGGTGACAATCGGTCGCTGAACGTAGCCACGGTCACGGGATGGATGTTTTATCTAACGGAGGTCTGGAGTGGTTGTATGTGTTTTCCGAGAAGTGTGGTTGTGGCGGCATGCGGCCTCGAGAGCGGGCCGAGCCACGTGTGATGTTGCCTCGGAGGTGCCGATGCAATGGGACATACATTGTATTTAGTAACCAAAACTCCAGGCAGAAACTGCCTAGCAACGGCGTTTGGAACTTTCTCGATGCTTCCAACGAGTGTGCCTAGCAACGGCGTTTGGAACCTTCTCGATGCTTCCAAACGGGTATAGAAAACAAAATGCAATCGTACAGGGAGAAAAATCTCCACGAGGCTGGCATTCTTGCGATTGCCTTGGAGAGTGATACATCGAGCGTTTTCGAGGATCGCATTTGCGTCTAAGTTAGTTTCGCTTAGTAAGGAGTTATCCCGATGACCGTGGATTCGTTTGAACTCAAACATTGCTAATAGTATTATTTAATTTAATTATTCGTAGATCGTATTATTCATTAGGCTTAGTGTTTGTTAGACTTATTATTAGTTGTACTTATTATTTGTTAAGCTTAGTGATAGACCTGTATATACGTGTAAATAAAATCTCGGCTTTGTGAAACGATGGCTAGTCCACATGAAGAGTCGTCGCGCGCCCAAAATTCGAATCCCGATCCGACATATATTATAATAAATTATAGGAAAAGCAAACTATTTAAGAAAAAATTACCACCTTCGAGTAATAAATTATAGAAGGTTACCAATGTAATTTAAAACTTAAAACTTAAAAATAATCTATTACACGTAACAAAGAAAAAGATTTCTTCGCAAACGGTAACTCGAAAATTACGGTCATTGCTGTAGAAACATAGTTTTACAGGGAGAAGAATTTCGCTAGAAACTCTCGACGATGTCACATCAAGCGAAAATTCAATAAAGCGATTACTAACCATACTACCAGCGGCAATCGTGTTACGGCAATTCGTAAATAAGTTAGTCTTCTATTTGCAGAAACGTCTCTGGCAATATCGTCACACTCTTGATTACGTCGGCGCTATCAAATGGTCTTTGGAAGAAAGTTTTCCATTATCTACTTTTGCCCATGGCGTCGTTCCAACAAATGAATTCGAGTTCTGAATCGCTTTGTCTCGTATTACGACTTTATAACGGTGTTTCTTTAAACTTTAAACGATCGTAATAAATGTATTTACCCTGAATCATTTATAAACTGAACCGGAATATAAAATTTTATTCCGCAAAAATCATAAAGTTGAAAGTTAGGAACGAATAACAAATGAATAACCTAGTTTCATTAAAAGGCACGTGGTTAAGGTACGCCAATCCGCGTAATAACTTTGACACTCCAATTATTATAAAATATGTATCCTTAAGGGATTTTTTTGCGCGAATGCAAAATACTTTTCATACGTGCATAAATACTGAATAAATGGGACGTGATTTTCAATATTTCTTTTTGTAGAATTTATAACAAAGTAACTTTTTCACAAATGTTTTCGCTAACATTTTTACAACGTAAATGTCTTCTTTTGTAATTAATAATTTCAATATTTCTCTGAACAGTTTCGTTGCGATAAAAAAAATATACAAAGCTTATGACGTGCTTGTTTAAAAATATTTATACGGAACAAGACTTTGAATTTGTCAGACCAATCGTCCTAACGAACGAATAAATTAAACGACTCGTAACAAAAAATTATTCCTGTCCATGTTTCTCTTTGTAAAAGTAATTCAAGGCAAGTTAGATGAATCGCTGTGTACCCTATTCGCGTAGCATGTGCTTTAACGACCAGCGTGCAAGCGTTAACGGTGTGCTTTAGTTTCTCTCTGGTTGTGTTAAGTGTTTAAGTAATGAGCATATACTCACTCCGGGCGGGTTGCATACGATCGACAGGCACCACTGCGGCCTCGAATTATAGCAGACGCAGAAACTGCAAACCGAAGGTCCCGGCTCAAACGTAAGAGCATGTCGAATGGTTTCTCCTTGAAAGTCAGCACAGCTGTTGTTTATAGCATCTGAAAACGATTCTCAGCTTGAATATCTTTGCCATCCGACGGTCGTACGCGCAGTTACGTTAACCGTTTCAACGCCACTCAGCGTGATCATGCTGTATGCGTAGTGTGGTGAACTGTGTCGCGATGTTTGGTTACGATTGTCAATTCACAACGCGCTCGGTTCCGAACGTAGCTTGTCGCTAGTCTATCAGAGTTTCCTCTCGTAATTACTTTTCTTTCAAATAATCGTAAACCAAATAAAGAAAAAACTAATGTATAAATTACCTCTTGAATTGGAAAACCAATTACAGAACGTCACACAAACAAAAGGTAAAGCACGAATATTTGGCAACCTTTTGACTCTTTAGTGTAACGTTTCTGATATAGCTGATGAAGTGAAGCGTGAACGCGTTGAACGGTATGTTTCGACAAAAAAAAAAAGAGCAGTGCAATCGAGTTGATCGGCACTTCTCGTAAATAAATAAACGAAGCGCTATTGCGCTTCATGATACAATCCGATACGGATTTTTAAAACATCCCTGATACTGAAACGGCTAATAGCGTTACGAAAACGATCGTGCCAGGAAATTTTTGTTCGGATCCGCAACGGATCCGCATTGCGGCTGCCACGATGCTTCTACGTAGCATTGATGCTTCATCGATGAAGCACGATTAAAATTGGATATTCGATTTTTTACTAGGGAGAGAGTTTTCATATCGTGTTTACTGTTTCACTTCGCAAGTGTGCTTTACAGTATACGTTAGAACTTGAAATCGAGCTATTTGAGTTAAAGTCGCTTGTAGCTTGAAATGACGTTTAAAGGATATAAGAATAATAGAAGGCTAAAATTCAAAAGTGTATATACGTACATATACATTTCAATAAAAATAGCAGATAATCTCAAGTAAAAAAAGTAGATTCGCGCTAGTAAAATAGTTTCAAAATACTTGTGAAAAGTCAAACGACTTGACTAATTAAAAACGGATGTAAGAGCTTAAAGGACAAAGGCGTATAAGAGTATCAATTAAGTAACAAATTCACAGTGACAAAGAGGTTTCCAGTCGATCGAGTTCAAATAAATCGGCTAATTTGAAAGAAACTTTAGATGCACGAGAAGCGTTGTAAAATTTCACGTGAAATAATAATGCCTATATATTGACTAATTTATCAATTAATTAAATCCGTGTATATCAAGTTTTCTATAATTTAGTACTTTCGTGTAACTACAGAAATTTGATGCAATACAAAACTTGATTAAAACAGCGATTCATTAAGAAACGAGAATAATGATGCAAATATTTTTTGTAGCCATTATATAGGGTTTCGATCGCATAATTAATCAGTATCAACTTACCAGTCTTTGACGGAAGGACAAAAAGAAGAGCAGACGGTACACAGACCGCAATCATGATCATTTTCAAGTAGTATCTCAAACTGCCGTACATCTTCGAAAACTTCGTTAGTCCTAAGGGATCAAAGGATGATGTCCGCGCTGCGGAAAATAGATGAGAAGCGGTTATTTCAACAACCACCGTGTAGGTACTGCACTAGCCAGAAGTATCTGCGACAGAAATCAGAATACACTCGTTTTCGCATGGTTGGATCAATTTCGCGTGGGACTAACCTGATTAAACCTAACGCGGGATAATTGCTCAACTCACGACTTTAACCAGCCCGCTTGATTCTCTGTAAATGCTTGAAATTGACGCTTGGATTCTTTCCAGATTAACTAGCTTTGCCCCTCCCTCCCTTTATCTATTTTCTTAGATCGACTTAGACTGCCACAACATATTATCTTTCTTCTTTTCTTTTCTTTTCTTTTCTTTTCTTTTCTTTTCTTTTCTTTTCTTTTCTTTTCTTTTCTTTTCTTTTCTTTTCTTTTCTTTTCTTTTCTTTTCTTTTCTTTTCTTTTCTTTTCTTTTCTTTTCTTTTCTTTTCTTTTGATCTTTTAAAGCCCTAAATCGCTGGCTATTATATTTTGTACACTCAATTACTCTGTAAGTCATAAGTACATATGTTTTACAACGTTATTTGTCATATTTCAGTTAAACCCCAGAAAAGCCAGAAATATATTTTCAGCATGTTTTAACGCGCCCCTGGCAAAGATCTCAAAAACGAGTTGCGGCACAATTTAAAGCGACAAATAGCATCGCGTGTCTCGTTGTGGTAACACACGGTTCGCCAGCTTTTTAAAAGCGCTCTCCGTCTGCTTTTTCCTCTCTTCCCTGTCTCTTCGTTTTTCCTTAACAAGCAAAACCATTTTCGCGAGGACGAGAGTACGGAAATGACGTACTGGCAATTTTGTTTTGTGATAATACAAGCAGCTCGGTTTCAGTGAATTAAACTTGGCCCCAAGCTTCTACTTATCTACCTTCCTTTCCTTTATTTTCCCTTCTATATCGGTTTTGCGGTTTTCCACATTTCCATCACAATAAACCATGTTTTTTCTCGATTTTACATGTTAGCCAATGATTCACGGCAAAAGCGTCGACTGTAAAAATATTTGTAGTTGCAATAGCAACAAGTATGTTTTCTCAAATAGAAAATATTGGGAGCGTACACGCTGGCAAAACAATTCATGAATAGCTCGTCCTCTGCTTGCTATTTGTTTCGATACTGTTAGCAAACAAATTCATGAAACATACTGGTATAGCGTAAAATGAACATAAAAGTTTTGCGTACACTTGAGAGCTGAACTTTGGTTGTTATATGTATATTATATATATACGCACACAGTTATGTATATGTATATATATATATATATATAGAAAATTCCTTAGAACTTTGAGCTTAATAACATATTAAAATCATTAACATTAAGGAGGTGAACTTTACTTACCAATTACCAAAGTTTCTTCCGCCAAATAATACATAAAAATTGAAAAAGATAATGTAACTAGTTTTAACTTTTTTTTGTGTTATAATTTGAATCACTCGATTTATCCGACTGAGGATGGTCGATCGCAATCTCAATTTATACGTATTCTCATCGCATGAAATAGATCACATGAGGGATTTTCAAAAGTCGATGGAATATTAATCGCGATTAATTATTTGTAGGTGTATTCTGTGCGGCTAAAGCAGTCACCAAATGAATTATTGAGTACCAGGAATGTTAGCGGTAAACAGGATTGCGGCTATGAATGATTCTCTAATGTGTATATTAGAGATGAATTTGATAATTTATCCTCATAATATGCAATCCGCTTTTAAGTGGAAATCATAATTAACAATTTCTGTTTGATTAAATATGTAGAGCAGATAAATCGATACGCTTAAATCAATATTAGAATTTCTTAACATTTTTATCAAATATTTTAGCACTGTAAAAGCGTCGTAGTAGAGAAATATTAGGTTGTTCCAAAAGTTTCTTTCGTTTTATAAGAAAGTAATAGATGTACTGTAACTTACCTTTGTCCTCATCGACGTCAGTGATTTTAAAGCTAGTTATAAAGTGCACTTCTCAGCCAGCGTCCACGGCAGTCAATATTATTTAACGAGTCTTAACGCGATGTAAAAAGGGAAAAAGGAGGAAAGAAGGAACAGGGAAGCAAAGAGAAGAAACGAATTTTTCATTTTCTCGAAACTGGATCAAGTTTCAGGCTGCTCGCCAAAGAGTCTGTAGCTAACGAGACAAGATTAGACAAACCACGCTTTAAAATTCCCACAGAACTATAATAATCCTCGAAATCAATACGATTCGTCGATCCATCGCCTGATTAAAAAATGAGATAGGATGAAGCTCACTAGTCGGCCTTTGAACTTTCAATAGCGCTTACGGCTCGTATACTCTAGTTTGAATGCTACAATGTAAGCCAAGTCAGCTGTAACTAGCGTTCGCGTGATTGTCGCTATCTATTATTCACGCGTTACACGTTCACCAGACAAACGCGTCTACCGGTTGACATTGTTTTCTGTCCTGAGTTTCAAAGCAATTATGTTGCTTCGTGTAATCAAATCTCGCCAAACTAACGATAAGTTCTTGTTTGATCTTACACAGTTACTAAAACTATACAAGTTAAACCAATCTAGCCTAAACAAGTAATGTCGTTATATATTCTTTTTTAAATCTATATATTGTTTAATAAATCGTGGTTAGGATATAGTAGCTGACAAAAATATTCGGACAAATATATTTGTAGAAACATTTTAGGAGTGTATTATGCATAGTGGCACTATTTAATACTGTACTGTGACTATCATGGTCGTGTTGGTATTATTCGAAACTAATCTGAAAATCTGTATGGAATTTGTAAGATATTTAGTACGAGTACTGTGCATTACTAATATGTACACAACCGAGACGAGATAACGAAGGTACTGCTCTCCATCGTTCATCGCTACGCGTTGCTAATAGCAACGTATAATGCATATATATCTCGCAAAGACCATAAAAGTACCCAATGGAACCACGTTTAATATTTGATAATAATGTCCCATTACAGTTTCGTCATTTTCAATTAATTAAACACGACCCCCTCTTTAAAAATTAGAAGATAAAATACGTAATACAAATCTACTCGAAATCTTTTAAACCTTACGGACGACCTTACGGACCTTACTTATGGTCTTTAAAAGCAGCAGGGATTAGCAGAATATTAACTGCGAATTTTTCTTGGACCGCAGCATGCAATATGAAATATGGTTATTAAAATGTACACTGAAAATTTCATATCCATAAGATACTCGTGCTTGTAGAACCTTGAAAATGAATTCTTAACCCAAATAGTCGACCGCGATACTCGAGAAATTTTGTGAAGCTGACGTCAATACCAATATGTACCGTCGTTGTGCTATTATTTCGTGATAAGCCGTATTGATTGCACTTCCATTTCACGGAATTAATTTTTCCACACAAAAAGTGATAACGATAATCGAAAAAAGAAAAATATACTACCACTTTTCGTATCAGCATACACAAGCGCACTCGATTTTACACGAGTATACAATTTGCAAATTCGACGGAACGATCGGATTTAATTATTTTTTCGATATTTCAGGCATCAAGTTCTATTTACACATCGAACGTTGAAATACGGCGAAATACAAAATGTACAAACCACTCTGGACATTAATTAACTTTAAACGTTATTGATTAATTAAAGAAACCAACCATTGTGTTGATTTTTACATTTTGAAAAATTGTTATCCACTTTTGCTTTGTTTAAAAATTGAAAAAAAATACGTTTATTGTAAGTCACGAGTATCTCTTTTATTTATTTAAACTTTAGATCAAATATTACAATTTATAAATACATCATTTATTTAGATATACTTGTAATATCTGTTTTGTAAGTTTGTACAACCATTTATCTATTTATCTATTTTATTTGCACATAATCTTTAAAGACTGATTTTGTAAAGAATAAAAAATTGTGATTCTATTTAAAAACGATCGTGTCAGACTCAAGTGATAAGCGATATATATTTCAGCGATATATATATTCAGATTTCACCATCACATAAACGGTGCTATTGGAAACGTATCACAATGGACGTCTTACAAGCGCCTGCGATGTCCGTCATATGTAAAGCTATACCACTGAATCACGGCCGCCATTTAGTGATTAAGGTCGATCACTTAGAGCTGTTAATCCGACATAATGGCGAGCAATACATCGAAGACATTATTGGAAACACAGTTACAGTTTAATTTCATTGAGCTTATTTGCAAATAAATGTGTACAATATATTTTAGAGGTTTTAAATATTATTGCTGACTAAACTTCGCGTCTGCGCATCATCTTTCTTTAACTTTTTTTTGCATTTTCTTATCGACGCATGAAGACGAAATGCGTAAATTTTATTATTTATTTAAACATTACTATATTGTGCTCAAAGTAGCGGAATATCGTTCTATTATCAATATATGAAGAACTAAAAGAATTAAAAAAGAATTAAAAAAATATGTAGTTCAATCAATACTTCGTGTATTTTTCTATCTCCACAAGACAATATCCGGACCAGTTACGCTTACAGTATCAACAAAGATTTGTCCAGCCATACGGAATAAGTCGTACTCAGTAGTTTAAAAGTATTAACCGCACGAACTCCAGAAACACTTTTGAAGTAACTTTCGAACCAATAAATCCCGGAACTAAGAACTGTCATATTTCGTCTCTATTTATCGAATATTGTGAGAAAATGCAAAAAAACGAAGTTAAATAGAAAAAGTACTTGGAAACTTAAAAGAAAAAATCTCGAAAAATCTCTTAATACTTTTTACTGTCGTCTTGAGAGGCACCATATGTTAAGCTTCTTCGTAGTTACAACTTTTACCGCAGATGTAACGAACTGACAAATGCTTCGAATGGCGCGCGTGCGTCAACGCCTACACTTAAATTTTAAATAAATGTTTTTAAATAAATGTTTAAAATAATACATTAAATGTATTAACTTTCTTGCGCAATTTCATTTAATTTCTTACGATATGGAGGGTTTAATTACGTTTAAGATATCTATTTGAATCTTTTAAATTCGAAGTTTTTTAAAAAATTACCTTAAACTTTATAAAATTAAATCGTTTTTCCACTTTGTTGTATCATAAAATAGTTACTTAAATTCAAACCTTACCGTCGTCTTGAAATATTCTATATTTTCCTCGTCTTAAAAAATCTCCCTACAGAAAGAATAAAGAAGAATAAAATCCGATACGTTAAATTTCGCGTGATTGATGGAATACATAACGATAACGAGAACTAACTAGCGACAACAAGCAACCATTAGCAAGGACAACTGGCGACTATAACTGTCGTCTCTATGATGTATGGCGACTAAGGAGAACAGCCAGCAACTACGGATGACATGTAACAACCAACTGCCCCACTTCTAAAAGGCAACTAACTTGCAAACCCTTTGATGGTTTCTGTAGCGTGATATACCCCTTGAACGTGGTTAAAGAATGTGGTCGCCGCTGGACGGCGGTTTGACAGCAGAGCGATCTCGCCAATTCAAAGCTTGACATTACAAACTACCGAGAATCATTAGGCTCGTTATCGAGCATCTAGCTTTCAGAAGGTGCTTTATCATATGATATGACTTCACGATATTTTTATAGCAAGAAGAATGGCCAACCTCTAACAAAACAAATTTTTACTAAGTGCTGCATGTGAGCTGCAGGCCGGCCTACTAGGGAAATTTGACGAATGAATAAACTAAAATATATACGAATATATTCGTTATATCATAAAATGCCCGCATTATGTTCTCTAACACCATAGAGGAAACTAAATTTATATATTAAAAAATTGGAATACCTGTTATAAGAGAGTTAATTAAATTCTAACCTATCGATGACTCCATAAAAACCTTTATTTCCTAAAAATGTATATCTTCCAAATTCTCCTTAGAAAGTATCATAGAGAAAATATGAAACCTGAAAAGTACATCACGCTGATGCCTCGATCAACCCTCGTGCTTCGCAGTCCATGTGTCCGAGCGATGAATTCCCTCCAAACAAGGAAAAACCAAAGGGAGGTCTTCTTCGAAGGACGTGAGAGGGTAAGGGAAGCAACGGGAACGATGATCACGCGATATACTGGCGGCGTACGTATAGAACGGCTGTTGCGAGAGAGTTCGCAAGAAACAAGAAGAAAAAAGGAATCGTAGGCCGACACGACTATACGCTGTCGACGGACAAACAGCGACTGAGCCTAACTGAAACGAACTCTGTCGCAGTATGAGCACGGGCTACGTTTGCGGGTCGATCGAACACGTTCTGCGTCTCTCCTCGGCACCGGCGTCAAAACCACCCCCGACGAGCGCAACGCACTGGTGCACCTGCAATATTAACCACTGGTCTTTCCTTTTTCGCGCGATATTATACCTATTCAGCACCTATGATACCATTTCAAAGACCGCAATCAAAACATTAAATACCGCATTAAAGCCATACAATAATTCGCAATATTCATTCGTAAACGTTATTGTATATGTGCTTAATTAATCGTTATTATGTTTCGAATGATTTACTACCTCGTATTCCATAAGCAGATATATGGTTCATTTTCACCTCAAGTACGATATAATTTGTAACAAATATTTATAATTCACAATGTAAAATATTTATAATTCATTGGAAATATTTTTCTATCACGGTATAGTGGTCAAATTTCACATAAATCACAAACATATGGTAGTCAGAAGCTATACTCACGACATGACAAATTATGAAGATGTCATGAAAAATGGCGTCCGTCCATATATATTCAAACGCAACGAACAAGTTCGAACTTTTCGAGAACAAACGATTTGTTCGATAACATCTGTCGCGAGCTTCTCTTCCTTTAACGATAACAATTGACAACTAAAGCTCGAGAGGCTCGTAAGGATGAACAGCGACGAGTATCTAGAAGCTATGTACTCACCTGGGCAAGGAGACTCCAACACCAAGGACGTTGGAAGTTTCGAGAAGCGAAGATGGAAACTGAAGTAGCACGTCAGGTCAACTCCGGCGAAAACTGCTAAAGAAAGAAAAATCCAACTAATTTGTTTCCAACGATAAAATGAAATTAATTTGTTTCACAAATTATTAACTGGATATTATTCAAAAATTATTCAAAATTCGCTTGATTGATTCACGACCCGGGACATTTGGGTCATACCATTTTGGTAATGGACGAAAATGGCAAAAGGAAGAACGACCGTTTTTTTCATATTTCTCTTTCCCCGGGAAACGATGGAATGCCCGAGCACCTTGTTTCATTTCTTCTCGACATCAATTTCAATCTTTTTAAACGAAATATAATCTGAACGATGAAAAGTTCATTCAAATAATGCTCCGCGCCAGACACTCACGAAAATTAAGAAGAAACACGGAAAATTCGCGAATAAAACGGATTTCTTTGTCCCAGTGAGATAATAAACCTCGTTCACGTATTGGTTTTTAAAATCAATATATCCACCAATGTGCACTCGTTTAACAAGGGTGATGGAACGTGCCAAAAATCTCTCAAGAGGGTCTTGGCAACGGAAGAGTCGAAAACGTCACAATTATGAATGAAAAATTCGAATAGTTGCTGATTTTACAGTCGAAACCGATAAAGAACTCCAGATATTCCCCCAATTAATTTACAATAAATTCGCGAAAATGATCGATTGCTGACGTCATTGTATTCTAGAAAGATTGTAAAACGATAAGAATTTATTGAAAAAACTTATATTCGATGATAACACTTCTAATAAGAGTACTAAGAGCAGCGATTCTGTACTCACCTTCCTGCCTCGAAGTACCGAACGCAATTAACCGTCCGCCCGGGATGGAACCGTTCGGAACTTTTGTAAGTCACTGCACGGCCGCTGCTTATGGTGGAAATGTAATAGATATAAGTACAGAGCGCGTGAGCGAACTAAAAACGCGATAGAGAAGTAGAGAGAGGATGTTCCGTCCTTGTCTAATGACGCGCACTTGTACAGGAAATATGTAACAGGGGTATACGAGCAGCGTCAGTGTCCACTAGTGTGCATGCCTGATTAAACAAGGACAGGAAGTATCTATACATGGTGTTCTCTTTCTATTTCCATGTTGCATCCATCTTACTATACAGTACACACACTCAGCTGTTCTATCATTATATTTGTGCGTTGCTTATGTGTGAACCAAACATTTCCATGGCAACAAATCGTTTGTTTCTTGTTTGATGCTCGGTTTTCAACGGAGTTGAAAGAATTTTTTAAGAGAAACGTAATGGACGGGTTGTTTTTAAAGTAATAAACGGAAATTCTCGTATCCATTGAGAAACGATAGGCGATTTGAAAGTGTCACTATGAACGGTGATTTATCGATGCAAAGTAGTATGAATAAGATATTTTATAATCTGCGAAAAAAGGTAAGGAATATTCTAGATTTTAGATTTTAGAATTTCCACGTCACAGACGAGTGTGTTTTGTTATTTGATTTGTAATATTGCTGCAGTTCTCTTAATAGCTGTTCGTTTCATGCGATACTCGCACATAGTATCTATGACTTTTGCTTCTAACAATTTTTATAATTAGGCTGTATCAAATATTTTTAACGTTCGTGTTTCATGAAAAATCATGTGTAACTCGTTGAATTCGCAAATGTAACAAAAAATTACATGAAAAAACTTATATTATTGTAATGAAAAAATAATTGTATTAGGAGGAGAGTCGTATTTCGGAACGTCATCGGAACATATTATACCTTGTATGTGATTATTTGGAACACAATGGGTGAGTATATTATAATTAAAATATATTCCTAGTTCCAATTCTTTTGAAAAATTCCAATTCTTTTTGTCAGTGACCAATCGAAATAGAAATCAGTGGACATCGTGGAAAGAGAAGGCGAAACCAAATTTGAAAATTCGACATCGGTAATTCAGTAGTTAAGAGTAACTCAATCGATAATGTAGATTAACTAGTTATAAACAAATATATGAAATATAAATTCAAATTATTCTTATCCATCTAAAAATTGGAAATTGAAGAGCAGAAGACAAGAAATTATCTTCGAGGATTTATATAGTAAATGCATTCTTTTGCCTGTCTTACCTAGAGATAAAACAGTTGTTTGATGGTTATCTTATAGTGTTCAGTCATTGCGAAAAATATTTTTAATCAGTTAAAAACTATAATTAATTAAAAACTACATTTTTTTGGGTATATAGACATTAGCGATGTATTATTCCGGGAAGCTCGTCTATCTCCCGAACATCGGGTCTGCGACAACATCGATTTGGAAATTATCGTTGCAGAGCATGAAAATTATTACAAGATGAAATTTCAAAAATATCCCATATTATGTAAGAAAATAACTGGAAGGGAAATGACGAGGGAAGTGACAAATGCAAGCAAAACGGAAGAATTTAAATTATTTAACGATATTAAACGGTATTCAACGTATTCAACGTATCGTATTACAATATGATCCAGTGTTTGTAGAAGTATTGAGACAAAAGCCAAATCTGTTAGTAAACAAGCGAGAAGTGAGCCTGTGAAAGAGACGAATCTACAGCAGAAGATAACTGATGACAATACGAATCATATTAATCTCGCAATGACAGTGACATCAATATTCCCCAATGAGAGTGATGGACGTTCATCAGAAGAGCTATTTAACGTCCCAATGGAACAATCCATGCAATCGAAGATATTGAAATGCATTGAAAAGCTTTATTCAGATAATCCGGAATTACGAAAGATTGCTGAGGACATCTCATGCGTAAGTTATTTTCGATTAATATACGTATCGTAAACCTTTTAAACGATAAAATTCCCGTCGATAAACCGTCCAACGTATATCGACGATGACGTGATTTCAGTAACGCTTCAAATATCAAATTACGTAACACTTACTTAATATAGAGAAGACGCCATTTTATCTTTGTATCGTCACAGGAGATCATAGTAAACAAATTAAATGTACATTGGGATGACGTTATAGGCCTAGAGGAATGTAAAACCGCTGTTAAGGAGGCCGTTGTGTATCCCCTTAAGTATCATATCTTTTTTGATGGCCCGTTTTCCCCCTGGAAAGGTATTTTGCTGTACGGCCCACCTGGTACAGGTAAGATACTCGTATTCTTTTCATTTCTGTACGTGTTTACAAGAAATATACAAAACAGGGAAAACAAAGTTAGCGAAGGCAGTCGCGACAGAATGCCATTGCACCTTTTTTAACATAACTGCCAGCTCATTGGTCAGCAAATGGAGAGGCGATTCCGAGAAGTATATACGTGTAAGTTGCTTTGTCTATGTAAGTTTCTTTGTTCCTTTGTCTATGAAGGAGAGATTCTAGGTATAAAAAGATTTGATTTTATTTTTCGTCATTTATATATAAATAGAATAGTTGTTTGTAAAACGAAATGATATCATATTTGTGATGAGGCAATGAATTTAAGGAATTTCGAATATAATATTTAATGAATAATACATTTGTTAAACTGAACAGGTTTTATTTGAACTTGCCTATAGTCATTCGCCTACAATTATTTTTATCGACGAGATTGACTGGATCGCCACAAATAAAGGAGATTGTATATTGTCTGAACCTGCAAAGAGATTCAGATCAGAACTTCTTTCTAGATTGGATGGATTAGTGTCTAATGAGAATTCTAATGTAGTTCTTCTGGCTACAACTAATTCCCCTTGGTACGTATATCACGTTATTTCAATGTTTTCTAAGTAGAAAATATCGTAATATTTCTCCAAATTCCAAATATGTTATTGTGTTGTTTGAAGTATTCCTTCATTATTATTAGTATAATAGAACGATAATATTTATTGTAAATATGTTATTAGGGGCATTGATGCAGCTTTACTCAGGCGTCTCGAAAAGCAAATATACGTATCATTACCCAATGAAGTTGCTCGACTTTGTATATTCAAATTATACCTTAGCAACCACTTATTAGAAAATACAGATATTGTAAACCACATAGTAAAATGTACTGAAAGATATTCTTGTGCAGATATAAAATTGCTTTGTAAGCAAGCGTGGCTACTAGAAATAAGCCCGATATGGAGGAGACTTGAAAAGAAAGAAACACCTGTTACCACTTTGAAATATGAATTAAAAAGTTATGAAATATTAGCAAAATTGTTAAAAAAAATGTCACCTACAGTTATGCAAATAGATAAATATGATACGTGGAACAAATAAATACGCAATCGTAAGGACAGATATTGAAAAATATAAATAAATGGATTATCGTTCGAGAAATCATTCGCATGTGTGTGCATGTGTGTATGCGCGCATGTGTGTGCGCGCACGCGCTATAGGCTAAGTTTAAAATGTTCGGTTGTATTATATCCTTGTATTATATATGTCGGAGATGAAAGGAAAACCGGAGCCTTCCCTTTGCAATTTTGAGGAAGCCTTCTAATGCTTTAGCCTAGATTTTATCATAACTGTAATTAAGCAATTGTCATTTGTAATTGTTTGATATTTGTGAAAGCGAAAGTGGGTTCGAGGTGACAACTGGTCGCCGAACGTAGCCACGGTCACGGGATAAACGTTTTGCCTGACGAAGGTGTGGATCGGTTGTATTGTTCTCCCTAGAAATCACATAGAATTGTACTTTAGAGACGTCGATATAATGGGACACACGTTGTATTAGGAATCAATCTCCAGACAGAAACTGCCTAGTAACGGCGTTTGAATCTTTCTCGATGTTTCCAAAGAGTATACAACAAACTTTTGACAGAAATTGCCTAGCAACAACGATTGGAACCTTCTCGATGTTTCCAGCGAGCATATAACAAACAAATGCAGTCGTATAGCGAAAAAGATTTTCATCAGATATTCATTCGTGTGATCGCCTTGGAAAGTGATACATCGAGCAATTTACCGAGTGTCTCAGCAATTGTATTTTGTGTTTAAAATTATTCTACACATAGTAAAGAGTTATCCCGTTGACCGTGGATTCGTTTGAACCCCGGAACATTGTTAATAGCGTTAATTAAATTCATTATTCGTGAAACCTATCAATCGTTAATCTCATTATACGTTAAATTAATTATTCGTAAGACATATTATTCGTTCCTCTTATTGTTCGTTAAACTTATTAATCTTTAATCTAATTATTAGTTAAACTTATCGTTTGTTAATCTTATTATTTATTAAACTCATTATTCATAATATTTCGTAAAATCTTTTTTATTCGCGTAAATATATTCTGTTTCGTAAAACAATGGCTAATTATTCGTTCCTCTTATTGTTCGTTAAACTTATTAATCTTTAATCTAATTATTAGTTAAACTTATCGTTTGTTAATCTTATTATTTATTAAACTCATTATTCATAATATTTTGTAAAATCTTGTTTATTCGCGTAAATATATTCTCTGTTTCGTAAAACAATGGCTAATTCAAACGAAGGATCATTACGCGCCTTAAATCCTAATGATAACCCGACATATATATGTGAGTGTATTTTATCAAAAATATGTTTTTTATGTTTTCTTATCTTAGTAATTATTTTTAAAAAAGTCTTAAAGTCTTATATGAAAATAAAGCTGTTCTTTATTTCAAATAATTGAAGTAAATAAATACAATGAGTTTTATATTTTATTATATCTTATATTATTGTTATATTGTTATTGAAAAAATTGATATAATCAACAGTTCTTCCTGTTCTCTTGATTGTTTCTTGCTTGTTTCAAACCATGATAATAACCTACAAAAGAAATAACATAATCCATTGAAAATTTAATATACAATAAAATACTTATATGAAATAATTACCTGTGTAATATACCATGTAACCACTAATATACCATGACATCAACATACTTGAAAGTGCGTCTGTATCATTATCTGGTAATCTAGTACATTTTATTAAAATTTCGTATTTTTTTTCCAAATAAAATGTTAAACTTATTCCAAATTACTTATTAATATTAGAAGTATTCAGCATTCCATTAGAATTTTTAAATTGTACTTACTTGGCCATTAATTGTGGTGGTAAAGGAGGTGCAGGTGGCATTATATCAGTCATCGAATTGAAAGATGGTCTCGGTATGAAGTGATGTTTATACGCATTTGCTTCTTCAGAGTCACAATCCATTTTTTCTACATTATATTTTTTCGAATTTACATTTGTAGAAAAATTAGTCTCACAAGTCTCATCGTCCTCTTCATTGAATTTCTCTTCCAAAGCTTTCTTTCGTTGTGCTATTTGACTTTGCAAACCTTCTGATTCTAAAAGAGAACTCAACTCGACTTTCTCTGTATTACCATAGCCTAAACACAGAGTAAAAGAAATTTTTGTCATTTAATAGAATGACTGAGTGCCATTCAGTTACCGTCCTTACAGGCAATGTATTAGAATTTCCCGTGCATAAATGTATATGTATAAATGTTTGCCTTGATATATGTAGTAATAATCACTCGTCTAATGAGGAGAATTATATTCCAAGTAGCTAATAATGAACAATAAGTAACATGCATGTTTATGGTTCATGACCCTATATCCCACGGGTCTCCCCATAGACATTGACAGGTACTCCTGCCCAGTTAAGAACCTGCTGAATGGTACTGTGATAGACTATGCGAAAGCCTTTACTTCATATATATATGTATTTTTAGTACATTTCTTAATTGACATAACCATCATGCTAAAGGTATTACCTACAAATTTTACAACACACGTGCCATTGTTTTCGTAAATTTTTTATATTATAGCTTCATAAATTTCTCCATCCTCTGAGTATATTGCACGACAAGGTGCTCCTATGATCCATTTCTATAGAGAAAAGATGTGTATACAAATAAATATAAGTAAATAGCAAAATAAAATAATTTGCTTCTTAATCAATATATTTAATAATATTCTGTATCAAATTTGTAATATTCTATCAAAATCACAACCTTGTGTAATTTACTTGCGTGTTTAGGCTGCTTAAGATTTTGTAGGTTTTCTTTCGGTTGAGAATTTCCAACATCCATTCCCATTCGCTTGATAACTTCTTCTTTTGCTAAATTTATTGCTTTATCATATGCTTCTATTAATGCACTATCATCCCAAACATTATCATTGGCCGTGTCTGTATCCTTTTGAGATAGCAAATTATACGTTATTAATATTGATATAAGTATTTTATTATCAAACTATTGCAAATTATCATATATGTCATTTTTCAAAAATTGACTAAAAGGTAATGGATACTGTTAATTACTATTATGCTAAGATCTTGTACTAAAATAATGTTAAAACCATTACGTTTCCATTACCATACATACGTTTCCATTTCCTCGTATAAAAAGAACATTCATATCATCTGCCATTTTAAAATAACATCATTTAAATATTGAATTTGCTTCTGAAATATTAATTTGTCTCATTTCTTTAACTCTAACACATTGTAAACAATGATGACATTATACCAACTATAATACTAAAAATCTATTCCCCATTCATTCGAAAGATTATTTTTTGAAGCAAGGTTAACATTGAATGTTCCCAGACTTCAATAACTGTATTTTACTTTCTTTACAATATCTAACAATATATTAGAATACTATAAAAAAATATTGTATGCACAAAAAACTGTTTATAGCGAAATAGCAAAAGAATTAATCACATATTATAACTAAAACGAGATTGTTAAGTAGATTATATTATACTGCATATGCGTTAGTGTTTCAGCTGGTAAATATAGTTTTTATATCTGAAGATAAATAAGATTTAATTCTATAAAATTGCATAATGAATTATACATCTATCTATTACTATTCGTATTTCCCCTTAGTTGTATGTTGTCAATAGCATCAATCACGAACATATAAATAAATATAGAAGAAACCGTTCGGAAATGGAAAGGGAAAAATGAACATGGAAGACAAGAAAGTTTTCTTCAGGTTTAGCGTATGCGTGATACGCTTTGAATGTCTCAGATAAAGATAAAGATACTCTGCTCATTTCTATTTGTTCCGCAGAACGAGAAATTTGTTGTCTTTCATATTGGTTTTTACGATTCAATTTTTGGGCAGTTTTCCCTAGCGAGTGTCGGTCCCTGTTTGATATAACCAGACCGTAATTTATACAGATATGTATTATAGATATATATTTGTAAAACTGAAATCAGATGAAATAAATGTTGCCTGAGGTTTTAAACGTTTAATAAAAACAATATTTCATTTGGAAAAAATGTAAGATATGTAAAATTACACATTGATCATTTTGCTGGTCTTGTATCACAAAACGTGTGGCCCGAAGAGCACGTGTCCGGTAGAGATACGTCACTTGTGTTAGGAATGGTTTTATAACCTATCACAGTAAAGGAACGTCCCAGTATAGCAGCCGAAGAATGCCGTGAAAGTTTCTGTACAAAGTACAATTGATCTACAATTGATATTTTCCGCAATATCTGGTGTTCGGTCATGGTGTCCCATACTCATGATATTTATGACAGTGGAATGGCGTTAGTAAATCAATTACAAAAATTTTCGAGATCAATTCTCGGTATTGCATCAAATTATTCAAAATATACAAGCAACACAACGTTGCCCTTTTTGCAGGCAACAAGAGGAATATCGACCACGCAACCACTTTCAGAAAAACAAGAGTAAGTGATACAAATTTTCTTGTGCTTTCCTTCTTTTTTTAATAGAATTTCAGTACTTACCTTCCAATATAAAATTGGTGTCAAAATAATAATGCTAATAATAATGTCTAAGAAATTTTTCTCTTTGTAGGAGTACAACATCTAGAAAAATAACATAGTATTAATAAAATAGTATTAATAAGAACAACATTGACAGTGAACAACTAAAAATATAACACTGTTATAAATATATGATATACGAATTTTATTTATGTATTATTAAGACAAGTATATCTTATTTTTAAATTATTTCTATTATCATAAGTGATACATATAATTAAGGTATAATTAAGAGAAGATTAATTGAAGAAACACAAAAAATAAAGAAAATAATTATATTGAGATAATTTTTATCTTTCATAAATATTATTTTCAGAGTAAATATAACGTTTGTTAAAGCAAGTGGAGAGAGAATCAAAGCAAAGGGAAAGTTGGAGATACTGTATTAGGCATAGTAGTAAATAATGAAATTGATTTAGATGGATATGGTATGTTTTAAAGAAGCATAATTTACTTAATTTAAAATAAATAATTTTGAGGTAGAAAATATTTGAAAATTTTCATTTTTATCAAGTTTAATATTCTTATTATTTTTAACTTTTGATACTTTATTATATAAGTATGTTGTAATATTAAAATATAATTGATATAGGTGCTTGTGAAGGAACATTAACTTGTAGTACGTGCCATTTAATATTTTCGAAAGAAGTTTATGATGCACTTCCTGACAAACCAACAGATGAAGAATTAGACATGTTGGATTGAGCATATGAATTAACAGATACGTTAGTTCATAATAATCAGTATCAAATCATTCACATTATTAATTCTATTACCTTTTAATATTTTATAAAGTGAATTTTTCTATTTAAATTTATGTAAAAACAGGTTAGTATTGGGTATTTCGAAATCTGCATCTCAATGTAGAATTTCAAATCGCTATCTCTGAATACTACGAAACTGAAATTATAATAAATTTTCATAGTTTTTTATTTATGACCCTATAATCATTACAAATCTATGTTGGAATTAGCATATTTACAATGTTGATTTTCAAATGGATAAATAGAAATCTTATTGTGTATTAGTATTAATTTGTATAGCAATAAATATATTTATTGACATATTCAGTTATATAATATTTAATTTCAGGTCACGGCTAGGCTGTCAAATAGTAATGTCTAAGGAACTAGATGGAATTGAGGTAAGAGTTACATCAACAATTAATGATGCAAGAGCATAACTGAAATTATCTATAGGTTTTTGAAAATTTGTATACAATGTTATACATCTCTTGTTAAAAAACCCTTGTTATAATTATTAAAATATTGGTATTAAAAAAATATAATAAAGAATCTTGTGTTTAAATGTGAAGCTTATATATATACATATGTTATAGTATAATTGCAATTTTGATATTTGTACATTGCCATTGTAAAAAGCCTATCCAATTATGAAGAAAATATATCTTTTATTTTTAATATACAGGGTGTCAATTTTAAAACGTTCATCTAAATTATTTTCGTTACTATTAAAGATAAGAAGAAATTACTAAGGAAGACTTAAATGGTTTTAAGATGTGTACTTGGTTATGATAAAAAAGACTCCTGTGGAATAAATTTTGCAACTTCTGAGAGATTAGATAAAAGCTTAGAACCTAAAAAATAATTTGAAATTAATTTCGTTTAGATATACTGTTTGATTTCTTAGCTGTGGGCAAGTTTAAAAGATCATCAAACTCATGGTCAACAAAACAACAGAAATGTACATGCAATGCTTTTTCGTTTCACAACAAGTTATCTGACACTATCATCATTTTCGTGGCACATGCAACATTATCGATTCAGTATAGTAATGTTTTGGATTAAAACAAATGTCTCGACATTGGGGCAAAATATTTCAACCTTTAAGGACTAAAATTAAAACTTATGAGTTTGTTTATAATTTTAATAGATTTTATTAATATTGTGTTTACTGGTTTATTAATTACAAGAAAGTTTGTAAAAGACTGAAGTTTTACGTAAAAAGTACAAATATTCTTTCAACAAAATTAGTCAAATCACATCATTATTTATACATATTGTATATAAATAAAATATGCGGATATATTACTTTACCCTAGAATTAAAATTCAATAATATTGAGGAATCTTATTTATTCAGATTTTGTACATTATCGCTTCTAACCTCGGATAATAGAACAACAAATTAAATATTTTTAAACAAAAAAACCTTGTTCCTTTGTTTGATTTCCCTTGCTCGCGTTTCTTAACTACTTAGATATAAAATACTTATGTTTTCGAAAATTCATACTTCACAAGCTACTAAACGCTTTATCTGTTCAGAATAATTTATTGTTTTCTTAACTAGGTACATACCAAATACATCTATTAAGTTGGTATTTCTCATAATTACCAGTACATAAAGCTAAAACACTTTTGTACTATGCTTGTTATACATGAATCTAACAAATAATTTAACTTGTGTATTGTCGTTTGTATATTTTGTTACGTGTAAAATATTCTATTTCTACACTACTTACAAGTTCGATAAAGTGTACATTACACATCGTGAAATTTACATATTTTCACTTGGTTACCCTGCCCAATTCGAATATAATTCAGAACGTATGTGCTATATTTATATATTCTGCATTTGTTTTGTATATTATGTACACTGATCTGATCTTTGTAAACGCGAGTTTTACGATATTAATGAGAAATTTGCCAATTTAATGGAAGTTGTTAATTTTTTCTGGCACGTTTCACGTTAGCAGATATTTTTCTTAAGTTACAGTCGAAAAGTGTTTTTATGTAAAAGAATAGGAATGATCAAGTTATTTTAAGATGACAAGATATTTCACGTTTTCTATTTAAATATAGCGTTAAATTTTAATTCCGTCAATTCGTATATACTCATACATCGAATTTCCTTTTCTCATGTCATTTCTTTTCTTTCATTTCACATTTAATTACAAAGATAAAGTGTAAGTACGTTCCTCATAAAATTAATATCAAATGTCGCAAAATATACAAAAGTAAACTAAGAAGAGGGGTACATATTATTACACAAACTGTCGTTCATATTGCATATGTACATATGCAGTATAAAAACAATACTTTTTAGTTTTTAATCTCTTGTTTAAATAATCCTAATATCTAAATTTGTATCGGTCATTGATTCGATATAACTGCGTTTATTGGAAGTAATTAAGCTATAGCCTGCGCACAAGAGAAGAAGGAACAAACACGTATAGTATACACGCTTAAATAACAAAATTAAGTCAGTTTACGTTCAATGTGAACTTGATCAAAGTTCCAGTCTCGAATTTTAGAGTTTCTTACTATCAGTTTACAAAATTCGATATTACGATTATGTACCGTATTTGAAAAACATAAAATGCTTTGTTCAATTTTAAATAAAACTAATATTTACCAAAGCGAATACGAAAAAAATGTTATCATCAAACTCAATTTTCAATTATCAAACTTAATCCAGCACAAATACAAATGTTATTCGTGCTTTTTTACTTTTACTACTTTTCAACTCTCTATAGTTCGAGATTTGAGTTCCGCTAACTTTCTTTCTACTGCGCATGCGCAACAGGAAAACTTGAATTACACGTAATAGTCAAAAATTCGAAAATCTTATCCTTTCGTGGCAGCGAAAGTAACCTAGGACTAGAGGTTCCATAACATTAATAATAATAAGGCAATAATATTAATATTAATAATAATGTAATCAAGTACTACTAACAATATTAATAATAATAATAATAGTATGGTAATGGCAAGATACAGGCGGGTATAAATTAATCATTCCTTTCGTAATATCTATGACGTCTTCGGGATATTCTTTAGAAATTACTTTATTTCTGGTCAATATTCATTAACGAGCAACTTTTCTCTCTGCTTCTTATCATGATTTTTTTCACTTCATCACAATTGTACCGTTAGAAATTATTCAAAACATTGTTAAAATGTCCATGAAATATATGCAATTGCCGTATTGAATAAGCGAGTAATGAAGTTGCTGTTTCACTGAATAAAAGTGAAATCTCCAATGCGTGTGCTCAAGTATATAAGTTAAAAAAAGATTGGTACATCAATGCCTATTATTCTTAATCAATATTCATCATTTAACAATTAGGACCGAATTTTTACAAACCAACTCTAAACCACGACCCAATTTACAAATAAAAAGATCGATGTGTAAATTAACTATCAACTATTAATCTCCAATCCTATGTGAAGATATAATGTTCGGACTAAATTTCTAAACTAACGTGGACAATTCATGCGGACTATTGGTGGTTGCTGCGCTACTTAGATCTAGTGTGGCAGCCGGAAGACCAGGACTGACGCTGCCGGTTGCTTCCCGTGGCAAATGCTGCGATCTATTTAGCTTATTTCCAGGACTCGGTGGCGATCTATCTGCTGATGTATCCGGTGGCGTAACCACGTTTCTGTGTCCGCTCACGTTCTGATGATTGTGCGTCGCCGCGATCGGAGCTGGCGATGAGAGCAACAAGGGCGGTGGGGACATTGACACGTGTCGATGATGATGATGCTGATGATAGTGTTGGTACTGTGCAGCTCGGCCGTGCATTGCGTGGCTGGTATTTAGTTGGTTCGTCACGGGCCCAACTTTCGTTGGGCAGCCAGCATGGTGGATGGTTAACGGGCCACGTAGTTGTTGTTGCTGTTGTAGCTGGGGCTGGTTCTGGTGCTGTTGCAGCTGCTGCTGACGCTGCAGCTGTACCGCCGCTTCGCACTGTTCGCGCGCTAACGCCTTCACGGCATTCGTCTTCTCCTACGAAATAAGAATGATAGGTTAGGTTGTAGTCAGGGGCCATAACAAATTAAGAAAGTTATAATATAAGAATTTACATTTTAGTTGAAATGATTCTAGTTACGAATAAGTATTAAAGATGATTCAAATCTTTTTCGTTACCGATAACCATGGTGAAAACTCTTTTGGATTACTTTCAGCCATTGTCAATCTTATTGTCAATACTACATGCTTGAAGTAGAAGGAGGGGTACAGAGAAAAAGACTTTTTCTCAGCAAATATAATCGTTACTCAATTATTTTGTTCAACAGTTTTACAAATCTCCCAAAAATAAACGAGAATACGAAAATACACTGAATATCGTGTGTATGGTTATTTATAAAATCCCCTTGAAATAGTTGCGATCGCGGATCACATAAACAAACGAACCTGTCATTCTACAGAGTATCTTTTTCGGTGAAATTATGCAAACGTAAATGTAACTTCGGTAGAACTCCTCGAGAACTTGTAAGCTTATATGACTCTGACCCAACCAGTCCACTCTAAAGTGTATAATTTATAAAAGGGGATTATATTAATACGCGGAGGATGTGGTAGGTGGTAAGTTTTGCATATGAATGTTTGTTGATACAACGAATGGTTAAATGGAGGTTTTCATAAATGTGATAAGGACTAGATCGAATGTTTTAACACTTATAACTAGAATGCGTATTTTTATACAAGTTTGTAGTTTTACGAACATAATCAAAGAAATAAAATTTTAATCGAGATTTGTTTTCTTATATACGTATATTTCAGCGCATTTTATGCATTTTGCGCCATTTGCGTACTTTTCAATTTCGCACGAATAAAATAAAGATCAGCAATATAATTATAACGCTTCTTAAAAATGTGAAAAATCCTGGTTTCCTAAAAGCTTGCAATTGATTTCAGAAAAATTTTTATGAACTCTACCAGATAAGTTATGGTAACTCTGAAAAACAAAATTTCACGATAAAATGATTTCCGGGTAAAATACACATAAAAGATGATTTAGACGTGTTTGAACGTGTTCGTTTTCTTTTTTAATAACGATATGTTCTTACCCTCTGCCACACGAAGACGTTATGGACCATTGCGCATCCACAAAACACGATGCCAAGGCCTATGAAAACCGACGTAACGATTGCCGGTGTGACACCAATTACCTCTCAGAGAAAAGACATCGACTCCCGACTGTCGGACGCCAACGCCGCGACGCATCTTAGTCCCCATCAGAGATAAGGCCCCAACCCCGACTTTCGGACTCCTTGGAATCCACACCAAACCCCCCAACATCCCCAAGCCAGGGTGTATATAAGCCGAGACTTCACCCAGCCCGGGGAGTTCTCGTTCTAGTTGCTGTTCTTGTACAACACCCCTTTCTCTGTTCAACGTTATTCTACTGTAAGTGCCAAAGTCATAATAAAGTTCGATAAAAGAGAATTAATAGTTGGGCTACGACTCAGCTTTCTTTTCTCTCGCAACCCAAGTATCCATTTTACGTGACACCGGCGTCGAATGAAACTGGATGAATGTATACAATATCATACCT
Source organism: Bombus vancouverensis nearcticus (assembly GCF_051014615.1). Classification (NCBI taxonomy): domain Eukaryota; kingdom Metazoa; phylum Arthropoda; class Insecta; order Hymenoptera; family Apidae; genus Bombus; species Bombus vancouverensis. Next base: position 311,640 of record NW_027468931.1, on the reverse strand, counting down.
GAAAGCATTGTTAGAGGATCATTATAACACGTATGCCATAACAAGCGGGACAAAGAATCAGCGCAAATACATATTCTCAATACATATAATTCTCGAAGCGTAAACTATATACATATGCTTTTCATTGAAATTTTCAATACTAGTCGCAAATTATTTTTCAATTAATTTATTATTTAAGTCTTTATATATCAATTCTCGACGAATAAATTACTTAAATTATAGAGAATCTATCTTCAGACAATAGAGAATTCAATATTTTTGGTCGTTAAGTAATTTACAAATTTCTAAAACGATTACGTTCGAAGTTTTGGACAGTATTTGAAGTTTCTAACATGACATTAAAAAAAAAATAAATAAATTTTATGATATAATTAAAAAAACATTGTAGTCTATCATAATTTCTATTCCGTCAAATTTATTAAAACGCAGTTTTCTTCTGAACAGAGTCAAAATGTCCGTCTTGAATCGAGTTCAACAGCTTAACGATCGATCGAGCGAATGATAGCTGTGTAAACTAGCATGACACAACGTAAACTTTAGATTAGATCTCGATCCATCCACCAGCCGTATTCATGCATGACATGAATATTCTGTTTCAGCTCTTTATAAATTAATCTGTTAAAACTTCCCTAAAAGACGATCATTTTTTATTTTTCTAAGAAAAATAATGACTATTCGGCGTTAAAATTAACTTTATTTCCATTGGATTTCTAAACTGATTTCATACACTCAGAGATAGTTCACAGTATCTTTTAGATTCATGCCTGAATTCAAGAAAAATTAAACGTATAACTTATGTACTAGTATCTTTCAAAAGGTTAAAGTTGACAGAATTGAAGGAATTGGTTCTTACCAGTTAGAAAGACGGGAATGCTAATGAAAAACCCTCCGACAGCACATATCCGGCTGATGGATGATTTTTGCAGGTACTTGTTACTCCTGAAACAGACAAAATTTGAAGTGAATGTCAGTTTCACGATTCTATGATAATTGAGCGAAATATAAAGGAACCAGTTTTTTGTTTAACAGCCAAGAATCTTTCAAAAATTCTACTGTAATTGATACTTCAAATATATTTAGTCAGACAAAGGATAATCATAATCGCAACGTTAATCTTAACTTTAATTCAAGGATCAAACAGTATCATTATACATATAAAAGTAAACATAAAGTCTATCCACATTATTGTTATTATTATTATTATTATTATATGTTATTCTATAATTGATTTTTATTTCTTTATTATCAATATTATTCTATTTTCTATAATGATTCAATTATAGATCTTATTTTTTGTCAATCATATTTCACTGAAAAGATCACTTTGAAAATAATCTAATAGTAAAAAATGAAAAATAATCTTTTTCTACCTTGTCTTCATTTTTTACAAACTCTGTCCACCGCCGTAAACCTATTAAATGCATGAAACGACAAAGCAAAGCTGCTTCACATAATTCCCCGCTCACGCAGTGTCAATCAGCTCACGACCGCAAACGATACTGCTAATTTCCAGCGACCACGAACGATTTCACCGTAATTGCCGGTGTGAAATTTACCAATACGTGCTCGAATTGGTCAATAATGGATAGAGCGCTCTTGCACACACTAATCTACCAACAAATAATATTGACTCAATTGAACAACAGCGCCTAGATTAACGGACAAACCGCATGTTCCAAACAGATTTACAATCACGGCAGAAAATACATGCCGTTATAGATGTTTCCTGGTCAAGACTAATTTCCACGCGTTAAGAACATTGTAACCGGAATCTAGGAAGAACTAGCACTTCCTGGAATAATACTATTGTGTCCTCGATGAATGTCTCTCCGCAATGCCCTCGAGTGAGTTGTTTTTGTCTTTGGTCGTACGATGTCCGGGATGAGAATTCGGGGAACGGTTTTGCGCTGCTTTAATACTCGCACAACCATCCATCCATGGGACTGCATCTTTTTAGGAGGACCAGTGATTAATCTTTTCCCACTCATTTTCATCTCTAATTTCTCATGAGGCTAAGATTCCTGCATCTTTTATCATAATAATTTATTAATACTATTAATAAATTGAGACAATTTGACACGTCGTATTTTGCGTTATAAGATGACTTGTAATTTGTAAAATTTACCTGTAAAATTCCTTTGTTTGTTTTACCGAATCAATAGTTGGCATTTCTATACGACAATAAGAATTTGTCAATACTAATAATTTGTAAGGTTATCATGTTATCATTCTTCTAATGGATAGTATATTATTGAAACTTTTTTTAATATTGAAACGCGATATTTTTTTGGAGAAGAAGTGCATAGTAGTAAAGAGTTGAATTCTACGGACGTAAAAAGTGGACATAACATTTTCTGTACATGGAGTCGCCTGGCCTAAACATTTTATGATTTCCGGGCAAAAAACAGACGAATCCAGCGCTGATTTTAAAGCAGCTTCATCCAAATAAGCCACAATAAGAAATTCCCACGAAACAGTTGCGTTCATCCCCTTTCGAGGTCGCCGACCTCTTTGAATGCGTTTCAAGTGCGTCGTACCAATGAAACTTCGAGTTCTAGACTAATTTCTCAGCCTTTTGCGTTAAATTTAACCTTCCGCGTTAGTGTATTTTGGACGAGCTCCTATTTTACGCTTTCGTCGACTTCACCAACGTAACACGCAGCATCCGCAAGTAAAACTGTCTCTTAAATTTGATGTGACACCGATACACGACGAGAAGAATCACAATGCCATTTTTATTCCACTTCGTTAATTTTTCGTCGTAAGGTTTAGCTGTAAATAGGATTAAAAAAATTTAGATTAACGAGGAATTTAAAATTGATCTGTTAAATCAACAATTTCCATTAGTTGTCAATAGATTTTATAAACCTCAGATTACTGAGAAATTATACACATTGCAAAATATTTACCATTGGTTACCCACGCTACATTCCATGCTCCTTTGCCGCACCTTAAACTCCTCGCTAGATTTATTCCACCTTAAAGTGTCACATAACTCCTACGACACCGATATCAAATTTTAAACTCCACCAAATTCCAGAGAAACTTGATTTCGTCGAAAGTAAGAGATTAAACATAAAAAGCAATTTATTTCATCTTTAAACTATCCCAAACTTCTTAAATATAATTTATATATATATATTTCGGAGATGAAAGAACACCGGAGCCTTTGGAATTTTGGATAATTCCGCAACATTGTAACCTAGAATCTACTATAGCTGTAATTGAACAATTGTAGTTATTCAACCCGATTGTAATTGTTCGAGAGTCGTGATAATGAGCTTGGGCTCGAGGCGACAGTCAGTCGCCGAACGTAGCCGCGGTCACGGGATGAACGCTTTGTCTAACAAAGGTATGGAGTAATTCTATAGCTCTCCTTAAAAGAAATATTCGTGGCGACACGCGACAGTAAACATTCCAACGGTTTCTGTCCCGTGGCTCGCCACGCGCAGACCCTATTCTTCGAGTAAGATGATTGCCAGATGTCGATGCGTCTCCGCAGTACATGCTCGGCTAGCCCGAGGGCCCGTTATAAATCTTAAGGTTTAGTTAACTAAAGTCCTTCAAACAGACAAACAGTCTCTGTCCCAACTACGGGAAGATAGGGGAGACATATTTTTCAACGAGCGGCGTCTCCCACTAGCAACTTTCCCTCGAGGGCGGTTAGCATCTTTTTCTAACCACCGACATGGAGATTGACCAATTAGCAGCAACGTCAATTTCCCTTACTTTCTGAACGAAGGCTTTTCTCGACGAATCCGATGATCTCGTATCCTTAGACACACCCCGTTATAGTTTTCCTCTGTGGCATCATCGGGACGGGAAAGGCATTCTCGCTCGCGATCGAGAAAGAGTAACGCCTTCGCGATCAGTGATTATTTTCAGACTTAGACTTTGCGAGTACGTTCTGTTGTCATCCCGTTGGCCGCGGATTCGTTATTGAGCCCGAGAGCATCGTCACTAGTGTCGCGAGTGCCGAACTGCCGTGATCAATTGTCAAGACTGTAATAATTCTATCATTGCAATAAACTACGCCTGTGTGTACCGTATCAATGGCTAATCCTCGAGAAGATTCATTTGACGTCCACAACCCCATTCCCAGTGACGATCCGACATCAGAAGTGGGATCAGAACGGTTGCGAGCGCTGGAAGGGCAGGTCGCTGTCATGAACAACCTAATTCATACGCTAATGCAACGACCAAATACGGGAATCACCAAATTACCACATTTTAACCCAGAAGTCGCAGGCGCCGACCCAGCCGCGTGGTGCGCGGCTGTTAGTAGGGCCATGCAGAACAACCCCCTGCGAGATGACGCGCTATACTCTGCCTTAAGTGACTCTCTACAGGGTTCTGCAGCACATTGGCTGGCACGAATGACGGGAGACGGAGAAGTTACTTGGTCTAAAGTTAAGGAACGATTCCTTATACAGTTCGGTGGCTGAGAGACGACGTCCTCATCGTTAATCAAGGTATCCAAGGAATCGCGGGGAACGGGCGAATCCACGGGGGCGTTTGCCGGCCGTGTCCGTTCCCTCCTGCAGACGCGGTGGCAACATTCTACGCTAGACGAAATACTTAACGCTGTCACTCTCTACATATTAATTCCACACGACCAACGTCTTAAACGATTGGCCCTCACGAGCGATATCAGAACGGAGGACCAATTTCTGAGCGAAATGCGACCCTTTTGTTACGAAGAAGAGTCGACATTTTCGCCGAGAGATGCACCGGCCGAACCCGAAGCTAAGCGACGCAAGTTATCGGGCCACCAGACGAGGTGTCATTACTGGTACTCTCGGACACAGAATAAAGGACTGCCGCAAGAGGATGCAGAACGAACAGCAGAGGGATGCACGACGCCAGGAAGGAAGCCGACCGGCCGCACCGTCCAAGGCGGTTTGCTACAGGTGTCATGCGGAAGGCCATATCGCATCTAACTGCCCGGCACGACGGGACGGTAGACCACGCCCCAAGGATGAGCGTAAAGTCAACTCCTGTGTCACGTAATTTTTGGGTTGGTTGGTGAAAATAAAATATAGTTGAGTCGTAACACAACTATTAACTTGGTTTTAATCAACCTTTATTATGAATTCAGCAATCACAATGTAACACGCACTGAATTAACATAAATCACAATTCACTCCAACCACGTTATGTCAGACTTAGTTACAACGATACATTAAGTACGCGACTTATAAGAGTAGAGACCGACATAGATATGTTGACTATTCTAAGGATACAGAATAAGTGAAGTCTTATTGACGATACTGTGTCTGAGGAAAGCTAGGGGTGGGGGTATCTAAGGACAAGGGACGGAATTTACGACAGGAAATACTCGCTTGGTCCGAACGACCTTAACTATAAAAATGCCAAGTGCCCCTGGTAGGCACTTAAGACTATTGAGGGTGCGCGCCAGGGATATGCAGGTATCTGGGTGCCATCCTGTCCGTGGTGTATGGCCTGGTCTCTGATATGAATTGACGTTACACCTGCGTGGTGGAGTCCCCAGCCGGTAGTTTAAGTCATCTGGGTGAGTCGTTCCCATTTTACTTCGATTCCGGAGCCGAGTGCTCATTAATTAGAGAATCTGTCGCTCCGAAATTCTCCGGTAGGAGAACGACAGATATAGTAGTTATGCGAGGAATAGGAAACACCTGCGTTAAGAGTACATCCCAGATCTTATCTACGGTACGCATTAACTGTTTTACATTGGAGATAACCTTCCACGTTCTGGCCGATAGTCACTTGCATTATGATATCATGATTGGCCGCGAGATCTTAAGCCAGGGTTTTGATGTAACTATTACACGGAATAGCGTCGATATTTGTAAAACGAAGACTATTAATGCCTGTAGTAGAACCTCCGAGGACGAGATCAATATCAATGCGGTTGACACTGACGTGGTTGGTAATAATAAAAGTCGGTTAATTTCTGTCCTCAAGAAATTCAAAGATTCATTCATTACGGGCTTCCCACGTACTCGCGTAAGCACGGGCCAGTTAGAAATACGGTTAATCGATCCTAATGTTACCGTGCAAAGAAGTCCCTACCGACTTAGCGAAGAAGAGCGTAGGATAGTGCGTGAGAGAATAGACGAGTTAATTAGAGCAAAAATCGTGAGGCCGAGCAACTCACCGTTCGCGAGCCCTATCTTACTTGTAAAGAAGAAAGACGGCTCAGATAGACTGTGCGTAGATTTGCGGGCATTAAATAAAAATACGGTCGCGGACCGGTATCCCCTACCCCTCATCGCGGATCAAATCGCGAGATTGCAGAAGGCGAGATACTTCATTAGCCTGGACATGGCCAGCGGATTCCACCAAATCCCCATTCATCCCAATTCGACGGAATATACGGCGTTCGTTACACCCGACGGGCAATACGAGTACGTGACTATGCCGTTCGGATTGAAAAATGCACCATCCGTTTTCCAGAGGGCCATTCTCAACGCCTTAGGCGACCTCGCGTATTCGTTCGTTGTTGTTTACTTGGACGACGTCCTAATTATCGCCGACTCAGTAGATCAAGCCCTAGAAAGGTTGAGCACCGTATTAGATACCCTCGTGAAAGCCGGATTCTCCTTTAACTTTTCAAAATGCTCCTTTTTAAAGACATCGGTACTCTACTTGGGATATGTAATTCGTAACGGAGAAGTCCGTCCAAACCCGGGTAAAATACAAGCCTTGAGTTCTTTACCTGCACCGTCGACCGTCACACAAGTTAGGCAATTCATAGGTTTGGCCTCTTATTTCCGAAACTTCATTCCCAAATTTTCACAAGTAATGAAACCCCTGTACGCACTTACCTCGAGTAACAAGAATATACCTTGGACGGATAGGCACGAACAGATAAGATAAAAGGTAATTTCCGTCCTGACTGACGCGCCGGTGCTAATGATATTTGACCCCAATTACCCCATAGAACTACATACGGACGCTAGCTCGGAAGGATATGGAGCCATTTTAATGCACAGGGTCGAAGGTAAAAATCGAATAGTGGAGTATTACAGCAAAAGAACTAGCCCTGCGGAATCTAGGTATCATACCTACGAATTGGAAACGTTAGCAGTTGTAAACGCCGTCAAGCACTTCCGTCATTACTTACACGGACGAGAATTTCTCGTTGTCACCGATTGCAACTCCCTGAAAGCATCCAGTAATAAGGTACACTTGAACGACAGGGTTTACAGATGGTGGGCTTACCTGCAAACTTTTACCTTTGACATTATGTACCGGGAAGGTAAACGAATGGCCCACGTAGATTTCTTTTCGCGAAATCCCGTAGACTTGGATCGCAGTACGTTCAGCAAAATTGTAGAGAAAGAAATTAACCTAACCGAAATCTCCGACGATTGGCTACTAGCGGAACAACGTCGCGACCCACAAATTTCCGAGATCGTCGATAAATTACAGAACGAAGAGCTCGCGGAAGACGTCGCGAATACGTATGAGTTACGGTCCGGCACCCTTCATCGTAAAATACAGAGAAAAGATAGAACTCTCTGCCTGCCCATCGTTCCGAGAGGGTTTAGGTGGTCTGTTATTAACCATGTGCACCAGTCCATTATGCACTTAGGTTGGGATAAAACGCTTGAGAAACTGTACGAGTATTACTGGTTCGAAGGAATGGCGAAGTATGTTCGCAAATTCGTAGAGAACTGTCATGCTTGTCGAGTTTCAAAGGCAAGTTCGGGTAGAGTACAAGCCGAATTACACCCCATACCTAAGACCAGTATACCTTGGCATACGGTTCATATGGACATAACAAGCAAACTAAGCCGTAGAAACGATTCGAAGGAATACGTCATTGTGTTGGTCGACGCCTTTACTAAGTTCGTATACTTGCACCATACTCGTAAGATAGAATCCATTAACACCATTAAAGCGCTTAAGTCCGCTATATTATTGTTCGGCAGTCCCTGCCGGATAATAGCGGATCAGGGAAGATGTTTTACGGGCAAAGAATTTCGAGACTTTTGTCAAGATAAATACATAAAACTCCATTTAATTGCGACCGGAGCTAGTAGGGCCAACGGACAAGTAGAGCGTATTATGAGTACGCTAAAAAACATGTTCACAACAATAGAAACCACCGGGCGGTCCTGGCAAGACGCGATCGGGGAAATACAACTGGCCTTGAATTGTACCACCAACCGCGTGACTAAGTCAAGCCCGTTGGAACTACTAATCGGTAAAACAGCGAGACCCTACGGCTTATCCCTACCCGACAGTATCGAAGAAAGAGAAGTAAATATCTCCCATGTAAGACAGCAATCATCGAGAATACACCTAATGGCTCCATTCACAACCAACACACCAACTGGCAGCTCTTCAGAGAAGTCTTTACACACTCAACCTCAGCCTTCACCCCACTAAAAACAAAGGAAGATATCGAAGCAGCCACGGAATACTTAAACACGAGCATAATAAACGCAATCCGCCTCTCCACACCGACAAAGCCATCTAACAGCAAACAAGAATATCCCCAATACATACTAAAAAAAATAGCAGAAAAACGTAGACTAAGAAGAGTATGGCAGACCCATAGAACAGCGGAGGACAAACGCAAACTTAACAACGCAACTAGAAAGCTATCCAGAGCCTTAAAAAACTATAAAAACGACTGTTTCCATAAATACCTCGCCAGCTTATCCCCCACAGCCGACGCCAACTACTCACTATGGAAGGCCTCCAGGAAACTCACACGCCCCCCACAAATAATCCCACCTATCCGCCGTCCGCAAGGTGGATGGGCGCGAAGCCCAATAGAAAAAGCCGACCTGTTTGCTAAACACTTGTCAAAAGTATTCAAACCCCATTCCCCCAAAGCCGCCGCGGACGTTACTGAATACCTGCACACCCCCTTCCAAATGTCCCCTTCTATCGAACCCTTCTCCTCTGCAGAGACTATAGAAACAATCAGTCGCCTAAACCCCAAGAAAGCAGCGGGACACGACCTAATATGCAATAAAGCAACCAAGGAACTTCCCACAAAAGGGATAGCACTCATCACATCGATTTTTAATGCTATCCTTCGCCTGGAACACTATCCTAAGGCCTGGAAAATCTCATTGATTACCCTCATCCCTAAACCCGGTAAACCGATATACAAAACCTGCTCCTATCGCCCAATCAGTCTTTTACCTACCCTGTCCAAACTATTCGAGAAGATGCTCACGAACCGACTCCTTCCAATCCTAGAGAACTTGAAAACACTCCCAGATCACCAATTCGGCTTCCGAAAACATCATTCTACAGTAGAGCAAATCCACCGCTTAACTCATACGATCAGCCAAACACTCGAAAAGAAAAAATATTGCTCAGCGGTTTTCCTCGACATCCAACAGGCATTCGACAAAGTATGGCATGAAGGGCTACTATACAAGATTAAAAAGATCCTACCTCATCCCTACTACTCCATCCTAAAATCTTACCTAACCAATAGACAATTCATGGTCAAATGCCTAGACGTCACTTCCGCAACATTTCCAATAGAAGACGGTATACCCCAAGGTAGTATCTTCGGACCCCTACTGTACTCCATCTACACTGCCGACCTACCTATATCAAACGATATAACAATAGCGACATTTGCAGACGACACAGCGCTATTAGCTACCCACGCAGACCCGGTAATAGCCTCATCCACTCTCCAGCGAAGTCTCGACTCCATGGAAAAGTGGTTTCACAAATGGGGCTTCAAAGTCAACGAAAAGAAATCCTCACATGTAATCTTCACGCTCCGAAAACAAACCTGCCCCCAGGTCACCATCAACAATGCAACAGTTCCTAGCAAGGTCACAGTCCGATACCTGGGCATGACCCTGGACAGGAGACTAACGTGGAAGACACACATCTCAGATAAAACGAAGCAACTAAAGGACAAACTAAAAAAACTCTATTGGCTCACGGGCCGACGCTCCAAACTAAACATACAGAATAAAATTACCCTCTACAAGACCGTAATAAAACCTGTCTGGACCTACGGAATCCAACTATGGGGAACAGCAAGTAACTCCAACATTGAAATACTCCAACGCTTTCAATCGAAAACGCTAAGATCCCTAATTGACGCACCTTGGTATGTAACCAATGAAACAATACACCGCGACCTCAAGATACCCACCGTCAAAGAGGAAATAGCAAAATATAGCGACAGATATAGCAAAAGAATCAACAAACACCGAAACCCCCTAATCACTGGACTACTCGATACGACGGACCAGATTCGCAGGCTGAAGAGGCACTACCCGCTAGACCTAAACGTTAGATTCATTTAATTATCCAAATTAAGCATTTGCACTTACTTATAATACTTATAAATTATACCTATCTATAATAAGTATTAACTTACTGTAAATAAACAGCCATGTCACTGCGCCACGCCAGAAAAATTACTGAAAATTCTCAACGCGAGAATTGATTGTAATTTCAACAAATAAATAAAAAAAAAAAATGTAAGACAGCAGGCGATAAAGAATATAGAAGCAAGCGCCAAATACGATAAGGATATGTTCGACGAAAACAAAGCTAAAATAGTTAGGTTCAACCTTGGCGATTTCGTATTACGTTATAACGTCACACCATATAACGTAATACGTTATAACGTTATAATATATAACGTAATACGTTATAACGTCATCCCATATAACGTAATACGTTATAACTTCATACCATATAACGTATTACGTTATAAAGTTATAGCATATAACGTTATACGTTATAACGTCATAGCATACAACGTATTACGTTATAACGTTATAAAATATAACGTAATACGTTCTAACGTCATACCATATAACGTAATACGTTCTAACGTCATACCATATAACGTAATACGTTATAACTTCATACCATATAACCTAATACGTTATAACGGCATACCATATAACGTATTATATTTCTGTTAACCGACTGAACAGTTTACATTCATCTGTTTTCGAGACGCCGCGCACACACATACATCCACACGCTGATATTCACTTACAAGTATCTCTACTACACATTTAACCCAGTCCAACACAGAAAATTATACATATCTCAACAAATGTTATAAATTAATAGTTTAGACGTTATAAATTAATTGCTTATATGTTATATATTAATGGCTTAAATGTTATAAATTAATAGCTTAAATATTGTAAATTAATTTCTCAAGTATTGTAAATTAATGGCTTAGACGTTATAAATTACTAGTTACAATGTTGTTATTTGATATTTTTTTTTATTTACCTTATATTTAAATTCTTCTTGGATGTTCACTGTCCGGAATTTCAGGCACGAAAGAGCTCGCGCGCGACTTCCGCGTTCCTTATATATCTTGACAAGGTGTCGAGATGTCAATCAAACGTTAACGATCTCTTGACATAGCAAAGGACGGGTTTTCCATTATAACAAAATCAAATTGAACAATTTCTTAATTTTTATCGTAAATTGGCGCCTTCGACGATTTAATACGGTATCCATTTTTATCATTTTAATAGTTTCTACAAACTAAGACTAAATTCACACCTCCTTGATACTAGTTTTCGACTATCAATTAGTTTGAACAAAAAGGGAAAAGAGCCTAACGGCAGTCGATGACGTTACTGTGAAATATGTTATGGTATTTAAATAATCAGCCACATAAAATTCATATTAATCATTATATTATATTATCGATATTCGTTCATTTACTCGTGCTAATTACAAAATAAAATGTTCTCTTTTCTTGAATAACACCTACATCACCGTCTGCGATATTTAAATTTCTTATTTAATGCTTATTTAAAAGTCAGGTACCTTTTTAATTCCTCTCAAGTTAAACGAGTAAATTTACTCGTTATAGTTGTAACATAAAATGGCTATTTTCTTCAATACCACTTGCATCGCTGTACGTGATACAAATATTAATTATGTATCGAATAATATGTACCAATTGGCTGTAATCGCGGTTAGGTATTTCTTCGTTTGATCTATCATGAGATCTATTAGGTTATTAGCGAAACACTTATTGATTCCTCAAAGATGTATCTTAACTTAAATCTTAAAGATTAACTAAATGATTATATTTGATTAGTATTCGACAGTGTCTATCATATTCAGCCATCTTCTTTTATAATTGATACTGCTCGGATCAATTATTTTATAATAAATTGCAGATTATGCCACGGTATATTATAAGATATTTGTCTATAGCTCCTTTTTTCTAATTCATTGATTTTATTAGTAGTCTCGTTGGTTTTTCCTGTGAGTATCTGCTGTACGTACATTTCCATTATACTCAGATTTTTAACATCGTTGTACGAATATGTGCGTGTTCTAGCAGTAAACATTGGTTTCGTTAAAATGAATGTAAGTAAACTTGGAATTATAATTGTAATTGACAACGATGACGATTAAGAGCGTGGTTACACTTAATCGTGTACATGATATTATCAGAAATTGTGATTGTAATTAACAATAATTAAAACAAAATTCAAAGAATTGAAATACGATATATCACCTATTTATATGCTTCAACACCTTCTTTCTTTTTTTCTTCTACGTGGAGAAATCCTCATGGACACTCCGCTGCATTCTGGAGAATTAGTGGAGTAGTTCCAGACTCCTACTGACAAAAACTCCACGGTGGCCAACCTACACGTTTGGCAGCAGTGCCCGAGACCTCTTGGAAATTACTGCCGGTACACTCCCCGCGTCTTCTCGTTAGGCCTATCCTATGAACTAACTAACTAAATGTGGCGTTAGGGGAGACGATTGTCCCCCCCCCCCAAAGTAGGCCTACCCAAATTTCAATTAAAAGTGAGTGTGTTAAGAAGTTATAAATACCCTGTTTCGAGGAAAGTTTTTTCTTTTTGGCGCAGAGCGCTTGTCACGCAGGAGAAGCCGCCAGTAACGAAAGGCTTAACCCGCCACGACACCCGATCGGGTCTGCGACGTGTGATTGTTTACGCCATGATGTATGTTCTCTTCCTCGGGCAGGATGAGTTCTTAAGCCACGTCGCCATCTACGTAGCCACTGACAAGTCAGAATTTACCAGCCCCACCGACTTGGAGGAGGAGTTGGCACTTGGCACTACTGGGCGTGAACAGTGCAATGATACCACTAGCACCTTTGGGACCCAACATGCCTAGGTATCCCTAATAACAGCGGAGATTCGTGGAATTCAATATTTAACCTCGAGCATTAAAAGTTCTAACTCCATTGGATTTGACAGGGTCCAGGATTAACACAATGCAAATCAGCTGATGTGCGCTGTATAAAGCAGCCAATATGGAGTACAATGCGCATCGAACTGCCTCTGTATCCCGAATAGCAGCGGAGATTCGTTGAATTGAATATTTAGCCTGGAGCATTACAAATTCTAATTGCATTGGATTAGACAGGAAAAAGAGATGACATAGTGCAAACCGACTGAAGTGCGCTGTATAAAGCAGCCAATGTGGAGTACAACGCGCATCGAGCTGCCTATGTATCCTGAGTAGCAGCGGAGATTCGTAGAATTCAATATTTAGCCTTGAGCATTAAAAATTCTAACTGCATCGGATTTGACAGGCAAAAGAGATGACATAGTGCAAACCGACTGATGTGCGCTGTGTAAAGCAGCAAATGTGGAGTACAACGCGTATCGAATTGTCGAAATTTGTCCAATAGCAGCGGAGATTCGTAGAATTGAATATTTAGCCTTGAGCATTAAAAATTATAATTGCATCGGATTTGACAGGAAAAGAGTGAACATAGCGCAAACCAGATGATGTGCGTTGTATTTGACATCAAACGTGGAGTATAACGCGCATCGAATTGTCTACATATCCTCAATAGAAGCGGAGATTCGTTCAATTACATATTTAATCTTCAATATTGATAGCTGTGGTTGCATTGGATTTTACTTATACTATATAACGTAATGCGTTATAGCGTTATACTGTATAACGTAATACTATATTACTGAATGTACTCTATTACGTGAAGGCTGCCAACTTAATACGCGGCGCTTCGTTCCGCAGTTCGTTTACTTTCTTGACCAGCGACTTCTTCAGAACTCTCTGGTTGCGATTCCTACTGACGACTGGTTACGGGCAACTGCTGTGTTGACCCACTTGCCTCCCTTTCTATTCTTACCATATCCCCACTCTACCTGTCTTAATATCCGTCCGCGATCATGGTAACGTTCGCCTTCTGCTCAGCATGTGAAGGAACGGCAAAACGTAATATGATATAACGTAATTCAATTTAACGGAATACGTTATAATGTAATGTATTATAACGTAATACTATATCTCGTAATCGTAATGGCAGTCGCCTACCCCGTCCAAGAACTCCTCGAACGCTGTCCATTCGCTGTTGGGCGACACATATACGGCCACTACCACCATTCCTGACCATTCGACCGCTGCGTATCCTTTGCCGCGCTCCAGCAGATCCCTGTGGGCGGACGATGCCGGCGCTGATGTCCAGGTGACAGCCGTCTGTATCTCCGGCGCAGTCCGGAGCGTCCAGGACTCTGTATGGCTCGGCCACCACCGCTAGGGCAACCGTGCTCTCCAGAATGGTTTGGAAAAGCAGGTCTTGACTGTCCCAGATTGTTCTGGAGGGTGCGCACCCTTAATCTTAATCACCTAAGTTCATGGCTTCAATCGCCGCTTCCTCCGCTCCAACCTCCTTGCTCGCGGCTTTAGGAGTCAGGGATTTCCTGCCGCCATCCTTCCTTGTTACCGTTTTCTACCGCGGACCCATCGGTCGACGGTATGGTTCTGTACAAAGAGAAACTTAGAAACGAATTAATCGTCCTGCGTAATGTCTATCGTGATCGTGATGTATGTGAAACTTTCCAAAGTGTCTAATTAGTCGTCATTTGAAGTTGATTTTGAGTTGATAGGGCGAGCCTGTAATTCAATGTTTCCCCTTGACAAAAGAAATTGTATTTTGATGTTACTAGCGGGTCCAGCCGTTGATACATGTTAATCGACGTTACGATCGAACCGGCCGCGGGCCATCGTTCGATAGATCTGTCGCGGCACTCGACAACAAATACCGCCACTAACTAATACCGGACAACGGTAGCGCAGTGGTTAGCGCCTTAGGTTACGAACGTTCGGGACTCGGATTCGGATCCCGGCGCCCGTAGTCCGATTTTTCTTCCACGCATCTAAATTAGAAAAATATAGCAGTACCCCAGCAGCGACATCTACAGCCAGCAGCTACAATTATTACAGACAACATAGACGCCTCAGATCGAATTAAGATCTATTTGCAGATGCTTCGATGAGAAATTATCCAAATGTTTTTCAATAGCTTTTCTACCCCTCCAACATCATTTTTGCCGATTGAAAGTATAAAATCGTACACGAACGTACCATTTCTCCCTTCTTATTAAAATATTATACTATTGTATCATTAAAATGTTGAAACGTTAAAATATAAAATTTCTTTCATCGAGGCATTAAGGTACAACCTGTTATCGTTCTTTTGTTAAGATCTCTTCGATAGAAAAAATGAAGCTTCTACATCTTTTATTTCATCGACAAAACGTTGTTTTAATTGAATTGTTGAGGTTCTTTTGATCAAAATGATACCGAACATGAAAGTAACCCCGAAAAGTTCGATTAGACGCATAGTTCGATTAACTACGTTGGAGATGGACTTCCTTCGGACATGACATTCTGAGATTGAATACGCGAGGCTTCTTTTCGCTCTAACATATACAACTTCCATCGTTTGCGAATTAGTCCAAGTTGATGCAGGCACCGCTACGAGGGTGTAATTAATTTCTAATTTCAATATCGTGTTATATCTCAGTTGCTTTCTGTGTTCCTTATTGTTACGTTCGATGTATATAGAACGTATAACCCCAAATCAGGTACTTGCCGTCAATTTGTAAACAGTGATTGTTAACAAATTTTAAAATATGATGTAGAAGAAAATGTTCATCACGTTAAAAATGAAAATTGCCGGACAAAATAGAAGAAAGGCCTCGATGTAACAATATAGATAATTGCATTGTAATGACAATTCTGCCCGAGCAGTCGAGGTAAACAGGCGCGAGTAAATGTGCTCCAGTGTTAGTGCGATAAATAGTGAATTTAGGAGGTTAAAACGTTAACGAACACTGTCACATGGTAAAAGTTTCAAAATGCAACAACCAATACCGCCGCCAAACAAAAAAGGGTGACATGTTTCATAAATGAAGCTACAAATACGTTAAGCAGAAAACAACCAATTAACAAAGAACAGGAAAGCCTATAAAAGGAATGGAAACGTTGCAAAAGCAGGAAGAAAACAGCTACAATAACGAACTATCCTATCAAGATGAAAACTGGAAGATAGCAACAGCTCACAAAAGGCGTAAAATAATCCTAAATACAAGCGCTATAGAAGTTCCCGATACAGAAATGCACCAGTGGCTACAGGACATCCCACTCCGAAATTCTTTCAGCTCACTGATAAAAGACGGAGATACGAGTTCAGAGGAAGAAATGACAACACATATCGTTAAACCACCACCGATCTACATTCATGCTCAAATAACAGATACCCTTATTGAACTATTAAACAACACTGTCGGAAGAGAAAACTACAGTATAAAGGAATTAAAACTGGAACAAGTCAAAGTGCAAACAAATACTCCAAAAATCTTTCGAAAAGTGGCGCAAGTATTAAACATACTATACATCATACATACCAGCTCAAAACAGAAAAGAACCACAAAGTAGTAATTAGAGACCTATACCCAAGAACAAACACCAAAAATATATGCAAGGAACTAACAAAAATCGGGCACCAAGTAAGAACAATAAATAATATAACCAGATACGATACAAAACAGTCATTGTCACTGTTTCTAATAGAACTCACGTGGCGTGGAGTCTGCTTTGTGTAGAGAGTCGCCGGACGTAACAAGTAGATATATTTACGAAGGCGTTACCGAAACCAAGATTTCAATATTTACGACAAAAATTAGGTCTGAAAAATAACAATGATGTTAAAAAGTAATCGTTTGTAAAGATTTCGAGTGTTAGGGAGGGTGTTGAAGTAATACTCACTTCTAGGAAAACTACATCTTCTCTAGCATTTAGTTCTCTTAGTCCCTGATGCTATTGAGTATTGTTTAGCTCTAAATCAATTTGAAGGGCCTCTCAGTCTCATAGCCTTTTTTAGGAATATGCCATGCACAGATGGTGCAGCAGGGTATATATAGACGGGCCAGTTTTCGTAATTATATAAATACCCATAGACTCATGGCTTCGAAGCTCTGTTGTAATGTAACGCTGCCACAGTGTGGTTCTGGATTAGTATACACTGTACTTATACTTATGCTTATATTTATACTTATACTTACAGTTACACTTATACTTAAATATATTTCTGTTACACATTGATCACGCGTTCCTCGAAGAGATAACTTCAACAAAGGTGGTTGGAAAATTCTTCAGCTTGCTCTTCGTTGCTTCTGGCTCATGTGTTGTCCGTTAATCTGATTGCTGGGATTAGTTTAATTGGCTCCTTTATTTTGTTCGTGGCTTTCCATAGGAAATAGTTGGAATTCTCGTACGCAGAAAGTGAATCTATGAATTTTGAGAATTCGTTATTATTATGATCTTTTATTTTACTTTCTATTTCCTTTGCAAGTTTGTTTAGATGTTTTTTTGCTTTCACGTGCTCTATGTTTTTGTCATTTTGCTTTCGCTTACCTTTTTCCCTCTGATTTTGTCAAGAAAGTCTTGCGGAATTATTTTTGTTTGCCCGTTATTTGGTTCATAAGTAGTAGTTGCCAATGCTACTTCTATAATCTCTGTCAATGTACTGCCTGTTCGCAGTGGTGCATATACTGCTACATCTGGAAGTAATTGCCGTTAGTTAGTATTGTAACGGTGGTTGCTTGAGCGTATTACTGATGGATTTGGCTATGTTGGTGTTAAGGGTGGCGATTGGTTAGTTACTTGTGCATAACTTCGGCTACCAAAGGTGTTGGTGTTTCCATGATTAGAGTTCTATACATATTGTATTGTTTGCTGTTGGATCTGATTCCGTAATATCTACTCGCTGTATGTTCTGCTTCGAAGCGTGTAGCAGGAGGGTGTGAAGAAAAAGCAACACCATGTTAATGATCATAGAGATCAACTTTTATCTTAGATATATGATTATTATGATTATATTATTCTTATTTTATATCTAACTAATGTCTAATAAATGTTATATAAAATAAATATTTTTTCATTATTAAAATCCTTTGTAAACTCTATAATTATATTATAATTTAGCTTCCTCAATAAAGAATTTAATAACATTGAAAATTTTTAATCATGGGTAATATTTTAAATATGACACTATTTACGTATGTTATAGGTAATGTTAATAGTTACACAATTTTTTAATAAATTAAGAAAAAACTAAAAACAAACTTACTTTCCAATATATGCGTCAAATATAAAAGCATTAAAGATATGTGTACATATTTAATTTGAAAATTGTGGTCTTGTTAAACTTGTTTGTTAGTAATAATAATGCATGTTTAATAATGGTTCATAATTAATATTCATTTAAACAATGCTTTCTGTAATAAATGGAGTATTGTATCTACAATACTCCATTTATCTGTATCTGTACACCTGTATCTGCTTGAAATAAATGGTGAGAAATTATAATAAATACATAATATAGTATTAGTTATTGAATAAGTTTACTGCTTTAGTTTATATTCTTTACTTTTAGTGCTTTCACCGAAGAATGACGCCAAACACAAAATCCTAGCTACTCGATCGCAGTGTTCAATGGTGACCGACTGGTAAAGTACATCTTGCGACATTAAGAACCTTATCTCCTTTACAGCAGTTAACAGACCTGTGTGTACAACTATGGCCTAGGGAAATTAACAGCGTAAAGTCATTAGTGTCTAATTTTATTAATGAAAACTTAAATACATTTTTTATGCTTATTATATATTTTTTTTAAATACTGTATGACTGGAATAATGTAATGCAAATACTTTGTTAAACATAATATATTAAAAATTGAATTTATATTCAATTACATTCTATTTTCCACCAAGAGTTACGCAATTAATTCGCAATTACTCTCTTCGTTTGGGATCGTTTGGAAGATAATACATTTTCTTACCACTCTTTGACTTGTTTCTGCATCCCTTGGTTGAGTAATCAGGCATTTGAACTAATGTTCCAAACTTAAATGTTAATTCTGTATGTTCTCTATGATGACTGCAAAAATTTGTAATAAACACGAAGTATAAATCACCTTAAAGTAAAAACGGATAACACCATACAGATTTAATTACTAAGATGTGTGTAGCACAAAATTTGATGTTAATTTAAAATTGTAATATAATTTATTGTTAAACTTTGCAAAAAAGTTGTATTTTCTTTTGAGGTTATCTTTAGCAATCTTATGAAAAGGTTATTCAACTATTATTTATATCTATTAATAAGAGCGACTTTTAATAATATCTTACTTTTTCTTATTATTCTTTATTTCCGTCGTTATATACACTCCAATACACGGTAAATATTATTACACTTTGATTACAGACAACTTTGTAAACGTATACTTTATACATTTATATTTATACCAATCTATACATAACTGCTGCAGGAAGCGCTTTTATAAATGGCGGAACCAATCAGCGTTGAACGAATAGATTTGCCACACTGTCCCTGTCAGGGACAGTAACTGATTCCGTCAGGTCTGTAACTGATTCCGAATTTGAAAAATCACCGTACGTGTAATCGATCCAGTGATCGAATTAAACTGTCAAAATTTCCAATTAGTTGTGGAATAACAATAATTTTTTGGCCGTTATCTTTTCTGATTGAAGAAAACAGTTACAAAACGAAGTGTATTCATTGAAACTTTTATTGCATGCAATTTTGCATAAATAGAAAAGTTTTATTTTTTTAGGAGTAGAGTTTTAATTAAACAAAAATATTTATTTTGCTTTGATAAAATTAAAATTGAGTGTTATTAATGTCTTAAGACGAATATTAATGAAAGTAATCTGGGAAATACAATATATTACTGTAATATCGTGGAAATAAGGATAGCATTTTTTTCCGATTACTTACAATTTATTAATATTAAATTGAATATACAAATATAAATTGGACAGAAAACGATGTTTATTTAACGGAAACTAAATGCAATACTCGTATCTATATCAAATAACTTTACAGTTATTTGACCACCCTCGTCACAACGAATCTAACACACACACTCTCTCTCTCTCTCTAACAACTCTATCAATTCTCACGACTCTACTCTTCGACGACTCAATTAGCTCTGATTCTCGCAACACGCACACTTTTCGACTCGCACACTCTGATCTTTCGGTCGTCCCGCCTTGGATAGCGAAACCGTCCTTCTTCTAACGTTGTCTATTGTTTCCCTCATACCTATGTAAGAACTACCAACTACGTGCCTTTAGTCACGCAGGCACTCTTAAATGTAAACGAACCGCAGAAAGACGACGTACTCGGTTTTATCTATTTTCAACTGATTTCTAATTCGAACTACCTTACGATATTACATTACTCCTAAAACTAAGCTCTGAAATCTGAGCATATATATGTCGGGTTTACATTAGAATTAGGGTTAGGGGCGTGAAACGAATCTTCGTTTGGGTTACACGTTGTCGTTATGCCATAGAGAAGACACTGACTAGTGCAAATACGATTATTATAGAACCGGACAAGTAACCGCGGTAGTTAGGTACTCGAGAAACTAATGACAATGTTCCTAGGTTCAATAACGAATCCGCGGTCGACGGGATGATAGATGAACGTACTCACAAAATCTAAGTCGGACGCGTAATATTCACTGATCGTAAAGAGTTACTCCTTTCATCAATGAGATCGCGAGCGAGAATGTCTTTCCCGTCCCGATGATGCCACGGAGGAAAACTATAATGGGGTGTGTCTAAGGACACGAGATCATCGGATTCGTCGAGAAAAGCCTTCGTTCAGAAAGTAAGGGAAATTGGCGTTGCTGCTAATTGGTCAATCTCCATATCGGTGGTTAGAAAAAGATGCCAGCCGCCCTCGAGGGAAAGTTGCTAGTGGGAGACACCGCTCGTTGAAAAATAAGTCTCCCCTATTTTCCCGTAGTTGGGACAAAGACTGTTTGTCTGTTTGAAGGACTTTAGTTGACTAAATCTTAAGATTTATAACGGGCCCTCGGGCTAGCCGAACATGTACTGGGGAGACGCATCGACATCTGGCAATCATCTTACTCGAAGAATAGGGTCTGCGTGTGGCGAGCCACAGGGTAGAAACCGTTGGAATGTTTACTGTCGCGTGTCGCCACGAATATTTCTTTTAAGGAGAGCTATAGAATTACTCCATACCTTTGTTAGGCAAAGCGTTCATCCCCTTTTTTTTTATTTATTTGTTGAAATTACAATCAATTCTCGCGTTGAGAATTTTCAGTAATTTTTCTGGCGTGGCGCAGTGACATGGCTGTTTATTTACAGTAAGTTAATACTTATTATAGATAGGTATAATTTATAAGTATTATAAGTAAGTGCAAATGCTTAATTTGGATAATTAAATGAATCTAACGTTTAGGTCTAGCGGGTAGTGCCTCTTCAGCCTGCGAATCTGGTCCGTCGTATCGAGTAGTCCAGTGATTAGGGGGTTTCGGTGTTTGTTGATTCTTTTGCTACATCTGTCGCTATATTTTGCTATTTCCTCTTTGACGGTGGGTATCTTGAGGTCGCGGTGTATTGTTTCATTGGTTACGTACCAAGGTGCGTCAATTAGGGATCTTAGCGTTTTCGATTGAAAGCGTTGGAGTATTTCAATGTTGGAGTTACTTGCTGTTCCCCATAGTTGGATTCCGTAGGTCCAGACAGGTTTTATTACGGTCTTGTAGAGGGTAATTTTATTCTGTATGTTTAGTTTGGAGCGTCGGCCCGTGAGCCAATAGAGTTTTTTTAGTTTGTCCTTTAGTTGCTTCGTTTTATCTGAGATGTGTGTCTTCCACGTTAGTCTCCTGTCCAGGGTCATGCCCAGGTATCGGACTGTGTCCCTGCTAGGAATTGTTGCATTGTTGATGGTGACCTGGGGGCAGGTTTGTTTTCGGAGCGTGAAGATTACATGTGAGGATTTCTTTTCGTTGACTTTGAAGCCCCATTTGTGAAACCACTTTTCCATGGAGTCGAGACTTCGCTGGAGAGTGGATGAGGCTATTACCGGGTCTGCGTGGGTAGCTAATAGCGCTGTGTCGTCTGCAAATGTCGCTATTGTTATATCGTTTGATATGGGTAGGTCGGCAGTGTAGATGGAGTACAGTAGGGGTCCGAGGACACTACCTTGGGGTATGCCGTCTTCTATTGGAAATGTTGCGGAAGTGGCGTCTAGGCATTTGACCATGAATTGTCTATTGGTTAGGTAAGATTTTAGGATGGAGTAGTAGGGATGAGGTAGGATCTTTTTAATCTTGTATAGTAGCCCTTCATGCCATACTTTGTCGAATGCCTGTTGGATGTCGAGGAAAACCGCTGAGCAATATTTTTTCTTTTCGAGTGTTTGGCTGATCGTATGTGTTAAGCGGCGGATTTACTCTACTGTAGAATGATGTTTTCGGAAGCCGAATTGGTGATCTGGGAGGTTTTTCAAGTTCTCTAGGATTGGAAGGAGTCGGTTCGTGAGCATTTTCTCGAATAGTTTGGACAGGGTAGGTAAAAGACTGATTGGGCGATAGGAGCTGGTTTCGTATATCGGTTTACCGGGTTTAGGGATGAGGGTAATCAATGAGATTTTCCAGGCCTTAGGATAGTGTTCCAGGCGAAGGATAGCATTAAAAATCGATGTGATGAGTGCTATCCCTTTTGTGGGAAGTTCCTTGATTGCTTTATTGCCTATTAGGTCGTGTCCGGCTGCTTTCTTGGGGTTTAGGCGACTGATTGTTTCTATAGTCTCTGCAGAGGAGAAGGGTTCGATAGGAGGGGACATTTGGAAGGGGGTGTGCAGGTATTCAGTAACGTCCGCGGCGGCTTTGGAGGAATGGGGTTTGAATACATTTGACAAGTGTTTAGCAAACAGGTCGGCTTTTCTATAGGGCTTCGCGCCCATCCACCTTGCGGACGGCGGATAGGTGGGATTATTTGTGGGGGGCGTGTGAGTTTCCTGGAGGCCTTCCATAGTGAGTAGTTGGAGTCGGCTGTGGGGGATAAGCTGGCGAGGTATTTATGGAAACAGTCGTTTTTATAGTTTTTTAAGGCTCTGGATAGCTTTCTAGTTGCGTTGTGTAGTTTGCGTTTGTCATCCGGTGTTCTATGGGTCTGCCATACTCTTCTTAGTCTACGTTTTTCTGCTATTTTTTTTAGTATGTATTGGGGATATTCTTGTTTGCTGTTAGATGGCTTTATCGGTGTGGAGAGGCGGATTGCATTTATTATGCTCGTGTTTAAGTATTCCGTGGCTGCTTCGATTTCATCCTTTGTTTTTAGTGGGGTGAAGGCTGAGGTTGAGTGTGTAAAGACTTCTCTGAAGAGCTGCCAGTTGGTGTGTTGGTTGTGAATGGAGCCATTAGGTGTATTCTCGATGATTGTTGAACTGACTGTTGCTATCACGGGAGAATGATCAGAGGAGAGATCAGCCGAGGAGTTGATCTGGACGTGTCTTGATGGGATATTTTTAGTTATGAAGAAGTCGAGAAGGTCGGGTATTTTGTTGGTGTCAGTGGGCCAGTATGTGGGTTCGTATGTGGTGAGGTAGTTGAGGTTGTTGTTTATTATGCTGTTTAAGAGGTTTTTGCCTCTTGCTGTAACCAGTCTGCTGCCCCATTGGATGTGCTTGGCGTTATAGTCTCCTCCAACTATGAATCTATTGCCCAGGGTGTCCAGGAAGTTATCAAAGTCTTCTTTGGCGATGGAGTGTCTGGGAGGGCAGTATACTGCTGAGGTGGTGATTGAGCCATGACAGTCTTCTATTGCTACGTTTGTTGCTTGGAGGTAGTCTTTCTGGAATGACGGAAGTTCATAGTGCTTAATACTTGCTTTGATTATTATTCCGGTGCCACCGTGGGCCTTTCCGCTGGGGTGTTGGGTATGGTAGAATTTGTAACCATTTATTTTCAGGTAGCTCTTGTCGGTGAAGTGGGTTTCCGATACGAGCATTACGTCGATTTGCTGGTGTTTTAAGAAGAGTTCTAGTTCAAGTTTGTGTTGCGCTAGACCGTTGGCGTTTCACAGTGCTATGCGCCTTGGTTTTATTTTGAGTCGGGGCGTGCTAATTTTTCCACGATGAGTGTTAGTAGCGATAGCAAGTGATTTATTTGCTCTGATTGTTTCTCTATTAGCTTTTCAAGCCTTGAGGAGTTGTCTGTGTTAGGTGGGTTGGGGACACTGTTTTGGGGAAGATTCCTTTAGCTGTTCGGGTTATTTTGGATGCCTTGTACTGCTTGGGCATAGGAGGTTCAGGTGGAGATGAATTTGGTAGGACTAGGTGTTTGGTTGGTTGAGGGGGTTGGGGTAGTCGTGAATTTCGGCGGGCTGGGTGTTTGGTTGGATACCTCTTTTGCTCTGAGCTTAGGGTACCTGTTCGCGTATAGTGTTTTGTATGCTGGGCAACCTTTGTAGTTGGCATGGTGGTCCCCTTGGCAGTGGATGCATTTCGCTGGGGTTTCCGGTGATTTGGCGCACTGGTCAGTGGAGTGAATGCCTGCGCATTTAACGCAGCGGAAAGTATGGTTGCAGTATTTCTGCGTATGACCGTACCTTTGGCACCTTTTGCATTGCACTATTTCTTTTTTCACGAGCGGTGGTTCGATCTTTACTATCGCGTTCATTAGGCGACTGATGTTGTAGATTTCCTTATTGTTCGGCTTTTGTTTAATGTCTAGGAAGAATAAGGATAACGGGTCTTTCGAGACTCTATGCCTTATATTACTTACGTTGATGACTTCGTGGCCGAGTTTTGAGAGTTCGTATTTGAGCTCGTCTATGTTTGCTGAGTGGTGTATGTTTCGTAGGACCACCCGGAAAGGCCTTTCCTGTTTGAGTTGGTAGGTGTGGAAGTTGTCGTTCAGGGTCCTGAGTGTCTTGGTGAGTTTTCTGTAAGCTTCTGGGTTCGTCGGCAGTATTTTTACTTTGTTGTTGCTTATCTTAAGGTTATATTCCTCCTTGCAGATATCTCTCTCTAGGGACTTGGTCATTGTCTGTATGTCAATGACGTCGTCCACAAATATTGGTGGGGGAGGGAGGATTCTCTGTGAGTGTTGGTTTGGTGGCGGTTCTACGATTTCCATGGCGTCGTTTGAGGATTCCAATACGGCGAATCTGTTGTGTGTGTTTATTTGCGTTGCTGTTTCTATTTTCCTTTTCTTTGTAGTATTGGCGTCGTTAGTGCGGAGAGTTCTGCTACACTTCTGCCACGGGGGGGGGGGTAGCACGGGGTAGCTGCGAGACTGCTCCGGAGAGCCTGGTCGCGGTTGCTGGGCCATCATCGAGCTAGTTAATTCGGAATGAACAACTAGTCGTGAGGCTGTGAGGCTAGTATTCGGGTTGGGGTTAGGTGCGCGGGATTTTCTTCTCCCTAAAGGGTAAGGGACACTTAGCTGTGTTCTCTTTCGACGGTTGGGCGACACGTGTTGTTTTCGGACTACGCTGGGCACTAGAGACACGTCTGCACACTTCGGCATTCCACAGCGAACTTCGCTGCAACATAGATGGATAGAAAAAAGCCATTTAAAATGATACAACGTCGGGAAGACAATTATGAAAATTATAAATGGAACACAAGATAAAATTGTTTAAGATTAATTCTTCTTTTTTTTTTTTAATCGCGAGTGTTTGCAAACGAAGTTTCAATCTGTTTACAATGATAGCAATGAGAGGAGGATGTCTATGAAAGTTATAAATGCGATATTGAATAACATTTCTGCGAGTGGGTTTGTTTTTCGTTACAAATGTTTTTTAAACGAATCTGCAATCTGTTGGTAACGGGACGACTGATAGGGAAATAAAAAAGATCGCGTTTTATTTGAACAGACAAATCTTTGAAATCTATTCGAAAGTCTATTTGAAATGGTACGAGCTCGAAAAGAACGGTGAATACTATAGAAGAAGGATTAATTAAAATTCTTATTAATCTGTACGCTTTGTATATTAAATACCTTGATCGATGACAAGATGACAAATTATTATACAAAAGAGTGAAGTATCCACGTCTGACATTAATATTGAGTATTACCATTACTGTAATTTAATTTTTAACCGATCCTGAAAATTCCTTAGAACGTAAAAAGTATAAAATGTGACTGTGCATTTCAAGATTAAATGCACTGTAATTTAGAAACAGTTATGAAGCGGAAACAAATAATTTATTCAGAATAAGAATTCTACGTAGTCATGTTAAAAAAAAACGTACTTATAACGCGTTTAAACTCCAAATATGTAAAGACAATAAGGGAAAAAAATTAAACGAAGAATCGTATTTTTTGTAAATTCACACAAGATTTTATCCAAAAAAAAATTGGCCTGTACCAATATTTTTATTTGTCGTTACAAGTTACGAGGGTATTAAAAAATTGGCCACGAATGGACCAGAGATAAGAATTTATCAGACTTGCTCTCGTAAATTTCAAGACGTTGCATCGGATATTCTTGAAAATCTTTGGACAATGGCTTCGATATTTCGCAGCTTCTATCCTCGAAGCGGAAGAACTCGGCGTTAAAAGCGACAGAACTGGAGAAACCCGGTGACCGCGAGCCTTTCACGCTCTCGACAGATTTCTCATCCTTCGTAATCCTCCCAGTGTCACCCAATTTCCACCCTCGTATTGCGATTTGTTGCTTCCAACGAGGCGACACCTTGTCTTGTGATTTCCTTTTTCGTCGCGTGAAACACGACCGAACACTTGTTCAAACACACAATTCATATTTATCTAACTCGGCAAAACGCCGTGTCATTGAAACAATAGCATTCTTTGGCTTTTATGTAAATTCCAATAAATTATGATAATGTTCGTGGAGACATTATTGCTACCTATTTTATCTGTCGTGATCCAAATTGATTTGTGGCTACGTATGTATATATATATATATATATATATATATATATATATATATGTCGGAGATAAGAGGACACCGGTGCCTTCCCTCTGAAACCTCGGGAAAATCCATAAAAACATTGTAATTAAAATCTACAGTTGTAACTAAACGATTTGCCGTCATTCTAACCAATTGTATTTGTTTGAGACTTGTGACAATGAGCTTGGGCTCAAGGTGACAATTATTCGCCGAACGTGGCCGCGGTCAACGGGACGAACTCTCCATCTAACAAAGGCATTGAGTAATCCTATAGCTCTCCTTAAAAGAAAGATTTGTAGCGGCACGTGGCAGTAAACATTCCAACGGTTTCTGTCTCGTAGCTTGCCACACGCAGATCCTATTCTCCGGGCAGGATGTTTACCAGATGTCGACGCGTCTCCACAGTACGTGATCGGCTAGCCCGAGGGCCCGTTATAAATCTTAAGGTTTAGTTAACTAAAGTCCTTCAAACAGACAAACAGTCTTTGTCCCAACTACGGGAAGATAGGGCAGACATATTTTTCAACGAGCGGCGTCTCCCACTAGCAACTTTCCCTCGAAGGCGGCTAGCATCTTTTTCTAACCACCGATATGGAGATTGACCAATTAGTAGCAACGTCAATTTCCCTTACTTCCTAAACGAAGGCTTTCCTCGACGAATCCGATGATCTCGTGTCCTTAGACACACCCCAGTATAGTTTTCCTCTGTGGAATCATCGGGACGGGACGCGCATTCTTTGACGCGCTCCCGTCGACTAAAGAGTAACGTCTTTACGCTCAGCAATTATTTTTACGAGTCAGACTTAGATTCAGCGAGAACGCCTATCTGTCATCCCGTTGACCGCGGATTCGTTATTGAACCTGAGATCACTGTCACTAGTGTCCCGGACGTCTCACCGCCGTGATAGATTGTCAAACCTGTGTTATTCATACCTGTGTCAATAAATCGTATCTTCGCCACACCGCAACGATGGCTACCTTCAATGAAGACTCCTCAAACACCGACAACCCTATCCCCACTGCTTCTCCGACATATATATTTGTATTTTCTTTTGTTCTTTCTTTTTAATTTATGTGATCTGAGAATTACATTTCTGAGAGTTCGGTGAAATTCGATGCTTTATTTTTATCAGTAGAATCTTCCTTGTCATTGTCAGAGCGCAGACGTTTACGCGTTTACGGAAAGTTTAAGGATACAAAAATACAGAAAAATGTAGAAAATATGCAAGAATATGTAAAATATCGAAAGTACAGTACTTCTAATAATACTTAGTAGCATGCTTACAAACAAATTTCTTTTGTATTTCTTGAAATTGCGGAAAGATTCGCGGTAATTATCGGATTTTTGTCCTCTTTTATCTGCTTTTTTTATTCGCAACTTATATGAGATATGAATTAATATTCAACGACGTGCGCTCTGTGCCACGAAATGAATTATCTCGCGTTAAGACTGCGGCAATTCTTACGTTTGATATTTCATTTAACGAACAGCCGCGCGTTCCTGAGTTTAAAAACCGCCACCCTGAACTTACGCTGAGAATAATATCAGGAAAAGCGAACGAGAGATGATTAGAAAGGAAATGCGAGGAGCAGTGAGGGGGATATTACTAGACTGCGCTTTTTTGTGCAAGTATAGCAGGATGTTTGGGAGTGTAAAATTTTAACGAATGCGTATAATATGAAAAAATATATGAAATATCCAAGGTATAGTTTTATTAAACTTACTTTTTATAATGCTTCGTAGGTAAAACAATTTTCTATCCAGATTCCACTTTCTCAATTATATTTTCAAAAATGCTCGATAAGGAGTACAATTTTCTACCCAGGTTGTACCTTTCTGATTATATCTTCCAAAATTCTTGATAGGTGAAACAATATTCCACCGACGATTTACTTTTTTAATTGTATCCCCAAAAATATGGACCTGCTTAACGTTTAGATATTATTATCTTTTTCGTTGATACTTGATACGGCTAGCAATTAAATAGTGAGAATAAGAAGAATTGGAAGTGCCATTTTCGAAAAAGAATTTTGTTTTTCCTTGAAGAGGTTGTTTGTATGAAGGTTAATATCACTAAATATGAAGGGAAGTGTAATCATAATAATTTGTACAGTTTTTAACGTTTCAGTTTACACGTTTTTACGTGATATAGGTTGTGTATGATGTATGTTATACGATTAGTTCCCTAAATTAGACTGTGTGCACCATGTGCCAGCAAACTCCCTCCATCGTGCTTGAACATGTGCGTAGATAAATCTGCCTCAATTATCCCATCAGATAAGAAAATCTCTACTGACCTTCTTAAGCAAACTACATAATGGACTTACATATCTTCTCTTAAGATATAAAGAAGATATTTTTTTTATCGTTAATTAACAGATCTTTGAAACGATAGAATAGAGATATCGTAAAATTATATAAAGTATTATAATACGCGTAATAAATAAGTATCGTTATATTTTTCTAATAAATAACATTCCCATAAACAAACAATTTCTCATAAACAGTCGTTTCCCAGAAAACTTTAGTTTCGATACTGGCAACTTTATCTACTTCCGCTCTTCAATTATGAAGGATTAATCTTTACGAAACTTTTGGAACGGCTGAAGATTTCTCACGATGAAACGCGACGAATTCGATACAAACTACGCGGAAATAAAGACAGCTGCGATGGAGGATCGCGGGATTGATATTAATTAATTAATCTGTGGCAACCATTATATCGATTCGTTACGTTATTGCGACAGGCCACGCAACATTTTATTGCTTCTGTTTCTACAATTTAATTACAAAGTATTCAATTTCCCGTTATAAACAAGGAAAGGACTGCAAGTTTGTACAGCTTTTATCAAGATTACGTGCCATTGAACATATCGATTGATTGACTTCTCATGTTTCGTATTAATCGACATCCGATATAACTATGGGACCTGGAATATTGAAATATTGGGAAGTCAGTTATATTCAGGTGTTCTATAGATTTGACGTATAAGCCTTGTAACATGTACTTCTTCATCAGACGTTTACGAGATACTGAACGATGGCTACGCTTGTAGTATCCAAAAATTTTACGTCGATTTATAATCGAAGATTCGATCAAACTATAGATAGATTTGAATATTCTACCAATTGAATTTAATATTAAGAATTTTAGTTGTATAGATCATCGACGAAAGTCTGTTACACGGACCCTTTCAACAGTTCTATACACACTTCTATTATATATTTTATTTTTTAAAAATAACGCTTTGGCATGATCAAGGATCGGAAGTATAAAAAATAATTGTGACAATTCGAGCAGTGAAAGCCTCTAGAGTAACATTATATTGGTCTCTATAGCGACATTGTGGTACCGTGTCATTTTCAAAGTTCTCAGAATTGGTACTGTATCCTATTTCAATGTTTAATATTCTTCCCGGTTCCTGGAAGAATTTCATCAAAACTACGTTAACCCATGAAGAATCAACCAACAGTTTCTCATAGTGCCGTTTTATCCACATCCTTTGAAACTCATGAAATTGTAGAATCCAGGTAGAAAAAGTAGAGACGAGGTAAACGCGAAGCTCATCCTTGGAATTGCTTGTCGTGGTGATAATGTTAACAAATAGAATTCGATAACGCAAATTCATTGGGGAAAAGGTGACAGATGAAATTCACTAACGCAACGTTGCCCGTTAATGGGCTAAGAATTACGCTCCATGGGATCGCTCACTGCATTCTTCGAAACGACCCTCGTAATCCATAGGCTCGTAAACGGCTTCCGTAACCGTAACGAATTTCAATCTTGTTCACGGATCTCTGACCGCTCGTTTCGAGGGTAACGAGGGGGTTGCGTGTTCACGTGCGTGCAACAGAAGGTGTTATCGTGATTGTAAGGCGTGCTGGAGCAGATAAGTCCAATATGCTCGCGGAAATCGTCACTTAACTATTCGCGTTAATTTCTTCGGTTTAACTTTTGGGAAATGCTTCGTTATCTTCGGGAATATTCCAACGATTCGTTTTACGTACAAAATAAGCATGATAAATATTACATCACGATCATGTAATATCGGAATATATTAAAGGTGTAATTTTGTCCGATTAATTATAATTTATTAATAATGGATTGAAAATATAGATATTAGTTAGACAGAGAAACGATGTTTGATTAACAGGAAAACTAAATGCAACGCTCGTATTTACAACAAATAACTTGACAACTATTTGGTAACTCTCTCTCTCTCTCTCTCTCTCTCTCTCTCTCACTAGCAACTCTAACACTCGACAACACTCGCAACTCAATTCTAACGACTCTATGCTTCGACGTCTCGATCAACTCTGATTCTCGCAACAAGCACACTTTTCGATTCGCCTTGGATAGCGAAACCGTCCTTCTTCTAACGCGTTTTTAAAACGCGATGGCGCTATCACTTTCTAAAAGCGTCGTCTTTACATTTCCGATGGCCACGGGCACATCCGACTGCCAGATATACAATGTATTATAAGAGTATCATTACCATACTTTTCATGAAAAGAGCAATTTTTCTTGATAACTATACTCTGTAACATAGATTGAAGTCGCTGATTTGATCCCTCTGATATCGTTGTCTTATGAGAGTCTCGCCTGGTCTTGATTGGTTCTGTTGACTCTTATCGTTGTGAAAAATCGATTCGTTGTGTACCTTTTTTTGTATAGAGAATTATTTTGTGGTAGAATATAATGTTGTAATATTCGTGGTCTTTACTTTACTAATTTTGTCACTGAGCCGCTCTTTGGTTCGTTGAGCGATTCATATTCCGCATATATTCCGTACTTGCTTCGCTTGGTACTTTTATAATTTTCGCAGTCACAATAAAAAATTTAATTCTTAACAGATTAAAGATTTAACCTCTTGCTTTATAGTGTACAATAATTTTTTTTTCTTTTTTTTTTTTTGTATAGGTTATGTGATCCATAGTTTGAGTAAGTAGTACATATATATATATATTTACGTGACAAGCTTTCATTTCAATCTATATTTAAGATTAATATTTTATCAGTTTCTGTTCGTAACAACATCGAAGTAGTCAATAAGTTTGAAGAGTATAATTAAGGAAGTTATGAAGCAAGAGGTTAGGAACAAATTCTGAAAGAGGTTATGTACAACTCAGTAGTACTGCTTTACATTACTTTGCGAATTACTTTTCAAGCATAAAAATAGTTTAACAGCCACTTATAGTTACTTCCTTACCATTACGTTCATTAAATTCGTTTGATTTTGTAAACAAAATAACCACGCTGACCAGTCTCTCATTTAAAATAGAATTATTTTGTCATATATCCAACAGTTTACTTTCTCTTCGTAAATAATATTAATAATTTTATCAATTTCGTATCCTTCCATCCTTCGTATAAGTGACAATGAATCAGAAGAGTTTCATAGCAATATTGAACAACATACAGTCAACTACAACACCATTAGATACATCCACCATACAGTCAACTACAACACCATTAGATAACAGCAATACAATAGTTTATAATTTTCTACGTGTCATTGATTCATCATCATCATTTTCTATTTTTTTAGCATATGTAAAAACGTATCTGACGTAATCTTACCTCGCTCTTTGAGTACAAAACTCCATTCAAATGAAACAAAGGGAAAAGAAATAAGAAAACAAACACTCACATACGAATCTTCATTACATAACTGTATGTACTCCTCGAGGTATAATTACTCAGACACGTTACAGCGTACCTTCTTCGTTCCCTGATGGCTGGTGTTGATCGTTGACGTTTATAATGAAAGAATTTCGTCAACGGCGCCATTTGGATCCTTGTTGAAAAATTAAAATAGCCGCAACAGCACCATTGAGCTATTGTTTCAATGACACGGCGTTTTGCCGAGTTAGATAAATATGAATTGTGTGTTTGAACAAGTGTTCGGTCGTGTTTCACGCGACGAAAAAGGAAATCACAAGACAAGGTGTCGCCTCGTTGGAAGCAACAAATCGCAATACGAGGGTGGAAATTGGGTGACACTGGGAGGATTACGAAGGATGAGAAATCTGTCGAGAGCGTGAAAGGCTCGCGGTCACCGGGTTTCTCCAGTTCTGTCGCTTTTAACGCCGAGTTCTTCCGCTTCGAGGATAGAAGCTGCGAAATATCGAAGCCATTGTCCAAAGATTTTCAAGAATATCCGATGCAACGTCTTGAAATTTACGAGAGCAAGTCTGATAAATTCTTATCTCTGGTCCATTCGTGGCCAATTTTTTAATACCCTCGTAACTTGTAACGACAAATAAAAATATTGGTACAGGCCAATTTTTTTTGGATAAAATCTTGTGTGAATTTACAAAAAATACGATTCTTCGTTTAATTTTTTTCTCTTATTGTCTTTACATATTTGGAGTTTAAACGCGTTATAAGTACGTTTTTTTTTAACATGATTACGTAGAATTCTTATTCTGAATAAATTATTTGTTTCCGCTTCATAACTGTTTCTAAATTACAGTGCATTTAATCTTGAAATGCACAGTCACATTTTATACTTTTTACGTTCTAAGGAATTTTCAGGATCGGTTAAAAATTAAATTACAGTAATGGTAATACTCAATATTAATGTCAGACGTGGATACTTCACTCTTTTGTATAATAATTTGTCATCTTGTCATCGATCAAGGTATTTAATATACAAAGCGTACAGATTAATAAGAATTTTAATTAATCCTTCTTCTATAGTATTCACCGTTCTTTTCGAGCTCGTACCATTTCAAATAGACTTTCGAATAGATTTCAAAGATTTGTCTGTTCAAATAAAACGCGATCTTTTTTATTTCCCTATCAGTCGTCCCGTTACCAACAGATTGCAGATTCGTTTAAAAAACATTTGTAACGAAAAACAAACCCACTCGCAGAAATGTTATTCAATATCGCATTTATAACTTTCATAGACATCCTCCTCTCATTGCTATCATTGTAAACAGATTGAAACTTCGTTTGCAAACACTCGCGATTAAAAAAAAAAGAAGAATTAATCTTAAACAATTTTATCTTGTGTTCCATTTATAATTTTCATAATTGTCTTCCCGACGTTGTATCATTTTAAATGGCTTTTTTCTATCCATCTATGTTGCAGCGAAGTTCGCTGTGGAGTGCCGAAGTGTGCAGACGTGTCTCTAGTGCCCAGCGTAGTCCGAAAACAACACGTGTCGCCCAACCGTCGAAAGAGAACACAGCTAAGTGTCCCTTACCCTTTAGGGAGAAGAAAATCCCGCGCACCTAACCCCAACCCGAATACTAGCCTCACAGCCTCACGACTAGTTGTTCATTCCGAATTAACTAGCTCGATGATGGCCCAGCAACCGCGACCAGGCTCTCCGGAGCAGTCTCGCAGCTACCCCGTGCTACCCCCCCCCCCGTGGCAGAAGTGTAGCAGAACTCTCCGCACTAACGACGCCAATACTACAAAGAAAAGGAAAATAGAAACAGCAACGCAAATAAACACACACAACAGATTCGCCGTATTGGAATCCTCAAACGACGCCATGGAAATCGTAGAACCGCCACCAAACCAACACTCACAGAGAATCCCCCCTCCCCCACCAATATTTGTGGACGACGTCATTGACATACAGACAATGACCAAGTCCCTAGAGAGAGATATCTGCAAGGAGGAATATAACCTTAAGATAAGCAACAACAAAGTAAAAATACTGCCGACGAACCCAGAAGCTTACAGAAAACTCACCAAGACACTCAGGACCCTGAACGACAACTTCCACACCTACCAACTCAAACAGGAAAGGCCTTTCCGGGTGGTCCTACGAAACATACACCACTCAGCAAACATAGACGAGCTCAAATACGAACTCTCAAAACTCGGCCACGAAGTCATCAACGTAAGTAATATAAGGCATAGAGTCTCGAAAGACCCGTTATCCTTATTCTTCCTAGACATTAAACAAAAGCCGAACAATAAGGAAATCTACAACATCAGTCGCCTAATGAACGCGATAGTAAAGATCGAACCACCGCTCGTGAAAAAAGAAATAGTGCAATGCAAAAGGTGCCAAAGGTACGGTCATACGCAGAAATACTGCAACCATACTTTCCGCTGCGTTAAATGCGCAGGCATTCACTCCACTGACCAGTGCGCCAAATCACCGGAAACCCCAGCGAAATGCATCCACTGCCAAGGGGACCACCATGCCAACTACAAAGGTTGCCCAGCATACAAAACACTATACGCGAACAGGTACCCTAAGCTCAGAGCAAAAGAGGTATCCAACCAAACACCCAGCCCGCCGAAATTCACGACTACCCCAACCCCCTCAACCAACCAAACACCTAGTCCTACCAAATTCATCTCCACCTGAACCTCCTATGCCCAAGCAGTACAAGGCATCCAAAATAACCCGAACAGCTAAAGGAATCTTCCCCAAAACAGTGTCCCCAACCCACCTAACACAGACAACTCCTCAAGGCTTGAAAAGCTAATAGAGAAACAATCAGAGCAAATAAATCACTTGCTATCGCTACTAACACTCATCGTGGAAAAATTAGCACGCCCCGACTCAAAATAAAACCAAGGCGCATAGCACTGTGAAACGCCAACGGTCTAGCGCAACACAAACTTGAACTAGAACTCTTCTTAAAACACCAGCAAATCGACGTAATGCTCGTATCGGAAACCCACTTCACCGACAAGAGCTACCTGAAAATAAATGGTTACAAATTCTACCATACCCAACACCCCAGCGGAAAGGCCCACGGTGGCACCGGAATAATAATCAAAGCAAGTATTAAGCACTATGAACTTCCGTCATTCCAGAAAGACTACCTCCAAGCAACAAACGTAGCAATAGAAGACTGTCATGGCTCAATCACCACCTCAGCAGTATACTGCCCTCCCAGACACTCCATCGCCAAAGAAGACTTTGATAACTTCCTGGACACCCTGGGCAATAGATTCATAGTTGGAGGAGACTATAACGCCAAGCACATCCAATGGGGCAGCAGACTGGTTACAGCAAGAGGCAAAAACCTCTTAAACAGCATAATAAACAACAACCTCAACTACCTCACCACATACGAACCCACATACTGGCCCACTGACACCAACAAAATACCCGACCTTCTCGACTTCTTCATAACTAAAAATATCCCATCAAGACACGTCCAGATCAACTCCTCGGCTGATCTCTCCTCTGATCATTCTCCCGTGATAGCAACAGTCAGTTCAACAATCATCGAGAATACACCTAATGGCTCCATTCACAACCAACACACCAACTGGCAGCTCTTCAGAGAAGTCTTTACACACTCAACCTCAGCCTTCACCCCACTAAAAACAAAGGAAGAAATCGAAGCAGCCACGGAATACTTAAACACGAGCATAATAAATGCAATCCGCCTCTCCACACCGATAAAGCCATCTAACAGCAAACAAGAATATCCCCAATACATACTAAAAAAAATAGCAGAAAAACGTAGACTAAGAAGAGTATGGCAGACCCATAGAACACCGGATGACAAACGCAAACTACACAACGCAACTAGAAAGCTATCCAGAGCCTTAAAAAACTATAAAAACGACTGTTTCCATAAATACCTCGCCAGCTTATCCCCCACAGCCGACTCCAACTACTCACTATGGAAGGCCTCCAGGAAACTCACACGCCCCCCACAAATAATCCCACCTATCCGCCGTCCGCAAGGTGGATGGGCGCGAAGCCCTATAGAAAAGCCGACCTGTTTGCTAAACACTTGTCAAATGTATTCAAACCCCATTCCTCCAAAGCCGCCGCGGACGTTACTGAATACCTGCACACCCCCTTCCAAATGTCCCCTCCTATCGAACCCTTCTCCTCTGCAGAGACTATAGAAACAATCAGTCGCCTAAACCCCAAGAAAGCAGCCGGACACGACCTAATAGGCAATAAAGCAATCAAGGAACTTCCCACAAAAGGGATAGCACTCATCACATCGATTTTTAATGCTATCCTTCGCCTGGAACACTATCCTAAGGCCTGGAAAATCTCATTGATTACCCTCATCCCTAAACCCGGTAAACCGATATACGAAACCAGCTCCTATCGCCCAATCAGTCTTTTACCTACCCTGTCCAAACTATTCGAGAAAATGCTCACGAACCGACTCCTTCCAATCCTAGAGAACTTGAAAAACCTCCCAGATCACCAATTCGGCTTCCGAAAACATCATTCTACAGTAGAGTAAATCCGCCGCTTAACACATACGATCAGCCAAACACTCGAAAAGAAAAAATATTGCTCAGCGGTTTTCCTCGACATCCAACAGGCATTCGACAAAGTATGGCATGAAGGGCTACTATACAAGATTAAAAAGATCCTACCTCATCCCTACTACTCCATCCTAAAATCTTACCTAACCAATAGACAATTCATGGTCAAATGCCTAGACGCCACTTCCGCAACATTTCCAATAGAAGACGGCATACCCCAAGGTAGTGTCCTCGGACCCCTACTGTACTCCATCTACACTGCCGACCTACCCATATCAAACGATATAACAATAGCGACATTTGCAGACGACACAGCGCTATTAGCTACCCACGCAGACCCGGTAATAGCCTCATCCACTCTCCAGCGAAGTCTCGACTCCATGGAAAAGTGGTTTCACAAATGGGGCTTCAAAGTCAACGAAAAGAAATCCTCACATGTAATCTTCACGCTCCGAAAACAAACCTGCCCCCAGGTCACCATCAACAATGCAACAATTCCTAGCAGGGACACAGTCCGATACCTGGGCATGACCCTGGACAGGAGACTAACGTGGAAGACACACATCTCAGATAAAACGAAGCAACTAAAGGACAAACTAAAAAAACTCTATTGGCTCACGGGCCGACGCTCCAAACTAAACATACAGAATAAAATTACCCTCTACAAGACCGTAATAAAACCTGTCTGGACCTACGGAATCCAACTATGGGGAACAGCAAGTAACTCCAACATTGAAATACTCCAACGCTTTCAATCGAAAACGCTAAGATCCCTAATTGACGCACCTTGGTATGTAACCAATGAAACAATACACCGCGACCTCAAGATACCCACCGTCAAAGAGGAAATAGCAAAATATAGCGACAGATGTAGCAAAAGAATCAACAAACACCGAAACCCCCTAATCACTGGACTACTCGATACGACGGACCAGATTCGCAGGCTGAAGAGGCACTACCCGCTAGACCTAAACGTTAGATTCATTTAATTATCCAAATTAAGCATTTGCACTTACTTATAATACTTATAAATTATACCTATCTATAATAAGTATTAACTTACTGTAAATAAACAGCCATGTCACTGCGCCACGCCAGAAAAATTACTGAAAATTCTCAACGCGAGAATTGATTGTAATTTCAACAAATAAATAAAAAAAGAAAAGCTGTTGCTGTCCCCAAGCGCCAAAATACGTTCTGACTACTATTTTATGTATCTCACAGAAGTATGTCTTCATTCATCATCTCCCATGCCATCCACCAACGTGTTCTTAACATGTTATCTCCTAGTAAAATATTGATGTTGAATCA
Organism: Bombus vancouverensis nearcticus; assembly: GCF_051014615.1. Lineage (NCBI taxonomy): Eukaryota > Metazoa > Arthropoda > Insecta > Hymenoptera > Apidae > Bombus > Bombus vancouverensis. The sequence continues at coordinate 273,076 of NW_027468931.1, read as the reverse complement.
GATATCCAACTGAATAATGTTTTCGGTGTCTACTATAAGACATTTAAAACCAAGGCTCGTACACACGTGTGCTTATACGTCAGATGTAATACTTAACACGAAACCTGCTTATATTAATATTAAATTTATGCATAGTAGGATGTTCGACCTTTGTAAAAATGAAATTATAATACATACAGTTTCACCGTGGAAAAGTGAATCTTTCTAGCATGTCCACGCAAATGCAGTGGAGGGGAGGACTGTGCATGCACCAAACAACTTTACGTTCGTAATTTTTCACACAAATGTACAACTGTAGGGAAATAATTATCTCTGATTTTTCGGATGTTAGGAATCGACAATATCGCATAACGGAATGCTGTGTTCTACGTATTCTATTTTTGTTACGAAAGTGGTACAAACGAAGTCCACATAAGAATAGTACAACAAAATCGGTTGAGGTTAGGTTATCGTGCAGATATCGCGGCTTTTGCATTGGAAATCACGCAACTGCCAGTCTCGTCGTTCCCTGTAAACGAAAGAAAGGTATTGTAATCGGTCGGAATTAACATAAAACTCGTCGCATGCGACCATATGGCCTGAATGTTGAATAAACGAGAGTAGAGCGCGAGCTATGTGATTCTAACCGTTTAGGCGGAAACTAATGATTGTAACCAGAGCCGAGATATATGCCAATATTACTTTGCTCGACAAAGCGTATAAGATGAGGAGAGAATCGCGATAAGGTAGAACAAGAGACAGATATTCTCTACGTAAAGCAAGTCTGTCAACTAGATTGAAATCCTATAGCTATAACTACAGTGAATCCATATTCTGGCGAATTGTCTTTTCACAAATGAAGCTTCTGAAGAACGGAATTGATACAATAACTACTGTTCATTCATAACTACTGTTGTAAGAATCTATATATTTGTCTATCTATATCTATATATATCGATCTATATATATTTGTCAGAATGTCATTTTATCAAAAAACCCATCCTCTGTAATCATAGTTTAACGAAGCATAATTAATAGAAGAGGTAGAGCGTTAAGTGGAGATGATTTAATCACAGTTAAGTAGATAAATCTCTATATTAGTCTCTTTAATTAAAATGTCCTACGTTTTATTTGCGTCATTTTTTTCCTTCATCCAATTTAAAATGTTTAAATAACAATAGCCTATACAATATAATTTTATGTAAAAAAATTGATTATACCGTGCTTTAAAACCGTGCTTTAAAATCGATATTCGCTGAAACAATACATCGCTCTGCGCTTCCAATTTGTTTCCGCACGAAGAATCAGTCCACTCATTGTTACCGTCACCATCTCTACCGTAATCTATATTACTCGAATAAATTCTATATCTTGATTGGAAAATCACATATTTTAACGAACTTCCTTATTTTTTGTTTTTTATGACTTTAATTGGCAATTTCCATAATGTTCTATAACTTGACAATAGACTGATAATATTTCAGGATATATATACATACATCATGTTTTTGAGGATTCTGTAGTAAAATATATTATAATAAATTATAGGAAAAGCAAACTATTTAAGAAAAAATTACCACCTTCGAGTAATAAATTATAGAAGGTTACCAATGTAATTTAAAACTTAAAACTTAAAAATAATCTATTACACGTAACAAAGAAAAAGATTTCTTCGCAAACGGTAACTCGAAAATTACAGCCATTGCTGTAGAAACATAGTTTTACAGGGAGAAGAATTTCGCTAGAAACTCTCGACGATGTCACATCAAGCGAAAATTCAATAAAGCGATTACTAACCATACTACCAGCAGCAATCGTGTTACGGCAATTCGTAAATAAGTTAGTCTTCTATTTGCAGAAACGTCTCTGGCAATATCGTCACACTCTTGATTACGTCGGCGCTATCAAATGGTCTTTGGAAGAAAGTTTTCCATTATCTACTTTTGCACATGGCGTCGTTCCAACAAATGAATTTGAGTTCTGAATCGCTTTGTCTCGTATTACGACTTTATAACGGTGTTTCTTTAAACTTTAAACGATCGTAATAAATGTATTTACCCTGAATCATTTATAAACTGAACCGGAATATAAAATTTTATTCCGCAAAAATCATAAAGTTGAAAGTTAGGAACGAATAACAAATGAATAACCTAGTTTCATTAAAAGGCACGTGGTTAAGGTACGCCAATCCGCGTAATAACTTTGACACTCCAATTATTATAAAATATGTATCCTTAAGGGATTTTTTGCGCGAATGCAAAATACTTTTCATACGTGCATAAATACTGAATAAATGGGACGTGATTTTCAATATTTCTTTTTGTAGAATTTATAACAAAGTAACTTTTTCACAAATGTTTTCGCTAACATTTTTACAACGTAAACGTCTTCTTTTGTAATTAATAATTTCAACATTTCTCTGAACTTTCTTCCTTGCGATAAAAAAAATATACAAAGCTTATGACGTGCTTGTTTAAAAATATTTATACGGAACAAGACTTTGAATTTGTCAGACCAATCGTCCTAACGAACGAATAAATTAAACGACTCGTAACAAAAAATTATTCCTGTCATTGTTGAGTGGCGGAAACCATTTATAACACGTCCCATACAGCGTAGATCGCATACACGTCTTAGGATGTATTTTTGGTACTTATATATACTCTATATATATTCTTACTCTATATATACTTATATGTACTCTATATATATTCTCTATCTTAGATATACCATAAAATATTTCGTGAAATCGCGTATTCGTGTCTAATGTCAGGGATTCTCTTTCCATAAGTCTGCGTTTTCTATATTATCTTTCTTCCTTATCAGTAGGCATTCTCACAATTTGTGATTAATACTGCTCGTACAGGAATGTTGGGTTTTTGACGTTGTAAAATTTCACGTGAAATAATAATGCCTATATATTGACTAATTTATCAATTAATTAAATCCGTGTATATCAAGTTTTCTATAATTTAGTACTTTCGTGTAACTACAGAAATTTGATGCAATATAAAACTTGATTAAAACAGCGATTCATTAGGAAACGAGAATAATGATGCAAATATTTTTTGTAGCCATTATATAGGATTTCGATCGCATAATTAATCAGTATCAACTTACCAGTCTTTAACGGAAGGACAGAAAGAAGGGCAGACGGTACACAGACCGCAATCATGATCATTTTCATGTAGAATATCAAACTGCCGTACATCTTCGAAAACTTCGTTAGTCGTAAGAGAAGCGATGAGAAGCGTAAGAGAAGTCGATGAGAAGCGGTTATTTCAACCACCACTGTGTAGGTACTGCACTAGCCAGAAGTATCTGCGACAGAAATCAGAATACACTCTTTTTCGCATGGTTGGATCAATTTCGCGTGGGACTAACCTGATTGAACCTAACGCGGGATAATTGTGTTAGGGAAGTGATACATTTACACTGTACATGAGAGTGTGTGTGTAAGGGCCAGAGGGCCTCAAGGTCTTAGTGGAGACAAAAGACTGTTGCCAGATGTTAGAAGAATCTAGGATAGTCGGTTGGCGACAAGCGTGCGTGCAAGACGTTCTTCAGAGTGTAATATAGATGTATAACTGTTGTGTGGGAAATATAGTCAATTATTTGTATTCCCAAATCCTCGAATTTCCTTAACATGGTAGCAGAGCGTGGTTACTAGTTTTGCAAGATATTTAGTGCGTGGTTACGATCTTGCGAGTGAGTTTTCAGTAAAGAAAAAAAAACTTTCAGAAGAACAAAATATACTTCGAGCACGTAGGAACGCTTGAGTAAGAAAAGAAAAGAAAAAAAAGAAGAATCAATTAAAATGGAGAGATCGGAAATCATGATACCTATATTCGATGGCGAGGATTATGGAATGTGGAAGCAAAGAATCACGATGTTTCTCAAATATAAGGAATGCGAGGTTGTTACAACTAGAATGAAGAACGAAAGAGACGATGAAGACTGGGACAAAAAGGATTTGAAGGCGATAAATATAATTTATAGTGCAATATCGAACAGACAATTGGAGTATGTTAGGGAAGGAAAAACGGTGTATGATATAATAAAAAGGTTCGATGAAATGTACTTGAAAGAGTCGACGGCACTGCAGATCGTATGCAGAAGGAGATTGGAAAACATAAGACTGGAGAACTACAGTGATTCAGCATCATTCTTTAACGATTTTGAAAAATTAATCAATGAATTAAAAAGTGCGGGCGCACAAGTAAGTGAGAGGGAAAAGCTGAATTACATGCTGAATACGTTACCCGAAGAATACAGCTACATAGCGGACATAATAGACGCATTGAAAGAAGAGAATCAAACGGTAGCGTATGTGAAAAATAAAATAGAGATAGCAGAGAAGAAAAATAAATCCAATCGAGGAGAAAGGCAAACCAACGCCTTTTCTGCAAAAAAAGAAGGATGCTTCAGATGTGGAAGATTAGGACACTTTGCGAGAGAGTGTCAAAATGGCGTCCAAGCGGGAAGCAGTAACGGCTATTGGCATGGGCCAACACGTGGTCGAAACAGAGGAAAAGAGAACAAAGGCAATACGAGCAGAGGACGTGGAAACTTTCATCGTCAATCAACAACCGGCACGGGCGAGCATGGAAACTCAAGAGCAGGCATATGGATAGCAACGGCGCAAGCAGCAAACAGCAGTGAGACGAATGAAATAAGTAAGAACGAAATAGTGTGGCTATTAGATAGCGGTTGTACCGATCACATAATTAATAATATAAATTATTTCGATAAATCTATCGACCTAAAAGAACCGGTAAATATATATTTAGGCGATAATAGACCGATAAAAGCGACAAAAGTTGGGAATGTTATAAGTTGTTTTGAAGCATTCGGAAAACAAAATAAAATAAATATGAGGAAAGTATTTTACGCGAAAGAAATGTACGCAAATTTGATTAGTTTAGGTAAACTAACAGACAATAAGAATACGGTTATTTCCAAAGGAAATATTGCGAAAGTAATAGATGAGGATAATAAACTTACAGCTGTAGCGTTCAAAGAGAATGGGACATATAGAATAAAAAGTATATTGAAAGGGAAGAAGCACTTAGTAAACAGCGCCGAACGTAGTGGTATGAGTAAAAAGGAAAGATGGCATAGGATGCTAGGACACGTAAATTTTAAATACTTAAAGATTCTGGGTAAAGAGCAGCTAGTGACTGGCATACCGAATGAATTTGAAAAGGAACTTTTGAAATGTAGGGTGTGTATAGAAAGCAAAATGCATAACTTACCTTTCAAAAATAATCGAACTAAGGCTAAGGAAATAATGGAAATTATTCATACGGACGTATGTGGTCCCTTTAAGACTACCGGATTCAATGGAGAAAAATATTTCATTTCATTTATCGATGATTATAGTAAAATAGCTAGGATCTATTGTATAAAATCAAAAGATGAGGTCTTTGATTCTTTCGTACAGTTCGTAAATGAAGCCGAAAATTTAACGGGCAAGAGGTTAAAAATATTAAGATGCGATAATGGTAAAGAATATTTAAATAATCGAATTTATAAATTTGCTAGGGATAAAGGTATAAGAATAAATAATTGCCCAACATACGTACATGAATTAAACGGGACAGCGGAAAGGTATAATAGAACAGTGATGGACATGGCGCGTTGCTTGTTAGCGGAAGCGAAAGTACATAAAAGGTACTGGCCGGAAATAGTTTGTACAGCGGAATAACACCAGCTCAGATAAATGACCCTCTAACTTACCTTTGTCCTCATCGACGTCAGTGATTTTAAAGCTAGTTATAAAGTGCACTTCTCAGCCAGCGTCCACGGCAGTCAATATTATTTAACGGGTCTTAACGCGATGTAAAAAGGGAAAAAGGAGGAAAGAAGGAACAGGGAAGCAAAGAGGAAAAACGAATTTTTCATTTTCTCGAAACTGGATCAAGTTTCAGGCTGCTCGCCAAAGAGTCTGTAGCTAACGAGACAAGATTAGACAAACCACGCTTTAAAATTCCCACAGAACTATAATAATCCTCGAAATCAATACGATTCGTCGATCCATCGCCTGATTAAAAAATGAGATAGGATGAAGCTCACTAGTCGGCCATTGAACTTTCAATAGTGATTCTCTGTAAATGCTTGAAATTGACGCTTGGATTCTTTCCAGATTAACTAGCTTTGCCCCTCCCTCCCTTTATCTATTTTCTTAGATCGACTTAGACTGCCACAACATATTATCTTTCTTCTTTTCTTTTCTTTTCTTTTCTTTTCTTTTCTTTTCTTTTGATCTTTTAAAGCTCTAAATCGCTGGCTATTTTGTATACTATATATTTTGTACACTCAATTACTCTGTAAGTCATAAGTACATATGTTTTACAACGTTATTTGTCATATTTCAGTTAAACCCCAGAAAAGCCAGAAATATATTTGCAGCGTGTTTTAACGCGTCCCTGGCAAAGATCTCAAAAACGAGTTGCGACACAATTTAAAGCGACAAATAGCACCGCGTATCTCGTTGTGGTAACACACGGTTCGCCAGCTTTTTAAAAGCGCTCTCCGTTTGCTTTTTCCTCTCTTCCCTGTCTCTTCGTTTTTTCTTAACGAGCAAAACCATTTTCGCGAGGACGAGAGTACGGAAATGACGTACTGGCAATTTTGTTTTGTGATAATACAAGCAGCTCGGTTTCAGTGAATTAAACTTGGCCCCAAGCTTCTACTTATCCCTACCTTCCTTTCCTTTATTTTCCCTTCTATATCCCGTGTTACTCGTGAAGACGAACAATGGTTCAGATAGATGATAGGCAGATTTTCGAGAACTAAATAAATATACGGTCGCGTATCGGTATCCTTTACCCCTCATTGCGGATCGAGTCGCGAGATTGCAAAAGCGAGATATTTTATTATTCTGGACATGGCCGGTGGGTTTCTCCAAATCCCTATTCATCCTAATTCTAGGAAGTAAACAGCATTGATTACCCTCGATGAACAATTTGGATAATAAGTTGTTGTTTTCTTCGAATTCTTTTGTGCCTTTGTTCGATCCATTCTAAGTCGATCTAAGAAAATAGATAAAGGGAGGGAGGGGCAAAGCTAGTTAATCTGGAAAGAATCCAAGCGTCAATTTCAAGCATTTACAGAGAATCAAGCGGGCTGGTTAAGGTCGTGAGTTGAGCAATTATCCCGCGTTAGGTTCAATCAGGTTAGTCCCACGCGAAATTGATCCAACCATGCGAAAAAGAGTGTATTCTGATTTCTGTCGCAGATACTTCTGGCTAGTGCAGTACCTACACAGTGGTGGCTGAAATAACCGCTTCTCATCGACTTCTCTTACGCTTCTCATCGCTTCTCTTACGACTAACGAAATTTTCGAAGATGTACGGCAGTTTGATATTCTACATGAAAATGATCATGATTGCGGTCTGTGTACCGTCTGCCCTTCTTTCTGTCCTTCCGTTAAAGACTGGTAAGTTGATACTGATTAATTATGCGATCGAAATCCTATATAATGGCTACAAAAAATATTTGCATCATTACTCTCGTTTCCTAATGAATCGCTGTTTTAATCAAGTTTTATATTGCATCAAATTTCTGTAGTTACACGAAAGTACTAAATTATAGAAAACTTGATATACACGGATTTAATTAATTGATAAATTAGTCAATATATAGGCATTATTATTTCACGTGAAATTTTACAACGTCAAAAACCCAACATTCCTGTACGAGCAGTATTAATCACAAATTGTGAGAATGCCTACTGATAAGGAAGAAAGATAATATAGAAAACGCAGACTTGTGGAAAGAGAATCCCTGATATTAGACACGAATACGCGATTTCACGAAATATTTTATGGTATATCTAAGATAGAGAATATATATAGAGTACATATAAATATATATAGAGTAAGAATATATATAGAGTATATATAAGTACCAAAAATACATCCTAAGACGTGTATGCGATTGTCACGGTGGTCGTGAGAACGCAACGAAAGGATGGTTATGCCTCACATACCTTGGTCAGCAAAATGATGGCTAAGCAGTAATAGAAACCCTATGTGACCGGCATCCAGCGATAGCCCCTCCACAGGAGCCGGGTCCTTGATATAAAAAAGTACCTCTCGAGTCGTTGTAAGAACATTCTTTTCTGTGCTGTTTGACCATTCTGTATTGTTACCCTGTCAGTGTTCAATAAATTTTCTAATAACAATCAAAATTTAAGTACGAATTTCTCACCTTGCGTGCGGAACGTGAAATTACCCCGAATCGACGTGACAAAATTGGCGATCCTGCCAGGATCCATTCATCGCATCAAGAGGAAACTTCAACGGGAACTCTACGGATTCTACAGCGAAGGACCACGGTCACCTCCTTGATCAAAAGAAGGATCTGCAAAGAATCTCGGTAAGCTGGCTTTCGTACATTATCGAAACCGTAAGCCTGAAATACGTTCTGAAGATAGTGACTCTTCTTCCGCCGAAAGTGTCATATTTCTCAGCATGAACCCAACTGACAAGAGTACCGCTAAACAAAACGAACTAATCGCTACCCTGATCGGACAATTTGAAAGCCTAACTCACGAGTTTAGAAGCTTTAGAAACAGCACCGATCAAAACATTAAAAACATAAAAGAATTTGCGGAAACTAGCGATAGAAATCGCTCTAAAGAAATACGCGATCTTGCAAAAACCATGGAAATAAAATACGACACCGAGACTGACCAGTCGCAAATAAACGCCCATTTAGAAACCGCTGCTGATAACGTAACGGATGACGAAACTGACGGACCGAACACGTCACAAAGACCACGAGCCGCATCTAGCCGCGCCGCGATTAAACCAATAAACAACTACAACGAAGATCGAGGGCTCGAGGCAGATAAGGCCATACGAACTGTCGAGACACTACGTGGTCAAGATGACGTAGGCGTTGAAGATTTCATCTTATCGGTCCGCAAAGCAAGAGCTAGGTGCAAGGCAAGTGACAGAGAGCTATTATTAGATCTCATACTGATCGAAAAGGTTACCGACAACGCGAAACGAAACATACGATATCTAAAAATCAACTCGTTCGAAGACTTATATTCATGCTTAAGACAACACGTATTAACACCAACAACTATTAGCAACTGTAGGGACAAATTAAAGAATTTAAAACAAGGGGCAACAGAAAGTGTACAATCTTTTAACTCCAGATTCCGACAACAGCTAAACGAATTAAATTATGCAGTCCAAAACGAAAACCGCACACCAACAGAACGACGCGTAGCTATAGATATTGAAGAACGCGAAGCACTTAAAACATATTTGCTCAACTTACGATACGAGATAGGACAGATGGTGGTATCTAGCGATCCAAAGAACCTGAACCTTGCCCAACAACTAGCAGCTGATAGAGAACAATGGTTACGAGAAGCAAATCGTGTTGCCAACCGCCCAAAGAATCAATCTCACAACATTACATTAGTATCCAAGCGAACTACTACCGATTCACAGCCACAAACTTCTGCTCAGCTACCTAGCCGATCATTAGACGACCGCATGAAACCGAAGTGTCCAAAGTGTTTACGAATTGGACACACAGCCGAAAAATGCTACTCTCGAAATTTTCCATTCGCCAGCCAAGGAAAGATTCCACCTCGAGTAAACCAAACAACGGAGAACCCAGAGGAAGCTTACCTCGAGTTAACTGCACCACCACCGGAAGATTACTATCAATCGTACTGCAACGAAGAGACGGAGGAAGAGCCAGATTCCTCATCGATACCGGAGCAGGAATCAACCTTATAAAAGAAAAAGCCTCACTAAACGTCCAAACTTCTAACCCAAAAACCTTCCTAATGGGAAGTGACAAACATACCACTAACAAAATTTGCAATTTAACCATGCTCAAGAAAAATCATCAATTCTACGTAGTCCCTAACAACTTTCCCCTAATCGAAGATGGAATAATCGGACTCCCATTCCTTACAAAGTATCAATACAGCGTCACTAACAATAAACTAACCTTAGACGAAATTATATTACCATTCCAGGAAACCGATAGCAAGATAAGACCAGGCGAAACTCTAATCTCAGCCCAATACATCGAAGGAAAGCCCACAACAGTATGTTTCATCAACACTGGTAAGCAAATCTGTCACATTACAAACGAAATAGAGAAACCCGATAAACTAAGCCAAATTAATAAATTCGCACAAATAATACGTACCAAACATATTGATCCAGAACTTCGAGAACCCCTTGAGAAAATCCTCATCAATTACTTAGACGTTTTTAATATGGAAACAGACTCATTACCATGTACCAACTTGACAGAACATACAATCACACTCAAGACAGACAAACCTATATACATCAAATCTTATAGACCGCCCGAATGTCATAAAAAGGAAATCGAGACTCAAATCAACGACATGTTAGACAAACAAATCATAGAACCATCGGACAGTCCATATAACGCACCAATTTGGGTAGTTCCAAAAAAATTAGATGCATCAGGCAAACAAAAATGGAGAATCGTTATAGATTTTAGAAAATTAAACGAGCAAACAGACCAAGACGCGTATCCTTTACCAAATTCGGACGAAATACTCGAGCACTTAGGCAAAGCTAAATTTTTCTCGGCCCTAGACCTCTCGTCAGGATTTCACCAGATACCTATGGAGCAAAATTCCAAAAAATATACTGCATTCTCAACCCCACAAGGTCACTTCCACTATAATCGCATGCCCTTCGGCCTTAAAAACGCACCGGCGACGTTTCAACGTATGATGGATACCGCGCTACGAGGGTTAATAGGAAATAACTGTTTCGTCTACCTGGATGACATTATAATATTCGGGAGCACCATCCAAGAACATAACCGAAATCTAGCCATTATATTAGACAGACTACAAAATTTAGGATTAAAAATACAACCGGACAAATGCGAATTTTTGAAACCGGAATTAGAATACTTAGGACACGTAGTAACAAAGGAAGGAGTAAAACCTAATCCCAAAAAGATTCAAGCCGTGAAAGACTTTAAAACACCAAAGACCGCGACCCACATAAAGTCATTCTTAGGACTCGTTGGATACTATAGAAAATTTATACGTAATTTTTCTAAAATCGCAAAACCATTGACAGATCTCACAAAAAAGGACACTCCATTCTACTGGACCGATAGACAACAACTTGCATTTGACACACTAAAACAAAAACTCTGCGAAGCCCCTGTACTACAATATCCAGACTTTGACAAAACATTCACATTAACAACAGACGCAAGTAACGAAGGGTTAGGAGCAATACTCTCCCAAGACGGACATCCATGCTGTTATATATCCCGAACTTTGAACCCTCCTGAAAAGAATTATTCCACAACCGAGAAAGAGTTATTAGCAATAGTATGGTCAATCAAAAGACTAAGACAATACCTACTTGGTAGAAAATTTAAAATTCAAAGCGATCATCAAGCCTTGAAATGGTTAAAGAATGTTAAAGACCCCTCATCGAGACTCATGCGATGGCGTTTGAGACTCGAGGAGTACGATTATGAAATCGAATACAAAAAAGGAAAAGAAAATACAGCTGCAGATGCTCTATCCCGATTGTATCCTATCACTAATGAAGAAATCCAACCCAATGTAGAAAACCCGGACTATTATGACGAGTATATAGACTGGAAAATCAATATCACCCCAGCTCCGATAACCCAAAAACCTAACAGACCACACTTTAAACAAATTACAAAGACCGAACTGGGAGACTTTAACGAACAGCATTGGTTGCGTCAATTAACCAAACACTTTATTAAACACCGAACCGGACGCTTACAAATAGGAATAAACGACAATAGCTTCAGCACGTTAGAAAAGGTAAATATTCAACTCATGCTAAGGTTTCTAACAACTAGATTCCCTCAAATTAAATTAATATTTGGACAAGATCCGCCAGTAGACTACGATAACGAACAAAAACAAACGATACTACGCGAAAATCATAACGAATTAGTAGGACACTTAGGTATACACCGCACCGAGAAACGAATACAAGAGCACCATCACTGGACAAACCTAGAACAAGACGTTACAGAATTCATACAAAACTGCGAAACCTGCCAACGAGAAAAGCTAAATCGTATCAGGGCCAAGGAACAACCTATGATAACTGACACACCGCTTAATCCTAATGACAAAATCGCAATGGACATATTCGGACCTCTCACCAAAACCAAACGGGGCAATCAGTTTATCCTGTCTATCCAAGATCAATTAACCAAATATCTCATCCTCATACCCTTAAAAGACCAAACAGCCAACTCAATCATTAACGAACTTTTGGATCACTATGTGTACATATTTTCCGCACCAAAAAGTATTCTGACGGACATGGGACGAAATTTCGTATGTAAATTCATGGACACATTTGAAAGGGCTTTCAAAATCCGACACATAAAAACCACTTCTTTCCATCCACAATCTAACGGATCCCTTGAACGAACGCATGCCGTAGTAAAGGACCTTATTCGAACTTGTACGACCGACCGACAGAACGACTGGGATGAAAACTTAAAATTAATATGCATGGGATATAATACTTCAGTACACGAGACGACCGGACATACCCCATTCGAACTAACATTTGGACGACAAGCTAACATGCCATCCTCAATATCAACCACTCCTAGCCTAACCAGAGAACAATTGTTTAACCTCTGGAAAAATCGACACAACGCCTATATAGCTAAAGCAAGACGAGTTACCGAATCTAACAAAAAGCGATACCAGAGGGATCAAATGCGAAAAATTATTAAAACACAGACGATATTCCGAGTAAAAGATAAAGTATGGGTACATAACGATCACAAAACTAACAAGCTAGACCACGAATGGCTAGGACCTGCAGAAATCCTCTCATCCAATTCACCCACCTATCTTATCGAATATTCCAACGGTCACACGCAAAGAATCCACGGTAACAGGCTAAAACCCTACCTTTCAGGAAGAAGACCATAATATGGATCATCATAACACTCGAGTACATTAGAAGCGATCTAGAAGTAAAACCATTGAATTACGCCAACATATTCCTGGAACACATTGACAATTGCTATCTGTACAACGAACAAATAGATATCACCCTTATAGTAGGCCTTAACGATCCAATTGACCAAGTTAATAGATTACAACGCGTAATAGATTTAATAGACCGTCAATGTAAACCACGTTGCGCTTACACACCAGAAATAAGCAGCCTAAAATTTAAGTACAGAAATCTTCAAAACCTGACTCGGCAACTCAAATTATTATTGCGTTATAAAAGCAAACGCGGATTGCTCAATGTCATAGGCTCAGTATCCAAAACTTTATTCGGAACTCTCGACGAAAACAATTTAGAACTCATTAACAAGAACATCGATACATTATTTGATTCCAACAATAAAATAAAAACAATTCTTAGTAACCAAACCGCACTCATCAAACGCGTGCTAGACAATACCAAAACAAATCAACTTGAAAACTTAGCCAACGATATACACAAGATTGAAAACCACAATGAAAAAAACGAAATATTAGTCTCCCTATTAATTCAAACCGAATCTACCATATCAGAACTCCATATAAACATCGACGAAATTTTTAACATTGTTATGTTAGGGAAACAAGGAATCATAAACCCACAAGTTATAGAACCCGAACAATTCTTAAAAACACTTGACCAAATAACGAGACAAAACTTTATGACTAACCATATCGAACCTTCAGTTCAAAACTTTCAACTAATTCTAGATCTAAGCAAACTAAAGGTATGGATAAGAGATAACAAACTTATATATACAATAACTGTGCCGCTTTTGGAAAACAATGAATGGAAAATAACTAAAATTTACCCGATACCTTCCAAACAAAACTCTGTATTCATTGCGCCTGTAATAGAAACTGATTTGATACTAACCGACTCAGAACAATACACCTTTGTCGATAGTCACTACTTAAACAAATATTGTAAACGAACGGCAATCATCCACATTTGTAAAAGAACTCAACCGAGTCACAATAGAATCAATTCACCTGAATGCAGATCAGAATTAATTACTAATCGACAGACGGTCAAAACTTGCCCGACTGCTGTCTTCAAGCTGGAAGAATTGACGTTCGTACCTTTGCAGACGGAAAACCATTATATTATTATTCCTGCGAAAAATGTACAAATCGACGTGTTATGTAAGACACATAAAATCCTAGAAATTAGACAACCAAGCTTAATTAGCAGTAAAACCGGGTGCATAATCACATACGATCATAATATTATGAAAATAGGAGGATCACATAAAAATATCTCTTACGAAACCAAATTTAAGAATAGCATATACAGCTTCGAAGAAACAGATGTTCCAATATTAGAGAAAATATTAGAAACAGCTCCAAAAGTAACTCACAATTTTAACCAATATAAAGCCAACCTCGACACATTACAAACACAAATCAGTACCCTGCAATTTGAGCGACGCATAAATTCATTGAAGGAATATGCTATATCCACACTACAAATATTAGGAATCATAGCCCTAGGACTAGGAACAATATATGTAATGTACAAATGTAAACTTTTCGAATGTCTACGCCGATCATTTCCTAAAAATGTACGTATCAAAATACTCTGCCCTACCGCTCGCGTAAACAGGATCGATCAAACATCAACAGTACCAAGGACGGTCACCTTCCAAAATATCACCGAAGACGAAGATGAGGGGATCATTCAACTTAGAAGCCCCACCAGAGCCTTACGCTTTAGCGGAGCAAAGCGAAGCTAAAGAGGGGGGAATGTCACAGTGGTCGTGAGAACGCAACGAAAGGATGGTTATGCCTCACATACCTTGGTCAGCAAAATGATGGCTAAGCAGTAATAGAAACCCTATGTGACCGGCATCCAGCGATAGCCCCTCCACAGGAGCCGGGTCCTTGATATAAAAAAGTACCTCTCGAGTCGTTGTAAGAACATTCTTTTCTGTGCTGTTTGACCATTCTGTATTGTTACTCTGTCAGTGTTCAATAAATTTTCTAATAACAATCAAAATTTGAGTACGAATTTCTCACCTTGCGTGCGGAACGTGAAATTACCCCGAATCGACGTGACACGATCTACGCTGTATGGGACGTGTTATAAATGGTTTCCGCCACTCAACCGCATTTGAATTTGTGAACACGATCGAACAATTGACACGAATTATTAATTCCCGTCTCTACTCTAGTAACGATCTGCTTTGGAACGAGGTCGAATCGTTCTGATTCCGCGCATGATTAACAAATAATTACAGAGGACATCAATTACTTGGATGGTCTTCCTGAAACTTGATCCAGTTTCGAGAAAATGAAAAATTCGTTTCTTCTCTTTGCTTCCCTGTTCCTTCTTTCCTCCTTTTTCCCTTTTTACATCGCTTTGTTTTACATCGCAATTTACATTTATTTGTAAAGTTTGAATCTCCTCGATATTGAAGATGTTGAAGCTGCAAGTATGTATTTCATTTTAATCCATTCGAGACCGAGATTTAATTGTAAGACGATACCTAGGTGTCGGTACGATCTGAATGTTTAGTTGGAATGATTCTGTGTTTTACTCTCTCCAGGGTATCCTTTTCATACTTTGATTTTAAATCGATGACAATCTTAAATAGTATGCCTCATATTTTTAAAATATAAAATTATATACTATGTTATTCTATAATGTATTATGTACAGTTATATATATATATATATATATATATATATATAATAATTCTATATTGAAAAAAATATGAAACTAACATGATATATACATTACTACATAAGTTATATATAAAATATGTATATTATACCCTTGCCTACTGACTGATATGAATTTCTTTCGGTCTCGAATGCGTTAAAAGAGAGCGCAAAGAAGTCGAAATTACTTATTGTAATTAGTAAAACGACCTGAGAGGCAGACAGATACAAGAAAGAAGGAATATTATATTAGCGGCATTATCATGTTTTTGCTCTCTTTAAGTCTTTCATCGAGACAGACAATCTACAGGTATTAATCGACCAATTTCTCCAAGCTGATAACTTCGAATTGATGTTTATATATAAGAAGTGTTATGTGTTAATCTGTCTAAATGTTTAAAAGGTGTTATAAATTAAATGTTGTTAAACGATACGTAATTGCCTTTTGATCGTAAATTTTACTATCAAGGGGTCTTTTATGTATGCGTAATCATTGTGAATTATAACAATTTATGTGATCGATATTAAAGCTGTTTAAAAGCATGTATTTTTTTCTATATTATTATTCTCCTATATTATTATCCTATATTATTATAGCATTCCTATATTATTATAATATCCAATTACATGTTGATACACAAGATATACAGATTATTATTTATAACGTTTTGGTTTTCTTAATTGAGTCATTCGTTTAGTACAAATGATAAGAAATTAGTAATAATTCACAAAAAAGGGATATTGTAGTAGAAATATTATAAAAAAACATTTTCTGTTTTAGTGTAGAGTTACTCCTTCTTACAGACAGTGTCGTACAAATCTGTACGTCTCTGAGAAAATGTAGGTATCTGAGCCCTTACTTCCTCAACAACTTTTAGATCTGATAGAAAAAAGAAACATACGAAGTAATAAGTAATGCTTACTAATAAATTCAACAAATACAGAGGAAGATGGCTAAATCGATAAATTAACGAGACTAAAAATTAATTACATCATGGATCTCTCGCTTTTAATTTTAAGCTGTAAATTACCGATATCGGTGACTGCCATATTCTCTTGAGTTTCCAAATCGTAAAGAATCTTTCCCCAGGGATTGGTCAACTGTGTATGTCCCCATGCGACGTAACTTGCTTAAGGAACACGAGCCGGTGATATGCAGGTAACGTATAATTGATTATCATTCGCTCTGAAACGCTGAAGTAATGACCAGTGCAGTGGTCCAGTGGTCATATTGAATGCCGCTGGATATATCAGCATTTGGCAACCTAACCCAGAGAAGCAGGAAATATGAAGCCACCGAATACCAATTAACTTCGTAGTTGCACGGTTCACATTCCATCATTTCTGAATATGCGAGGACAGTCCTCTTATTGTGCTTTTAATTCTTTTATTTGTTTCATTTTCAGCAAATATACTGGTTTTTTAAATTAAGCTTCTTTTTATACAGAGTTGCAGATTATATTAATTTTATATAGAATATATTTAAGAAAGATATTTAATTTTTTGCTAGTTAAGTATTGATCGATTAAGTTACTGTACCTTTGTTCCGATAAATGCGTGCCATTTCCTCGAATCTAATATCATAGCAAATGCCAATACCTATTTTGCAGCCCTTCACATCGTTAGGGAGTTACCAGGACTGAGTGAATCACTCTCTCGAAAAGTAATCTTATTAGGAATGTCGATGTCGAATAGATGTACCTAATAACATAAAAATGTGGTCGCTAATTCTATTGCTGCAACTTTTGTAATTTAATATCAAAGTTACCAACTCCTAAACTTTAATTATTTTTTATTTAATAACTGACAGCGTTTTTATCACTTTCTTTTATTAAAAAATCTTATCATTTAATAATGTTTAAAAAGGAGAAAAAATAAGTATAATAATATTTTAAGTATGTGAAAAATTTATACAACAACAAACACATTACAACAAAAATGGGCGTTTCCCGTATCATAACGTATTTTATAAACCGTAAATTATAGAATTGGTTATAGTATACGTATGTACATATGTATATTCCTAAATTATTCCTAGATAGAGTCACTTTCTTCACCCCAATATTTTCAAATTCAAAGCCATAAAGGAATATATTACTTACCTTTCGGTGCTTTGCTATCAAAGTTCCATCGGGACCCCAAATAGTACAGGTATTGTACAATTTATCGCCCTCTATTTCAGGCATCGTACCACCAACTACATAGATGTTGTTTTCTTTAGCTGCGTTAGATGAAGCAACGCTCGTTTCACCATCAGGAATACTCTCGGCGTATTTTGGAAAGTACTCTGCATTGCAATATTTCAATTAATGAAAAATAACTGTCTTTTGTTCCAACCATAAATTAAATTGAAATGTTTGTCAGTTTTTTATTTTTTAAATTATTAAAATAACTAAGCTTTATATTTCGACTTAATTAAATATGCAATTACTTAGCTAATAGTATATATAATAAATTGTTTCTACAGGTTCAAAATGAAAAATGAATATTTAGAAATATTTAATTACGACAATGCTATTTGTGTTAGCATCAGTGGCTTGTTACTCAACGACTTTGCTAGTACTTTTTGAAACATAAAGTTAGTTTTCAATTAACACTTATACTAGAGGCGGAATTATAAATGCAAAATAATTGATAATACTAATTTATAACTACCTAATTATTAGTATCTTAAAAAATATATTTATACAAAAATCACGATAATCATGGAAATGGGGAAATCCTATATTCTCGAATCAATTCACAATTTATTTTGTATATTAATTAGATTCCGCGCTCATCAGTACGTACTCACTGGCGACATCGAGAAAATGTATCGGCAATTCCTCGTACGACCAGAGGATCGGAAATATCAAAGGATATTATGGCGCAGCGCGAGTGGAGAAACAGAAACATATGAGCTTAACACCGTAATACTCTTATCATAGAAATAGAAGCAGTCCTCAATTCCCGCCCGCTAACTCCTATCTCCACCGATCCAAATGATCTCCTAGCCCTCACTCCCGGACATTTCCTCATTAGCGATTCATTAATGTGCTTACGTGATCGAGATTTCAGAGACATTCCATCGAACCGACTCTCCAAATGGCAGCATATCCAACAGCTTAAACAACATTTTTGGAACCGCTGGCATAAGGAGTATTTGAACGAGCTAACCAACCGCAATAAATGGAGCAAGGGTGGACACAGCATCCAAAAGGGCACAATCGTCATCCTCAGAGAGGACAACGTTCCCTCCATGCATTGGCCTCTGGGCCGAGTTATCAAGGTTCATCCAGGCGCCGATGGTGTCATCCGGACAGCTACAGTTCAGACGGCAAAGAGCATTTTGGATCGGGGCGTCAAAAGGCTTGTCCCACTGCCAATTCAACCCGATCTCGAGAAACCCGAACAACTAGCCACCGAGACGAAATAAGATGGGAACTTCAAACACACCTCGCTAGTTTGATCGGTACCCTCTCAACGGGGGGAGAATGTTACGCCATGCGGCTTACCATAGGTCATATTCTTAACTATCGATCGCGGCACTATAATGTCGTAGACGGATCGTCGCGTCTGCCCGGCAAACAAACATTGTAGTGGCAAGCGCATGGTTCATTAAGCAGGGCGACTTCCAGAAACGTCGACTCGTGGCCCGTATTTTACCTCGCGTAAAAGAATGTGGCGTGATCCGAACGTAGTGGGGGTCGCCTTCCAGAAAAAACGAAAAAAATCGAAAGGCGTTCAGAACTTTTCGAGAAGTCGAACCGTCAACACATGTGGTATGTCGCGCATTACTTAT
This sequence comes from Bombus vancouverensis nearcticus, assembly GCF_051014615.1. NCBI lineage: Eukaryota > Metazoa > Arthropoda > Insecta > Hymenoptera > Apidae > Bombus > Bombus vancouverensis. Next base: position 253,610 of record NW_027468931.1, on the reverse strand, counting down.
CAACCAAAACGCAGTTACATTTTTTTGTTCCTTTTATATCTTTCTAGTTAATAAGTTGTTGAAATAAACATTAATTTATTTGTGTTAATTCTGTGGAATTTCATTGAACTACCCTTATTATCATAATCGAAATAAGGGGATCGATCAGTTCGTGGCGTCGATTATTTAATCATAACGGGAACTTACAACTCTCGTTGACGTGCTATCCCGCGATCGCGTCTCTCCGCGAACGGTCGAAACAAAATGATTCACTAAAAACTGTCCTGAATTCCTAAGAATTTATTTACCGCAAAACTGACAAAGTGTTTATTTAAAAAATGAGGTTGAAGGTAGTCCTTTTCTTTCATTTCATTCATTTTCATTTTCTTTCTTAAGTATGGCTAACACAATATCTAATCAATTAAAATTTTATATTTTCACGTGAGTTTCTTTAGATAATTATTATCAACATGATGACTAACTCTTACGGATTAATACGTGTCTGTAGGACAATCCGGTGGACTTGATCGGCTTTTTACTTCGAAAGTTGAGTAATCGGTGTCGCTTTCTTACGCATCTTTGAACTGTATAAATGTTTTAAAATTGTTTGATCCAGAATGTACCACACCGGACAATCAAGAAGGCAGGTGCCTTGACTACAGAAAATGTAAACCTCTGCAAGAAATATGGCAGATACAGTACCGTACAGCCACCGATTTTTATAGACGATCAGTGTGCAGATATCAGGGCAATGTTACGATCGTTTGCTGTCCGGACGATCCAAACAAAGAGAAGAGAGAAATTTTAACAAAAACTGTGTATAAGTATAAGGCTTGGCGACCACCATACTGTGGTTTTAGCAACGTCTCTCATACCAGGGTGGTCGATGGTAAACCAGCTGAACTTGGTACGTTTTATGTCTTTCTTTCCGATTAATAATAAGCCATTTACTGCAAAGAATGAACTTTAAAGGCATTAAACAGCACATCAATGTACATTTCAATTAGACTAAATAATAATGATTTTATCGGTAGTAACTTTACTTATTAACTTGAATTATTTCTTTCTTTTACTTCATGTTAGGAAGAGTATCTTTTTGCTTGAAATAAAAAATTGATATAGGAGTAATAATATGGATAGAGATCAAAAACTGTTAGGGCAGAAATTACACGTTTGAACTTTATAGTTCAGTATAGTTCAAATAGAAATTATATAGAATTATTTAATAATTTGTATTCCACTGGAATAAAAATTTAATTTCTGTCTTTATCAAATCTCTATTTCAGAGTATTTGTACGTATGTACTTATCGTCTGCTGTATGATCGAATATCGAATAGGTAATAATCGTTGTTACTCGTTATGTGAGAAAAAATTATGTATATTCACAACTATGACTATTGCATTTTAGGCGCTTGGCCATGGATCGCTGCATTAGGTTTTCGTAATCCCCGAAACCCAGACAAACCACTATGGAAGTGCGGAGGTTCCCTGATAACGGCTAGGCATGTTTTGACCGCAGCACATTGTGCACATATGGATGGAATAGAAAACATACACAATCATAATATTGCCATTCTTAGATTGGTGGAGGAGGTGCCATTTTCGAGTAAGTCCTCAAATATATATATATATATATATATATATATATATGCTATTGAGTATTACTGAAGTATCATATTCTGAAATTTCTTACTGTACACATATATTGTGTCATAAAGCGTGTACAATTCTTTCTCATACTTTTGGTCATTCGTTTCCTGCATTTTCATTTATTCTTTTATTTTTCAGGGTACGTATATCCCATTTGTACGAAAGAGCCCCTACGAAAGAGCAACTTCGTCGGCTATAACCCCCTTGTTGCTGGATGGGGAGCATTAAGATATAGTAAGTGATATCAATTTTATAATACAATTAAACAGTTCCAGTCTTAAATATCTTTCTTATTTTCTTCGTAGGACGACCACGACGTAATGCATTAATGGAAGTACAAATGCCAGTGATTAAGAACACCGAATGCAAAATAGCTTATTCCAAATTTCCTAATGCACCTGATATCACTGATGGTATAATATGCGCCGAACATGCTCAGGGTGGACAGGATTCTTGTACGGTAATTAAGTTACAGAGTTACTACAAACTATACGGTATCTGAAGACACGTCAATTCGAATTAACATCAAATCGACGTCTTAAACATTAGAAATAATAGATAAACACAATTTAATAGTTTTGCCCACTTCTCACACCTCATTATGGTATTTAATCTAATTTCCTTCTAATCTTAGTTTTGCTCAAAATACATATAACATGTACATTATAAATTGGAGTATTTCAATACACAAATCAATAGAAGATTATTACTGTATATAAGTATAATTTCAATACAATTCGATCCATATATTTCAGTATCTTTGATTAAAAATATAACGATCCTTTCAGGCTGACCGCGGCGGACCACTGCTGATACAACATGAATTAACCTCGTATTTAATAGGTATTGTGCCTTATGCTTATAAGTGCGGCACAGCTGGGTATCCCAGCGTTTACACTAGGGTCACATCGTACCTTGACTTCATTCTCCAAGCAATGCAATAATATGATGTTACTGTTCCATAAATATCATTGTGTAAAAAAGGTATAGTTGGATTTTCTTATTGTGGAGATAAGAAACAGCTCAAATTTACATTGTTTTGTACGTTACAAATTATAGGCTTAAAATGTACGAAATGTAACTTTGAAACGACACTAATTTTTTACGCACGATAAACCTCCACGACTTAGGTATGTAAAGATGATAAACGTATATTAATTCTATTAATTTGGTAATAATAAACCAACTTTCTGAGAAGTTCTGTAAATTTCGTTTCTGTTGTATCAAGAGAATAATGGAATATTCCACTTAGATCGTATACTTCTTGTATGTACATACAAAATTTTCCGGCTAATCTAAAACACTTCATAAGATAGAGAGCTTCTGGAAATTCCGACACAGAGGGTGCATAAAATACAAGATAAGTCTCGTGTCTTTCAAAATTATTTTTTATTCGCTAAAAACGTCCTGTGTACTCATGCAATCACATGCAACCTCGAAACTTCATTTATTTTTTATCACTTTCCAATTCAATACACTGTTTCTGCATTTTTGACTATATGTAAGAGAAATTTCCATTCAGCCAAAGGTGTACTTACAGATTATAGATTCCTATACGACTCTCGGTAAAAATTTATCCGCACTCCAGATAGTTAAAACTTCTGTCGACCGTATTGATCCATCTGCACTCTTCGTATGACGTCAATATCTGTTCAGTGCTGCTGCGTAGGTTTCATTGTGTTACGTCAATTCGTTTGTGACCGTTGCGCGAGTAATGGCGCTTTGCAATGGCGATTTGCAGGAAAACAGTGCAGGATGCTGTGATTCGTTTCTTGTGGTCGAAGGTTATGATTGATGCCTATATTTATCAAAGATTTAATGCACATTATGGAGAAAGTGTTTTGTCACGAAGTGTGTTTGAATGGGCACAAAAGTTCAAAGAAGATCGCACAAGTGTTATGAAAAAACAGCTGGACGCCCGTCCACATCCACGATGACAACATCGAACGTGCTCATGAACTTATGCTCTATGGAATAGACGAGTGACACTGGATAATGTGGCAAATCATTTGCAAATCAGCCACGGCTCTGCTTATGCAATAGTGCACGACAGATTTGGGTTTTAAAAAGTTTGTGCGAGATGGATGCCGAGAAAGCTGATGAAAAGGTGAAGACGACGATGCATTCGTGGTTCGCAGCTCAGCCCAAAACATTTTTTAACGAGAAAATACGAAGGTCCTTCAGCAAATGGACAAAGTGTATACAGAAATTGAGTGATTATGTCAAAAAATGATGTATGTCTTTTTTGACAATTGCTTAAAATAAATTCTACACCGACAGAGCGGGTAACTTTTTACTCACCCTCGTAAGACACTTAAATTTCCAATCTATTATGATGAATAAAAGAGCTTATACTATTAAATCTAATTGTATTTTGTTGCATGAGAGTACACGTGTATGTGATGTACATTACCTTTATATCCCCTTGAACGCTTCAATATTGCGCATATATACTATATTTTGTACAGCTTCTATAAAATTTTGTATGTTTGTTTAGGCTGTTAATCTAGTTAATGGAGTACAAAGAAGTGGCACAATGATGTGGGCTGATGACATTTATAATTATCAAGGAATCACCCCTACATTCGCTCAGGTATATATCGTTGACTATAATGTATTTAACATATATGATTGTTAGAATATTAATAATTAATTTTTAATTCTATCAGAATTTTAATGAAACTGTCCCTTGGGAAGGAAGAACTGATACCTTGATATCACGGTTTGTACATGCTATATGTACGACAAATTTTAGAACATTATATAACGAAGAACCAGATCGTCGTGGCCATGTGATGTGAATAAAAGGACTTGAATTTGATGATATTTTTATAATGTTAGATAACATAACTAAGTATCTTCACAGTAAGATAGGATGACATGGTTTACATGATCTTAATGTTGTTCACTTGAGTGATGATATTATAAGGAAAAGTGTAATATCACAGGTAGGATGATTCATAATTTAGAACTCCTAACTCATGTATGTATTAAAAATTAAAGAAATATATTAAATTTTATAGGATATTTATGTTTAGTAACCAGTAATTCAGAGATCGGTATTCATGGTTACTATAACGAGGCTGTAGAAACGCACCCTTTCTTCTTTGCAAATGGTCCTGTATTTATGTCTAAGCCGAAACTGGAACCTCTGAATAATTTAGATTTATTCTTGTCATTTTCTAAAATACTTATCTACAGTATACCGTAAGGAATGATACCGTATCGCACCTAATCAAGTGCCGTAAGAAACATCAACAGGATATCACAGTAATCCCTTATCGACTGATATGTAAGTAAAAGTTATGTGTCATTGTTATACACAGTTATGTGTTAGTGTTATACACAGTTATTTATCATTTTCTATTAATTCAGTTGTAGCCACTACAATATCTATGACACTGGTAGTAATTATGAGAACAATAATGATGTTCTATAAGAGGAAATGATGATTAGGAACAAAAACTTACAGGTAAGTCAAAGTATATGTTATTTGCCATTTGAAAAGAAAGTTACTAACTTAGAATTTTTTGATAAATAATAATTGTGCAAAATATATTGGATTTCAAATTTGTCAAAAATTGAAATTTAAGAAGCATTGTAATAATATAACATTAATATTTTGATTTTTCAGGAGATATCATGCGGTGGATGGGTAATATGTAAAAAATATTAAGCAGTATATGAATTTTCATATTGCGTAGAGATAACAAAATGAATTTTAAAAAATGTCTACATGGTAATAAGAAATAGCATCATGACAAAGAATATATAAAGACAGTTTCATTTTTTATAAATAAAAATTTGTTGTTCCAGATTATGAAATATAGTGAAACGTTTAATTAGTATCTTAATATCTTTAAATAATTATTATTTTAGAATCAATTGTAATTGTATCATACGTACTTTTGAATTCGTGCAAGAACATATGTAATTTTGAAGTAGTTATTATTAGGAAATTGTTAGACGCGAACAGTATGCGAAATGTTAGTATGCAGTGTAATAATTATCAATCAAAACACAAGAATTAAATTCTTGAGGAAAAAATTTCCGGAATTTCTTATTTACACGATTATAAAGAAATCCATAATAAAAAGGAGCTGCTTTCTAATACTTCTCTTCCTTGTAATGCCTACGTTAATAATAACGAGGTTCGACTTTTTGTTTTTAGAGGGATACTGGAAAATTTGAAAGTACAGTACCATTGGGAAGAAAATCACGATATTGGAAACGATATTTGCAAGTAAATTTCCAAAAAATCTGTTTTCAAATTTTCGCTTTCTATTTCACGTTAAAAGAAAGGGCTGCCGTATCAATGAATGATGTCAATAAGTTATTTTTCTTTTCAGATTGAACAATATTCCAGATTTATTCATAATTTCATACTACGCGAAGAATAAACTTTCATAGGTATACAAAGGAAATATTAAGTATAGGAAAACTCTTTTTCGTTGTAGGTGACATATGCTTCACGGTTGAACACATGTATTTTTGAACACATATAAATGAAAAAGTACTCTTATGGAGAAAAAGAATTGATACCTTCGATTGACATTAGATAATGTATATAAACTTATGAACAATCACTATCAGTTTGTATTTTAGGTGCACACGCAGATTTGTTGGAGTTCTTATAAAATGTACTTCCTGTACGAACGTTTTATTCTTCCAAATTTTACGATACTATGTCTCATATAATAACTATATGGATTAAACGTAATATAAATGATCCGAAAATAGACTCGAACGACATTAATTGTCTTTCTATTTATACCAATATCGAAAATACAAGTAAAGCCGGAGCAATAGTATGCAAGAATGGACTATTTATTATTTTAAACCAAATCATAGCATATTCAGAATGCACAGTATTATCATGAAATGTAAATGAATCAGTTGTAAACGAACGATTTTACTGTAAAATCGTTGCCTCCTTTTTTTCATCTGAAATATAGCAGTAATGAGTACATTCTTTTAATATATAATAAAACGAGATATCTTTATAAAGTTACATATGTCATCACTGGTAATTGTTATCTCGTATGACACCAAATATACCGTTAGTATGGAATGATATTTTTATGAAGATATACTTTAATGATAGATTTTATGAATGAAACGTTATATAAGAAAAATTATCTCTTGTCATTCTATGAAGTGTAGTAGCTAATGAAGATTAATTTTACGAAGTATTAGAGCAAAAGAGAATTAAAAAATTAAAAAGATCTAAATAAGATTGTTCGTGTGGCTTAATTATCTCAATTCTGGTACACCACTTGTTACATTCTAACTAATTAGCGCTAAACAATAACTTGCAAATATTAAAGATATTAACACCTTAATATTAACACCTAAAGGTTTTCAGGAAATTTTATAATATTTGATTATTGTATATCTAGTCATTGATTGATAAAATTTCTTGTATAAGCATAGATCGAAGTTGACGTCATACGCAGATTGCATATCATTGACAGGTATCGTTTTAATTTATTTTATGGCTAGAATCATTTGAATATTATACGAATAATTATTTCCATTCGAACGATTAATAAATCACGTACCTATAAAAGATATATTATGAAAAAGACGTGACGAAACAAAAAAATATTGGAAATTCCGTTGTCATTAGATCAATTATTTTTGCAATGATTTTTATTTCCATGTAATTACATATGAAATGGGTAATTCATTAACATCTCCTCGAATCGAATATAATTCGTTACACTTCACAACGATTCAAATAATGGACGGGAAATATATAATAAGTTTCCTGTCCTTGCGTTAAAATAGTACTGTACAAATCAGATGATACAGGAAATACCCAAAAAACCCAATTACATCCACATTGCATGACAACACACTTGCAATGGATTTTTGTGATTTCAATGTCACAGACAATGACACAACTAATCAGAACACGTTCGAGGCTATAGACATTGAAATTACCGCGTGTTTAATACGTTTAAAGCATAAATCTAAATTTCTTTGTACATTGTGAAACTCTTAAATTATCTTAATCGAATAAATAATCCTAATGTAATAAAACATCTTGAAATAGACCTAGATATCTGAAACAGAAACTCGAAGGATAAGAAATCCTAAAAGGTACTAATCCTAAAATAACAAACTCCTAAATAATAAACAAGTGATAAAACCTGTTATAAATAATAAACCTTACCTGGAATAATCAAATCCTAACTAATCGAAAATAAAATAAGGCAAGCAATTCTTAATCTTTCAAGTAATTTTTCCGAAAACACAGAAAGATAGAGAAATTAAAAAGACGCAGCACAAATTGCAGCATAATGAAAGTTTCAGAGCGATGAATACGATCGTATTAAACTAAATAATTTTCAAAAGTGAAATTACACTGAAACGTATATCGATGATATTTGTCATTTCTACGATCTGTTTCGCTTGATCGTGCTTCTTTTCTGATGTAAATTCAATTTATAATACGAACTAAGTTTCCTTTATTATTATTAGTCCTGCGTCTTTTTAATTCGTCACTTCTTTTATTTCAGAACAATGACGGGCTCCAAGATGCTGTTCGGATGTTTGGCGTTAATTGCTTTTCTGCATCCATTAGTTCACGTTTGTACTTCGAGTAGTACAGCTCAAGGTTTGTACTTCGAGTTGTCTTTTTCCATGCACTTCAAATTCCAATACGATCTGGTCAATTTCGAAATTTTACCTGTTTGGTAATCGTCAATGAAAAAAGAAGTTATGCGTGACCTCAACACATTGAAACAATTTTTATGATTTTTTATTTGCCGGTTGGTCAGCAAGTTAATGGAAAAATTTCACTTAACTATTCGCGTTAATTTCTTCGGTTTAACTTTTGGGAAATGCTTCGTTAGCTTCGGGAATATTCCAACGATTCGTTTTACGTACAAAATAAGCATGATAAATATTACATCACGGTAATGTAATATCGGAATATATTAAAGGTGTAATTTTGTCCGATTAATTATAATTTATTAATAATGGATTGAAAATACAGATATTAGTTAGACAGAGAAACGATGTTTGATTAACAGGAAAACTAAATGCAACGCTCGTATTTACAACAAATAACTTGACAACTATTTGGTAACTCTCTCTCTCTCTCTCTCTCTCTCTCAGACACACTAGCAACTCTAACACTCGACAACACTCGCAACTCAATTCTAACGACTCTATGCTTCGACGTCTCGATCAACTCTGATTCTCGCAACACGCATACTTTTCGATTCGCCTTGGATAGCGAAACCGTCATTCTTCTAACGTTGTCTATTGTTTCCCTCATACCTATGTAAGAACTACCAACTACGTGCCTTTAGTCACGTAGGCACTCTTAAATGTAAACGAACCACAGAAACACGACGTACACGGTTTTTCTATTTTCAGCCGATCTCCAAGCAAAGCTATTCTACGATATCACAATCGGCCTTTCCTGACAATCACATCTGCCCTCAGATGTGCTCATCATCGCCGCTCGCACTTACATCACTATCGTCAGCATTCCACCATTTCATGTGATCGGCTGCCGTGGAAGTTGTACGTGGCCCTTCGTGCTCCCCCTCTCGCTGCACTATGTATCGGTCATTTCGCAGGACTTTTATCACCCGATACGGTCCAAGAAACTTCGGATGCAGCTTTAGCCCGGGACCCCTCTGCATCCTCTCGATTGCCACTAGATCTCCCGTCCTGTATGCTGTCGCCTTCTTGCGTCTCCTGTTATACGCCCGCTTGTTTCGGATTTGGATCTCCTCAATCCGTCTCTTTGCGTCCGCACGCAGCTGATCTCGTTCCTCTTGGAACACCGCGGCCTGTTCGTCCTCGATGCTACTGCTCCTCTTTCGCTCATCCTCTATCTTCCTCTCCGTTGTTTGTTTACCAATTTCACTCTTGTCAGGGGCTTTGATCGTCGTGGCAGCATCGTGACATTTTCGTAGGCTCGGTTCGTACATGGAAGACGTTAACAACTTACCATCTATCGAGACTATGATCTCTTCTTTTTCGAAGGTCTTCACGTTCATCGTGTCCTCGACAATCCCATCGTCGTCCTCGTCATCCACATCCTCTGTATATCGAATCTTCGTATCGATATTATTGGAGGGATTCCGCGCGTGCGACTTCCCTTGTCTTTTCGTTCGCCTTGCATTCACTCTCTTCGAGTCTATCCGAAAACTTGAAACAACCCTCACACCCGCAACGCTATCTTTCTCAGTAAATTCGCAAATATCATCAACAACATCCTGTTGCTGTTGTTTAGCCAGATTCCGCAAGAATCCGACGAGGACACCATCTCGTGGTCCACTTTACCAATCACCACGTGTCTTGCCACTATTCTCCGTTCCTCCGACACTTGCTGCACAGCTGCCCGATACTTCTTCAAAACTTCTGCTAACTCTTCTTTATTTTCTTCCAATTGCGACAGTAGCTCAGTTCGTTCGCGACTAGCTACATTAATCACGATCTTCTGCTTCGGAACGTTGTCGCAGTACTTCCTGCAACGAAGCCTGCGTCTCATTCGGTTCTTGCTCCAGTGCCTGTTTCGCTTTAACTGCAACTGCTCTAGCGCATTCTGCATCTTCTAACTGGTTCTTCAGCTGTCGTAAAGCTGCTTTACCCGTCGAGTCACCTTTCGATCTCTCCGGCATCGTTTGAGCGTCTCTTAGCAATGCTTTGGTTCTCTTCAAATCTCTTTTTAGACTATGTTGCATGTCCTTAACGTGTGACAAATCTATCTCACTCGCCTGTGTCTCTACATCTATCTTGAGGACTTCCGGACACTCATCGGGATTTTCGTCCTTTATTCTACTAATAAAAGATTCTCCCCCTTTTATACTTATTTCAACAGTGTCCAAAAAGTCTGCGCCAATAATAAGCGAATGTTGCATCACTGTGTCTGGAACTACGTGTATGGTTATACAGTACGACTCATTGTCTATAATAATGTTCGTCGAAAATTTCCCGAGCGTAAAATTCCTTCCGGAACCGACACCGCCAAATCCAACGATTTCCCGACTTAATCTGGGCGCTCCGATTTTCACATGCTGATCTGCTCGCATTAGAGTCAGCTCACTACCGGTGTCTATCAACGCGCTCAATTCGAAATTTTCCATCTTAACATCCTTACCACGCCTTGTTTGTAACGACCGAAACACGCTGTAAACTTTTTTTGACGGCTCACCCAGTGCCTTGTCGCATTTTGATGCGATGTGTCCGTACTCCCTACATTTGAAGCATTTAGGTCCTCTCGACTTGCTCGGACACTCCGCACACACGTGCTCCGCATCACCGCAATTGTAGCATCGCGCCTTCCTCGCATCTCCAGATCGACCGGGTTCCTTGTTCCTCTCGGTTTCGGACAGCTTCGCCACCGGCTTTACCCTGCTACTCTTCGGCTCCTCAAATTTCGTCCTCATCTCCATATCTCTTTTTATCGCTTCGTAGCGCCTGAAACGCTCTTTTAATTGCTCGATATTCCTGGCTCCGTATAGCACAGTCTTGTTCGCGACCTCGTCGGAAATGCCTTGAATAATGTAGTCTATCAAGGATTGCGTATCAACCCTTCCTTGTTTTGCAATCCCGCACATGCGATACATATATTGTTGCAGACTCTCATCTGCTTTCTTCTTTCTATAGGATAACTCGCCATGTATCTGTTGGTCGCTTACTACATTTTCAAACTCATTCCTCAACGCCCTTTTTAGCTTTGCCCAGAACTTCGCGCATCGCTCTTGTCGTACGATGGCCTGAGCGGAGCCTGCGAGTAATTTCTTAGCATAGGCCACCATGTGGGCGTCTGACCAACCCCACACTTCTGCCATTTCCTCGAAGTCTTCCACCCACTGATTTACACTCAGCAGATCATCCCCGCTGAATTTCTCTAATGAGTCTTCCACGTCTTTAAGACTCAACATCGAACCGACGCATATACTTCTGCTGATACTCATCGCGGTCCTGATACACCGCTCGCGTGCCTCTCCTGTATTCTCGCGCGCCTTGTTTATCGTCCTCGCCTTCACTTTCGTCGGAGCTCTCTTCTTCCGACGATACATCGTCTCCTTCTAGGGCCGCCTGTAGCCGCGCGCGTAGTTCGGATTTTCTTCCCGTTACCTTCGACTCCAAGCTAACGAGACGCGCTCTCAGCTCTTTCGTCCTCAGCTTCTCGAGGTCTTCCTCTCCCTCTTGACTGCGTTCGGCTCTCTGCTTGCTTCTTAGATCTCGCTGGTTTGTTGGTTCTTCGCCACGCTTCGAATCCTTAGGAGTAGATCGACCAGGTTTGCACGCTCTGTTCAACCTGGCAACCAGCACTGATCTCGCACTGGATATAGGCAGATTCATCTGTGCGAGCTTACTCCTCAGCTCCTCCAGCGTCAAATCCTCTTCACCCGACAATCGTTCGTCTTCAACGTTTGCCATTTTATTCTATTCTTTTCTACTCCCGCACAAATAGCTCCGTTAAATCGTATCGTTTCTCTGTCTTATTCAATCCCGGACGAGCCCCCACTTGTAATATCGGAATATATTAATAATGGATTGAAAATACAGATATTAGTTAGACAGAGAAACGATGTTTGATTAACAGGAAAACTAAATGCAACGCTCGTATTTACAACAAATAACTTGGCAACTATTTGGTAACTAACTCTCTCTCTCTCTCTCTCTCTCACTAGCAACTCTAACACTCGACAACACTCGCAACTCAATTCTAACGACTCTATGCTTCGACGTCTCGATCAACTCTGATTCTCGCAACACGCACACTTTTCGATTCGCCTTGGATAGCGAAACCGTCCTTCTTCTAACGCGTTTTTAAAACGCGATGGCGCTATCACTTTCTACAAGCGTCGTCTTTACATTTCCGATGGCCACGGGCACATCCGACTGCCAGATATACAATGTATTATAAGAGTATCATTACCATACTTTTCATGAAAACAGCAATTTTTCTTGACAACTATACTCTGTAACATAGATTGAAGTCGCTGATTTGATCCCTCTGATATCGTTGTCTTATGAGAGTCTCGCCTGGTCTTGATTGGTTCTGTTGACTCTTATCGTTGTGAAAAATCGATTCGTTGTGTACCTTTTTTTGTATAGAGAATTATTTTGTGGTAGAATATAATGTTGTAATATTCGTGGTCTTTACTTTACTAATTTTGTCACTGAGCCGCTCTTTGGTTCGTTGAGCGATTCATATTCCGCATATATTCCGTACTTGCTTCGCTTGGTACTTTTATAATTTTCGCAGTCACAATAAAAGATTTAATTCTTAACAGATTAAAGATTTAACCTCTTGCTTTATAGTGTACAATAATTTTTTTTTTTTTGTATAGGTTATGTGATCCATAGTTTGAGTAAGTAGTACATATATATATTTACGTGACAAGCTTTCATTTCAATCTATATTTAAGATTAATATTTTATCAGTTTCTGTTCGTAACAACATCGAAGTAGTCAATAAGTTTGAAGAGTATAATTAAGGAAGTTATGAAGCAAGAGGTTAAGAACAAATTCTGAAAGAGGTTATGTACAACTCAGTAGTACTGCTTTACATTACTTTGCGAATTACTTTTCAAGCATAAAAATAGTTTAACAGCCACTTATAGTTACTTCCTTACCATTACATTCATTAAATTCGTTTGATTTTGTAAACAAAATAACCACGCTGACCAGTCTCTTATTTAAAATAGAATTATTTTGTCATATATCCAACAGTTTACTTTCTCTTCATAAATATTATTAATAATTTTATCAATTTCGTGTACTTCCATCCTTCGTATAAGTGACAATGAATCAGAAGAGTTTCATAGCAATATTGAACAACATACAGTCAACTACAACACCATTAGATACATCCACCATACAGTCAACTACAACACCATTAGATAACAACAATACAATAGATTATAATTTTCTACGTGTCATTGATTCATCATCATCATTTTCCATTTTTTTAGCATATGTAAAAACGTATCTGACGTAATCTTACCTCGCTCTTTGAGTACAAAAATCCATTCAAATGAAACAAAGGGAAAAGAAATAAGAAAACAAACACTCACATACGAATCTTCATTACATAACTGTATGTACTCCTCGAGGTATAATTACTCAGACACGTTACAGCGTACCTTCTTCGTTCCCTGATGGCTGATGTTGATCGTTGACGTTTATAATGAAAGAATTTCGTCAACGGCGCCATCTGGATCCCTGTTGAAAAATTAAAATAGCCGCAACAGCACCATTAAGCTCATCACCCAGAGTAGCTCTTGTTGCTGAGTCGTGGAGGAATTATTATCATCAACGACATAAACTATACCAGTTCCGGTAACGTTCTTCAGATGGTCCAGGCACTCGAACTCGCAACATCGCTCTCCAACACGGAATTTCTTGCATGTCTGTAGTAAAAAGAAATCGAATCTGATCCGTCGTATCGAGTAGTCCAGTGATTAGGGGGTTTCGGTGTTTGTTGACTCTTTTGCTATATCTGTCGCTATATTTTGCTATTTCCTCTTTGACTGTAGGTATCTTGAGGTCGCGATGGATGGTTTCGTTGGTAACATACCAAGGTGCGTCTATTAAGGCTCTTAGCGTTTTCGATTGGAATCGTTGTAGTATTTCGATGTTGGAGTTACTTGGACAGCAACAGCTGGTGATACTGTCATACACCTCCATTTATAAACTTTCGAAAATCGATGTGACCTTCTAACTTTAGTGTATTCTGTTTCACAGCACAAAATGTTTCCGAAACGTACGTTTATTGTTATAATAAACTTGACTAGTGGCTCTGAAATACTATCCTTGAAAAAACAATGGGGAAATTGGAGCAAAAAACAGAAGGAAATAAACAAAGACCTTGTTGGTTCGTAAAAATAAAATATGCTACAGGAAAAACTTTTTCCAACGGATTGAGATGCGACAAGCTTTAAAAGCTATGACGCGAATCGAGCGTTTGTCTACAAGAGCGCATTTTCGGTGGATATATATGTCGGAATGACATTGGGGATAGGGTTGTCGGTGTTTGAGGAGTCTTCATTGAAGGTAGCCATCGTTGCGGTGTAACGAAGATACGATTTATTGACACAGGTATGAATAACACAGGTTTGACAATCTACCACGGCGGTGAGACGTCCGCGACACTAGTGACAGTGGTCTCCAGTTCAATAACGAATCCGCGGCCAACGGGATGACAGATGGGCGTTCTCGCTGAATCTAAGTCTGACTCGTAAAAATAATTGCTGAGCGTAAAGACGTTACTCTTTGGTCGACGGGAGCGCGTAAAAGAATGCCCTTCCCGTCGCGATGATGCCACAGAGGAAAACTATAATGGGGTGTGTCTAAGGACACGAGATCATCGGATTCGTCGAGGAAAGCCTTCGTTTAGGAAGTAAGGGAAATTGACGTTGCTGCTAATTGGTCAATCTCCATATCGGTGGTTAGAAAAAGATGCTAGCCGCCCTCGAGGGAAAGTTGCTAGTGGGAGACGCCGTTCGTTGAAAAATATGTCTCCCCTATCTTCCCGTAGTTGGGACAAAGACTGTTTGTCTGCTTGAAGGACTTTAGTTAACTAAACCTTAAGATTTATAACGGGCCCTCGGGCTAGCCGAACATGTACTGCGGAGACGCATCGACATCTGGCAATCATCTTACTCGAAGAATAGGGTCTGCGTGTGGCGAGCCACGGGACAGAAACCGTTGGAATGTTTACTGTCGCGTGTCGCCACGAATATTTCTTTTAAGGAGTTCTATAGAATTACTCCATACCTTTGTTAGACAAAGCGTTCATCCCGTGACCGCGGCTACGTTCGGCGACTGACTGTCGCCTCGAGCCCAAGCTCATTATCACGACTCTCGAACAATTACAATCGGATTGAATAACTACAATTGTTCAATTACAGCTATAGTAGACTCTAGGTTACAATGTTGCGGGATTATCCAAAATTCCAAAGGCTCCGGTGTTCTTTCATCTCCGACATATAATTATATAATGACTCATTGAAAACCAGCTTTCATTTTTTGTTGATAGTATGGTAAGAAAATGTGAAGTTCGAACGCTTGTAACGATTGCCTGAGTTGCGTCATCCTTGGTTTTAGGAAAAGATAGGGAAGTCACTCAAGGGTGTCGCGGCTTCGATGTCTTTCGTAGCTGTGACGCGGAGGCCACTCGGTTGTTCTTTGAACAATCGTCAACGTGGACGAACGTCAAAGCGAAACCACGCGAATTCGGCATTTCCGATAATACGGAACACTGTAAACGCGACTGCGTTGAATTCGTTCGATTAATTCCTAGCAGTATCTATAAACAGTGAACCTAAGGCCCCATACACAACTGCATACGCTAGGTTGTAAGAAATAATAACTATATAAGTATGTAGCGGCACATGAGTTAGAGAACGATGCAAATCGAGAGCGACTCATATTATTGTTTTGCCTCGTGACACTTACACAGTCTTGACGTACATGTAACGTCAACAAATATCTCCAACAGACTCAGGAAACCTGAACCGCCTTGCACACGACACCGACTCCCAAAACAAAGGAATATGAATTCGGCACATAGGCATAAGATAAACGAACATCTAGAAGGGCTGAGTCTTGATCGAGTCTTTCAGTCTTTCGGTAACGGTCAAATCGCACACTTGTAATCCTATTATAAAATAAAGGTACCTCGAACTCTGGTTCAAGAACCCAACATTTTTTTATTATTATTTTCTCATTATTTTTACGTGACATTTTGGCGATCCTGCCAGGATCCATTCGCTTCAGTGTAAACGAAGTTACGATTTCGGTCTACGGACATTATTGAAGATCGAAGGATTCGAACTACTTGTGTTATGAACTTTGGTGCCAATAATTTACCACGGTGGACCAAATCAACGGGGCCACTGTCAGCATAGAACAAATCAACAGAACGAGTTTGACACTCAAACAACACATTTGAACGCGCCACAGAGGAAAACACCGCAAGGGAACCTCATTCTACGAACTTACGTATCAAGGTGAGAAAAGTCGGAATTCTTTTAAACAATATAGAACGCGAAAAGTTAGTTTCTCTAGTAACTCTAGCGAAGAGACAATATGAACAACAAGAAAGACTCAAAAGCCGAGACAAGTTTACCCTCTACAAGTGGAGTCCAAAATAAAACGGGATCACTCGATTCCTCTACCAGAGCAATTTTAGACTTAATACAGAGACAGAACGAAGAATTCCGACAACAATTTAACGAAATAAAGAATGCTTTAAAATTAGCGAACGAAGAAAATAGAAAACGCGCTAACGAAATGGAAATATTAGGTAGAAACCTCTCTCGTGTCAAACTACCACAAATAAACGTAAAATCAACTGAATTCGGTTCTATGATGACTGACGATGACGATAATATATCAGTATTAAAACACGATACTAATCCACCTCCACCTATGCCACAAAAGCCACCAACATATGTCCAACCATCCAATCCAACAGCTGCAAACTCTGGAAATCTAAAAGCTGTTTAGTATCTCCGATACTAAACGGAGAAAACGATATAAGTGTAGAAGATTTTATTCGTGAAATAAAAGAAATGAAAATGATGTGTAGCGAACAAACGTTATTATTAAAAATGATCAAAATAGAGAAAATTGTAGGAAAAGCCGCAATGACAATCCGTAATATCCATATTAACGAATTCGAAACTCTGTACGAAGGATTAAGACGTAACGTAGCTACTCAAGCATCAGTAAGAGAACACCAAGATCAGTTAAGAGTGATAAAGCAAGGAATAACCGAAAGCGTGCAAAATTATAACATTAGATTTCGACGTGTTTTCAACAAACTTCAATACAGCATTACCAATGAATATAAAGACGAACTAACTCGATGAGCGATGAACGATCGACTATACATGGTTTCTGTGATTGACTATGTAAGAGGCCTTCATTCAGAAATAGGACACGTGCTATTGGCTAATCCCCCCCTCCAAACATCATCGATGCAGAAAAAAAGGCAATGGACGTGGAAAAATACTTTCGCGAAGACAACGCTCGCAGACGGATGACACGACAAACAACCACTCCACCATCTTATCGTAACCAGACGTCTCGTCCAGTAGGTAACCGCTTCACGATTACAAGTAACATGAATAACAAAACTCCACCCACACAAAACATTCAACCAAGAATGAATAATTTTACAAAGCTTGAAAATCGACCATTAAACGAAAGGCCACAAACGAAATGTTTCAAATGCAATCGATTGAGACACCTTGCCAATCAATGCCAAAATTTTCGAATACCGCCTCAAACAAAAGCCCCTCCAGGAATAAACCACATTCAAGAACAATCAGAATTAACAATGCTACCTCAGGAAGATTATCCACAATACGACTACAATTACCAGGACGACCAGGATTGCGATTTTTCGTTGACTCGGGAGCAGGAATCAACTTGCTTAAACGAGGATGCTACCCAGGAAGAACAATAATACCAGACACATAGAAATTCTCCATGGAACATTCCAAATACGAATCCAATTCCAAAATTAAACTAAATTTATTCAACAAAGAGATAGAATTTTCCTTAGTAGATGATAATTTCCCTATCATAGAAGACGGCATATTAGGCTTACCCGGTTTAAATCAATATCGATTCGAACTCTCCAATAAAACATTAAAATTAGATAATAATACCCTTCTGCTGCAGCAAGAACCAACCCTCGCATCGGGAGAAATCGTTCAAAAAATTGTATACTTCGACGGAAAGCCAACGCCAGTATGCTTTATCAATGGTGGTAAGTTTTCAGTCCAAATTTCTAACATTATTGAAAATATAAACACTGTAGATCAAATCGAAAAATTCAAATCTTTGATTCGACTATCGCACATAGAAAAACCTCTTAGAGAACCTATGTAGTATTTTCGTCTGTACCTACTTAAATTATATTTATCTTATTTTCCTTTAAGCATTCGTGAACGTAGTGGTAATGAACTTCAATGTGTTTAGAATTTTTTGTGAAATTTCCGTACTTTGCTATACTTATCACTCCAGAGTTATCGTCATAAATTTTTACAGGGTTATTGTCTAGATTTACATTGAAGACCTTCATAATTTCTCTAATAGACATTAATTCACTCACCGCTTCCGATAGAGCTACATACTCTGCATACGTCCAGGCTTTTGTCACACACCTTTGTTTTTTAGATTTCCAACCGATTACATTTCCATACAATTTAATTACATATCCAGAAGTAGATTTCCTATCTAAATGATCTCCTGCCCAATCAACGTCCACATAACAATCTATCGTTTCACACTTTTCATTCCTTTTCTAATGTAACCTTAAATCTTTAATATTAAATATTTCAATATTTCGGTACAAATATTTCAATATTCGCAAAGCATATTTAAAATGTGTCTCGCTACAACAATCTTGAAATCTACTTAAGATAATTCACACTATAACTTATATTGGGTCTGGTATTTGTACTAATATACAGCAATGCACCAATTAAGTTCTTGTATCCAATGTCATTTCTATTTATCTCAGCGTTTTCAATTTTTAAATTTGTTTCCGTTGGTGTACAGTACAATTTGCTGTTTTGTAATTTATATTTGTTCGCTAATGATTCAATGTATTTCGTTTGGCTTAGTTTCATTTCATTTTTTATATAATCATACTCTATATTTATTCCAAAATATTCTTTTACTTCACTTAAATCTTTCATTTTAAATTTATCAGGTAATAGCTTCTTTACATTTTGTATCCTTTTTTTGTTTTTACTACAGATTAACAAATCGTCTACATATATTAGCAAATAAACAACATTTTCCCCCTCTCCATGAGTATATAGGCACAACTCTATGTTATTCTTCTTAAAATCCAATGTCGTCACATACCTATCAAAACACTCATACCAGTCCCTCGGACTTTCTTTTAACCCATAATGCGCTTTCGATAATTTACAAACTCTATTCGTTCCGTCTGCATATCCCTTTGCTTGATTTACATATACCTCCGAACTTACTTCGCCATTTAAAAAGGCAGTTTTTACATCCATTTGCTCAATGATTAATCCATTTTGACAACAATATGATAGAAGAGAAGAGAATATATGTCATCAACGACTACGTTTCTTTGTTGAAATCCTCTTACCACTAATCTAGCCTTATACCTGTCATCTGATTTTCTCGTGTAAACCCATTTTACATCTAATACTTCTTTGCCTTTTACCCTCTCTACCAATTTCCAAGTTTTGTTTTTATAGAGACACTCTATTTCTTTATCCATAGCCTGTTTCCAATCTTCACTATTTTCACAACAAATCGCCTCCTCAAATGTACAAAGGATATCTACTCTACAATAATTTGCGTGAATCTCACTACTGTTTTCCTTTTCTGGATACCTTACTGGAGTTTTCTTATTACGTGTAGATCTCCTAGGAATCTTTAAGCTTTCAGAATTATTATCATTTTCATCTTCTCTACTTTCTAACTCTTCCTTATTCATGCTGTCCAATAAATTATTATCTTTACTAACTGCATCGCTAACTGCATCGAATGAATTCTCCTCAAAACCGATACATTTTTTGTCTGTTTCTACGACCTCTACATGTCGCTACTGTTATTTTTACACCTAATAGGACTCTCTAACCTACTTCACTATATCCTAACAGAATTCCCATATCTGCCTTCTTATCCCATTTAGAAACTCTTTTTTGTTCTGGCCTTCTTACAAAAACTTTACTTCCATATAGATACAAATTTTCAACACTTGGTTTTCTCTGGAAGAATATTTCAAAAGGTGTCTTTCTCTCTGCAGTGTTTGCTAGTCTTCGATTTTTCAAGTACGCCGCTGTACATACTATTTCCGGTCAGTACTTTTTATGTACTTTCGCTTCCGTTAACAAGCAACGCGCCATGTCCATCACTGTTCTATTATACCTTTCCGCTGTCCCGTTTAATTCATGTACGTAGGTTGGACAATTATTTATTATGATACCTTTATCCCTAGCAAATTTATAAATTCGATTGTTTAAGTATTCTCTTCCATTATCGCATCTTAATATTTTTAACCTCTTGCCCGTTAAGTTCTCAACTTCATTTACAAACTGTACGAGAGAATGAAAGACCTTATCTTTTGATTTTATACAATAGATCCTAGCTATTTTATTATAATCATCGATAAATAAAATAAAATATTTCTCTTCATTTAATCCGGTAGTCTTAAAGATACCGCACACGTCCGTATGAATAATTTCCATTAGCCCTAGTTCGATTATTTTTTAAAGATAAATTATGAATTTTACTTTCTATATACACCTTACATTTCAACAATTCCTTTTCAAATTTATTCGGTATGCCTGTCACTAGCTGCTCTTTACTTGCCCAAAATATTTAAGTATCTAAAATTTACGTGTCCTAGCATCCTATGCCATCTTTCCTTTTTACTCATCACTACGTTCGCCACTGTTTACTAAGTGCTTCTTCCTTTCAATATACTTTTCATTTTATATGTACCATTCTCTTTGACCGCTAAAGCTGTAAGTTTATTGTTCTCATCTATTATTTTTGCAATATTTCCTTTTGAAATAACCATATTATTATTATCCGTTAACTTGCCGAAACTAATCAAGTTTGCGGACATTTTTTTCACATAAAAAACTTTATTCATATTTATTTTATTTCGTTTTTCAAATGCTTCAAAATAGCTTATAACATTTCATTCTTTTGTTGCCTTTATCGATCTATTATCGCCCAGATATATATTTACCGGTTCTTTAAGGTCGATAGATTTATCAAAATAATTTACATCGTTAATAATGTGATCGGTACAACCGCTATCTAATAGGCATGTTATTTCGTTACCACTTATCTCGTTCATCTCGCTGCTGTGTGCTGCGTGCGCTGTTGCCATCCATGTGCCTGCTCCTGAGTTGCCATATTCGCTCGTGCCGGCTGCTGATTGACGATGGAAGTTTCCACGCTCCCTGTTCGTATTGCCTTTGTTTCCTCTTCCTCTGCTGCGACCACGTGTTGACCCACGCCGATAACTGTTACTGCTTCCCGCTTGGACGCCATTTTGACACTCTCATGCAAAATATCCCACTCTTCCACATTTGAAGCATCCTTCTTTTTTTGCAGCAAAGGCATTAGTTTTCATTTCTCCTCGATTAGACTTATCTTTCTTTTCCGCTATTTCTATTTTATTCTTCACGCACGCTACCGTTTGTTTCTCTTCTTTCACTGCATCTATTATATCCGCTATGTAGCTATACTCTTCGGGTAACGTATTGTTTTCGCACGTTCGCGGGGAGACGCGATCTCGAAGAAGCGCGCCAACGGGAGTCGTAAATTCCCGTTACGATTTGCTAATCAACGCCGCGAATCGCTCGATCCCTTATTTCGTTTAGGATAATAAGGGTAGTTAAATGAAGGATAACGCTGTTGCTAACAGGTTATTATATATTTTCACAAACCAACAACTTCGGTGTAACACAAAATGAATATTTGTTATGAGATGACTACGAATGAGTGCGACCTGAGTCTCTAGACGGATTATCGCGTATACTGATGGATTTGTCGACTCACTGTATTCGAATTGCTGACCGCTTGACGAGATGCTTGATTGAGACTGACTGATCTTCGGGTGTAAACCCGGTCGAAGGATGTTGACTGTTCGAAGGATGTAAAATCAGTGATGTTCGGAGACGATGCTGTGGCGGAGGAAAGCTAAGGATGGGTGTGTCTAGCGCACGGGACCATCGGATTTGTTGGTGACGATTTTGACTAAGGAAGTGAGGGAAATCGTCTTCGTTGTTAATTGGTTAAACGAAGGGTCTTAACCGCCCTGGAGAGAAAGTGGTTCGTAGGAGGAAAGTTGCATCATACGTGAGAAAAACCAACTTTCCCTTGTCAAGCCGTAGTAGACAAAGGTCTTTAGAAATGCTTTGGAAACAGACGTTTGTTCAGTTTGAAGGACCTCGACTAGGAAATTCCTAAGATTTATGGAAGATACTTGAGACTATTGAGGGTACGCAGTGAGTATCCGAAGACATCTGGTTGCCATCTTGCCCGCGGTGTGTGGCCTGGGCTAGGTAGAGTGTTACGCGACGTAACACGTATTTATCATGTAATTCAGCTTTTCCCTCTCACTCACTTTTGCGCCTGCACCTTTTAATTCATTTATTAATTTTTCAAAATCGCTAAAAAACGATGCTGAATCACTGTATTTATCAAGACTTATCTTCTCCAATCTCCTTCTGCACACGATCTAGTGCCGTCGATTCTTTCAAGTACACTTCGTCGAACTTTTTCATTATTTCATACGCTGTTTTTTCTTCCCTAATATATTCTAATTGTCTATTTGAGAAGGCACTGTAAATCATATTTATCGTCTTCAGATCCTTTTTATCCCAGTCTGGATTGTCTGTTTCAGTCTTCACTCTAGTTATAACAATATCACATTCTTTATATCTCAGAAACATTGTTATTCTTTTCTTCCACATACCGTAACCCTCACCATCAAATATCGATAGCATAATTTCCGATCTCTCCATTTTAATTGATTTCCTATTCTTTACTCAAGCGTTCCTACGTGCTTGAAGTATTTTTTCTTTTATTTTATATTCTTTGAACGTTTCTTCCCTTACTAAACTCGCAAGACTAAAAACCACGCACTAAATAGCCTGCAAAACTAGTAACCACGCTCTGCTACCATGTTAAGGTATAGAGAGGATTCGAAAATACAAATAGTTTACTTTATTTCGCACACAACAGCTATACATATATATATTACACTCTGAAGACTTCGATAACCTTCTTGCACGCACGCTTGTTGTCAACCACCTCCTCTAGATTCTCCTAACAGCCTCCAATCGTCTTTTGTCTCTACTGAGACCTGGACGCCCTCTGACGCTTACACACACATTCACGTGTACAGTGTAAATGTATCATCTACCTAACAAGATCATCAACGTAAAATCCTACCGTCCTCCCGAACATCATAAAACCGAAATAAATAAACAGATGACTGAAATGTTAAACAAAGAGATTATAGAACCCTCCGACTCCCCCTATAACTCTCCTGTCTGGATCGTTCCAAAGAAAATCGACGCATCAGGGAAACAAAAGTGGCGAGTAGTGATTGACTTTAGGAAGTTAAACGAACTAACAGACCAAGACGCGTATCCACTACCTGACATTGACGATATACTATCACAGCTAGGAAATGCGAAATATTTCTCCTCTTTAGACTTATCCTCAGGGTTCCATCAAATACCCATGGACGAGAATTCAAAGAAATACACTGCATTTAGCACACCACAAGAACACTTCCACTATAATAGAATGCCATTCGAGCTCAAGAACGCACCTGCTACCTTTCAAAGAATGATGGATACCACGTTAAGAGGTTTGATTAACAATCATTGTTTCGTTTATCTCGATGATATCATTATATTCGGGCAATCGATAGAAGAACATACTAAAAACTTAGTCATTATATTCCAAAGACTCGGGAAAGTAGGTCTAAGAATACAACCAGATAAATGTGAATTCTTAAAGCCCGAATTAGAATATCTAGGACATGTAGTGACAGCAGATGGAGTAAAACCTAACCCTAAAAAGATAGAAACAGTAAAGAATTTCAAACTACCAAAAAATCCTACTGATGTAAAATCATTCCTTGGGCTAGCTGGATACTATAGAAAATTTATTAGAAACTTCTCTAAAATTGCCAAACCTCAATCTATTTTTAAAGAAGGACATTTAGTATTAATTCATAACGATCATAAAGAACACAAGATAGATACTGAATGGCCAGGGCCATACACCATTGAAAAAGTGAAAAACCCCTTATTATGAAATAATAGTAAATCACTCGATTAGGAAAATACATGGTAACCGTATTAAACCTTACTTTCCAGGACGATCTTCACCTTCTTCATAGTTAGCTAAGCTAAACGTTATACCCCTTAACGGTAGTTCTATATATCAAGAAAAATTAGCTCATGCATACTTATATAGCGAATCTGTAAACGTAATTATAGGTTTAGACATTAAGGATATATATGCAAAACTCAGCGAAATTAAAAGATTTAGACTAATGTTAACAGAACATTTTAAAAGTGAATGCCCGTATTCCAATGAAATGATTACACGCGCTCGCAAAAGAAATTTAGACAATTTAATCATGCATATTAAATTTATGACACACACTTGTTACCGAAGAGGGTCATTGAATTTTGTTGGATCCATTTCTAGAAGTCTATTTGTAACTCTGGATAACGATAATTTAGAATTAATGAATAAAAATATAGATAAATTTTTTGATGAAAACAATAACTTAAAAACCAATATAACTTACAAAACAAATCTCAAAACTATAGCTTTACCCTTAACTGACAGTCTAGAAGAAATCCTAACAAAAATTGAAAACGCTCCAAAAATCATTAATAATGTATAATAGTATAGAATGCACCTCAATCAAATTTCCAACGAAGTAAACTCTCTTAATTATGAACATAGAATTAGAAGTCTTAAGAAATAGGAACTAAGTGTCTTATAAATTATTAGTTATATTGATCTAGCATTACTAGGAACATATGTATATTTAACAAAATAGGATTATTCGATATTATAAGCAAATGCCTACCTTCCAAATTATGTATTCGCGTATTATGTTGTAAAACCAAAGAAAAAAAAAAGACACAGGTATAAGCAATATCTCTAGACCAATAGAGACACCTAGCGCACCTTTAAACACATATTCCACACCTGAAATACAACCATTAGGAGAATTACCTGAAGACACCAATTCAGTCATCCTCGAAGCAAGGCATGTAAGATTCCAAAAGGGCATACAAAAGGAGGCACTACACCGAAAATAAGAGTCTGGAGGACCAGCCGCACTCTAACACTGGGGGAATGTAACGTCAACAAATATCTCCAACCGACTCAGGAAACCTGAACCGCCTTGCACACGACACCGACTCCCAAAATAAAGGATTATGAATTCGGCACGTAGGCATAAGATAAACGAACATCTAGAAGGGCTGGTTCTTGATCGAGACTTCAGTCTTTCGGTAACAGTTTAATCGCACACTTGTAATCCTATTATAGAATAGAGGTATCTCGAACTCTGGTTCAAGAACCCAACATTTTTTTATTATTATTTTCCCATTACTTTTACGTGACAAGCAAAGCGTAACGATAAACAAACTCCGGGCAAAACAATGTTGCCGCTACGTGCAATCGTCAACCGAGGTTGAATTTAAAGTTTTCGATACTCCCCCGAGTATAAATAAAAGAACACGATCGTTAAGACAGTTAGTATCGAAAATTCTTATAGCGAATTAATATCGAACGAACGTAAGCATTACCTTGTATACACATATCGAGCAACACTAAGCGAACGACGACTAATTCTGTACTGCAAATAATTTTAAATACATTTGACTACACTAAGTATCAACTCGTCTGGTCATTAATCAACAACGCGTTTAATCGTCCTCCACATACATGTTGTATAAGTTACTATGTGTATATTTATTTATGTTTCCCATAGTACAGACGTATTCCTTATTTTATTGTAGCTGTGTAATTTCAGTAGTCTTGCATAAAGGACATCTGTTTTGTTGCAATTGTATCAGCTATTAATTGTAATACTTGAAGCGTTTGTATCTAATCGTCATGCATCTGTGGTGGCACTCGACCATGGAACTTTCCAACGGCTTCGCGACACAAAGCGCTATACCTTCAAAGCGTAAAGCCGACACGCCTAATGTACCATCGATATCCCTACAGTTCTTTCGCCGAATATTCGGAAGAATGCATACGCGGCAACCGTTGCGGACATCTAATAAACGCGTGCGTAGTGGAGATATCGAGGGGCAACAAAGAAAAGAATCCATTTGGTTTCGAATCAAAGATTCATTCTGTCCCGAGCTGCGGAGTGCGAAAGGTTAAGCGTCATAGCGAAGCAAACGCAATTAGAGATACGTGATTATTGACTCTTGATAGTTAATCGTTAATCGTTAATCGTTAATCGTTAATTGTTGTTCATCGTTAATCGTTAATTGTTTTTGATCGTTCATCGTTAATCGTTAATTGTTGTTGACAGTTAATCGTTAGTCGTTAATTGTTGATCATAAATTGTTGACTGTTGATTGTTAATAATTTAATTAACTTTTTTGTTGAACATAAAGAGTATTTCTTTCTTCACCCACTATCCACCTCACATCGTTATTCTACATACGGAAGGCAAGATTGATATCAAGTTCGAAGGACAGACCGCAGAAGTCTGGTCTCTGCTATTACCACGAGACCTTTCGAGACCGCGCAAGGAAGTGCCGGGCCCCTTGCAACTGGACCCAGTGAAACGAGACCAGCCGTCCGTAAACGCGGCATGTGGCGATGGCTTTAGTATCCCGTCGCATTTTCGTGACGGACAGGGCACCAAGGATCTCTTTCCTCGTGAACACCGGTGTCAATATAAACGTATACCCGTGCAACAAACTACGCGGATCCGCGAACAAAGATACGTACGAGCTGTTCGCGGCGAATCGAGTGGTCGAAGCAAACCGAAAACGCCTTTCGCGAGTCAAAACGCGTCGTCTCTGACGCCACAATGTTAGTGTCACGACCGGCATACTTCAAATCCGATGGACTGACGATGGAGATAAAGATGCGGCGGCACTCGGCGACAATCGGCGGCAATATCGCTGAAATGTCTAATGAACCATCAACATCCCAACGGTCCTTCCGCCGAAGGTTCTAGAAGAAAGAGCACGTGGCAACGGTCGCGGACGCCTAGCAAATGCAAATGCATGGTGGGGATGTTGAGGGATGACAAAAGAAAGTAATCGGATTCGATCGAAAGTCAAATCATAAGAGCTTCAGTCTTGGAAAGTCACGCCTAGAGTTTGGAAGTGGATTGTAAAGTGAATTGTTGTTAGAAAAAAAATAAAGTTTCTTTTTTTTTATTTTTCACCTCAAATTTCTTTTTTTATTTTGTTATTTTACGTGACATTAGCGCATCCGGTATCGGCAACAGCGCGTGAACGACAAATGGCAGCCGCTAGGATTCGTTACAAAATCTTTGTCTCCCGTGCGATTAATTCTGTATTTGGAATAATTTTAAATATATTTGACAATATCAAGTATCAACTCGTCACGTCATTATTTAAATCATCCACCACAAATCCAAAAACAGAATAAGGAAAACAGAGAAAAGAACAAATAGAAAATTAAGTTGCTAACATGTTTTTCTATAATAATATTTTAACATCAATATTGTAATACGCAATGTGAAAATGAAAAAATTGGAAGCAACCGAACTACGGATGAAACTAAATCACTTCGCTGCTTGTAAAGATAACTTTTAGTGTTATAAACATAAGTCAAGTAGCAAAGAGCATAAATTGAATTTACCCAAACTCTTCTTGAAATCTGACAAAATGATTCTTTATTTTGTCAAAAAAATCTTTACGTATTTTCCATTCCCATTCGTCGCTTTTTTCAGTGACGTGTTTATCGCTACGTCGAAACTCCGTCGGGTAGCAGTTAATTTCATTTAAAGTAGAAAACTATTCAGAAACGTGTATACGTTACACAGCAACAAACCAGTCACCCTGTTATTACCTCGTTCTCAACAGTTCAAATTTCAGGGACAACCGACTACTTAGTATCGACCCAGTACGTCATATTTACTCGCCAAAAGTATTGTAAACGAAAATTGTAACCAGACGTGCCGTTAGTAACTACCATTTTTCGCGAAACTTCTTTTTCATTTGGCGGAAATTTAAACAAACCCCGAAACACCGTGGCGTTTTGCAACTGTCTTTAATCCTTTAAGATGAAAAAGATTGACGCAAAATTTTGACGGGATGAAATTTCACGATATATTCAGGTGAAACGATGCGAAATTAGAGCGAAGCTTATAATGGGAATATAGTTTGCTTGTCTGTTGTCATAAAATGAGATATGCAGAATATATTAAAAAATAGAGTATATGTAATACGAAACTTTATATTATTCATGTTATTATGGACAAAATATCACAATATGTTCATATATTTAAATCTCCTCCGAAAAAGATTATTGTATGTAGAACACAGTTTAACTGTATTTTGAATTCTTGTTTATCAGATCACAATTGATATGTTGATATTAGGATGATTATCCTCATTTGAAACAATTTTGTGACTGTTACTTGTCAATATACTTTATATCTTATGTACATTTTAAATATAGTACGCAAACTCGAAGTTGCAAGGAACATTAATAAAAATTCAATATTTCAATAACGCCTTTCATGATTATAATTAAATATTTTTTCAAAATGTCGCATCAGTGTTACATCTAGCACCCCCTCCCCCACACACAAAAGTTTACCAATTTATAATATATGTACTAGTAGATTGACAAGTTACGATTTACAGGTTATATAGAATTCTATTTTATGATTTTATAATTTTTCGTTAAATAGAATAATCAAATAACTTGCAATTAGTAAAATTTAATTTGTTTTATCGTCAAACTTGTGCAAGGGAACATATTAATGCTGGTAACTTTAGTGACTTGCAAAATTTCAACAGTGCAAGACAGGCCAGATATTCAATTGCAATTGGTTGCTATCCATATTTTCATCGGTCTTACAATAACCTTATGTTATCAATTATGAATTAAAAAGTTAATGAAATCACAACTCACCCAAGGCCAATGGGTATGACTTCTTTTCGAAGATCGATTGAAACCTCGAGTTTGTTGTTTGAGATATTCAGTTACCACAAGACAAAAACACCACTCCATTACAGCCGACGTAAACAAAACATGACAGATTATTCCAATTCTCGGACAACAAACATAGGCTTACATACTTACTGTTTTAAAGTCACAGTCTGTCGTTGAACTTTCGCCAAGTAACTTGATACGTACATATACACGTCCCTCGAAATCAGTTTTCGACGAAAATACATACGTGACATGTTATGTTGCAACCGAACGTGAATTTCTCGCGGGAAATAGCCTGATATCGTTTATTTATGCGTCTCTCAAATACGAATTTTACTATACACTTCGTTTAAGGCACGCCATTTTGCAAAACGATTATCGAAAGATTACTGCTTACATCGAGATCAAGAATAGATTCGCAGGAAGCTGGATGCCGCGATTTCTTCCCGCGCTTTACTTTCTTCCGAAGTTGTGTGTTACGCCGGGCGACCCTCTGTCTGGCCCAGGTCACACACCGCGGGACACCAGATGTCCGCTCTTCCGTACGGCGTACCCTCAATAGCCTTAAGTATCTTCCATAAATCTCAGGAATTTCCTAGTAGAGGTCCTTCAAACCAAACAAACGTCTGTTTCCGAAGAATTTCTAAAGACTCTTGTCTACCACGGCGTGACAAGGGAAAGTTAGTTTTTCTCACGTATGCTGCAACTTTCCTCCCACTAACCACTTTCTCTCGAGGGCGGTTAAGACCCTTCGTTTAACCAATTAACAACGAAGCCAATTCCCTCACTCTCCTAACTAAAATCGTCACCAACAAATCCGATGGTCCCGTGCGCTAGACACACCCATCCTTAGCTTTTCTCTGACACAGCATCGTCACTCAACTTCACTTCTTCTACATCGTTGGAAAAGTCAACTACTAAGTATACGCTAATGCCCAGCGGGGCAGTCTAAGCATAACGCGAGAGTCGGTCTCGGTATTGTCGAGCCTACATTTCCTCTCCTAAATATCTTATAGTGCTACGTCCACTAATACATTGAATCCAATTACAAGAGCCCTGCTCTAACGTACATATCTATCTTATCTTCGTGCGATAAGTGATTATCTCTTAATCTATGCTCATCAGTGTAATCTAAGTGTTGGAAATATATAATTTATAATTCTGTGAATCACAGTGTTATATGTTGAAGTGGTTACCACTTCTAAGAAAACTCTACATCTGGTCTTTTTTAGTTTTCTCAAGCACTGAAGCCATCGACAGCGTGTAGACAAAAGACTGCGACGAAGTCAGGCCATAAACAGTAGACAGGCGACGTTGGCTTCGGGGTTTTTCAGTTATTAGGTAACACAGCTAGCGTGCGGATCTGGACCAGCTCAAATTGTATTTTTACTTATTACACTTCTATTTAAATATATTTTCTACCTTACAATTTATCCACGTGTTTTCTCTGTTTACACACCGAATAACCTCAACAGGTTATGGGCCCAGGGCTGTAAATTGCAAGGTAGCAACGTGAAGTGAATAAATTGTTAAAGTGTTGTGCTTAGTAAAATAAGGGATAGTGCTAAAATGGAATCAGCAAGTGCGAAGGTCGAAATGTTACGCGGCGAAGAAAATTGGCTCCAGTGGCGTTTTGTTATGCGTACACTTTTGGAGGAAGATGACGACCTGATCAACGTGTGTGAAGGGAATTTGTGTCATCCAGGTAACAGCGCGGAGAAAGAAATCGCTCGTGGAAGATTTTTGAAAGCAGATCGATTAGCGAGAAAATGAATCGTGACCTCAGTAGGAAAGAAACCGTTGGATCTTCTTTTATGTTGCACGACAGCACATGAAATGTGGAAAAAGCTGAATACAGTATATGACATGAAGTCGGATGAGAATTTAAATATGGTCCAGAAGCAGTTCTTCGATTTTAAATGGGAAGAATCTGAAAATGTCTCTTACAACCTATCAAAGTTGGAACTAATAGCGGCGAAGATGAAAGCCCTTGGGAGTGAAATTGGCGAGAAAATGCTGATAACACGCATTTTATCGGTGTTACCAAACAAATTCGATCATTTTCACAGTGCGTGGGATTCCGTAGAAGAAGAAAAGAAGACCTTAGACAGGCTTAGTACCAGGCTGATGACGGAAGAAATTAGATGGAAGGAAGACGACCAGGAAACATCGGTGGCACTGGTAACAAAAGGTAATAATTATAAAAGGGAACAGCAGAAGCAGTCAAGTAAACGCGAATACGAGAAACAAGGACCAAGTTGCTTTAACTGTGGAAAAGTTGGCCATCTAAAGAAGGATTGCTTTAGATGCTTTATATGCAAAAGGAAAGGCCACACCAGCAAAAACTGTTTTAAAAATAACAAAAGAAGCAACAGTAGAGACAACCAGGAACCTAGAAACCAAAATCGGGATCACAGCGGAATTGGAAGTACCTCAGCGATACAAACGGCAAACCCTGATGTTTGGATAATCGACTCAGGAGCTACGGATCACATGACAGGACGACGGGAATGGTTCAGCGTTTTCGAAGAATTCGATAACACGGTGAAGATAGAGATCGGCGATGGTACGTTCATGGATGCGTGCGGCAAAGGAAAAATCAGAGTAGAGACTTTTGTGGACGGCAAATGGGTAACATGTACAATGAACGATGTTCTATACGTACCAGGTATGAAAAGAAATCTGTTTTCGATTAGATCTGTCGCAAGAAGGGGCATAGATTTTTGTATTTCAAAGGAAGGGACCAATTGCATATTTTTACAAAATCAGAAAATAATAGCAAGAGGTTCTGTTATCGGAAATTTGTATAAAGTAGATATGCGAGTTATCATACCGTCAGTTTGTAATTTTAGCAATAGAGCGGAGTCAAACGCGGACACATTGCAGTTATGGCACGAACGGCTATGTCATCAGAACATCAGACATGTTAAAGAATTCTTAAAGAATTCAAATATGAAAGTTGTAGAGGATAATAACTTTTTCTGTGAAGGTTGCGCGTACGGGAAACAGCATAGATCGAGTTTTCACGAGAAAATCAATCGGGCGACTAAACCTCGCGAAATTATTTATACGGATGTATGTGGACCTATGGAAGTCGAATCATTAGGCAAGAAACTGTATTTTCTGACATTTAAAGATGATTTTTCAAAATTCACAAAGATTTACTTCTTACGACGTAAGTCAGAAGTAATTGAAAAACTAAAAACCTTTTGCCTAGAAGTTGAAAATCAATTTAAGGATAAAATTAAAGAAATTCATAGTGATGGAGGGAAAGAATTCCAAAATAAAGAAGTCAAAGAATTTTTAAGAAGTCAGGGAATTAGGCACACGATTAACGTCCCATACACTCCTGAACAGAATGGTGTCGCAGAAAGGGAAAATAGAACAATAGTAGAGGCAGGTCGGTCGATGCTATATTCGAAACCAAATCTACCGCTGTTCTTATGGGCCGAAGCCATGAACACAGCAGTACATGTCATAAATAAGACGGGGCCGACAAGACAAGATAAGAAAACACCATATGAACTGTGGTACGGGAAACCGCCGAATTTAGAAAAGTTTAGGGTTTTCGATACTGAGTGCTTTGCTCACATACCTGCGGAGAAAAGGACAAAACTTGACAAAAAGGCTAACAGAGGATATTTGGTAGGCTATTTAGATGACGGACGAGGGTATCGAGTGTACGTGCCAACAGTAAAAAATGTAATATTAAGCCGTGACGTAATATTTAAGCCTGAACTAGAAAATGCGAAATTCGTAAAATTAAGTTTACCGAAAATTGTCGAGCGCGAAGATGTGAGTGCGCAGAGCGATAGAGCATGTACGTATGAAAGTGCAGAGAGTGAACATGAAAAACAACCTTATGGAACTAGCGACAATGTGAGACAATTGAGAGATAGAGATAATATCAAACGAACCGATTTTTATGGTAACCCAGTAACGTACGTAGCGGAAAAATTACCGGTGGATTTTAACGAAGCGATGAGATCCGAAAAGAAAGAGTTATGGGAAACAGCTATGAATGATGAAATGAAATCGCACCATGAAAATAAGACGTGGATACTTGTAGAAAAACCTAAAGATCAGAAGGTACTTAGCAATAGGTGGGTTTTAACGATAAAGCTAAATCCGGACAACTCGGAACGATACAAAGCGCGACTTGTAATAAAAGGGTGTTCACAGAAAGAAGGCATAGATTATAAGGAAACATATAGTCCCGTTGCTCGGTTTGGCACAATTAGATTAATGCTCAGTATTGCAGCCAAAAATAATTTACACCTCGGACAGTTCGACATTAAAACCGCATTCTTATATGGAAGTCTGAAAGAAGATATTTATATGAAACAACCTAAAGGTTATGATGATGGTACAAATTGGGTTTGTAAATTGCTAAAAAGCCTATATGGCTTAAAGCAGTCTCCAAGATGTTGGACGGAACGTTTCACAAAATTTATCTCGAACTTAAAATTTTATCAGAGTAACGCAGATCCTTGTTTTTATATTTATACAGAAGACGACAAATTAATGTTGATGACCATATACGTAGACGATGGACTGGTAGCAGCTTCAGACGAATCTTTAATTGATAAATTCTTCGATGATTTAAATAAAGAATTCAAAATTACGAGTTCGAAAAAAGTAAAGAGTTTCCTTGGACTTTAAATTAATAGATTAGAAGATGGTTCAATATTCATTCATCAGAGTAGGTATATCGAAAACATATTGGAAAAATTTAATATGAATGAGGCAAACAGTGTTTCTACACCTATCGAGACTAATTGGAACGAAAGTAACATAGGCGATAATGATTGTAACGCACCATACAGAGAAGCCGTAGGGAACTTAATATTTTTACAAACCGTAAGTAGGCCAGATATTAGTTTTGCAATAAATATAGCGGCGAGACACTTAGAGAATTCAAACCAGTATCAATGGAAATTAGTCAAACGAATTTTGCGCTACATAAAAGGGACCGCAGACATGGGACTCTTATATACAAAAGCAGGCAGTCTCGAAACCTTTAGCGACGCTGACTATGCAGGCGACAAAGAAACAAGAAAGTCGACATCAGGCGTTGTATGTAAGTATGCGAATGCGGCCATCACATGGCAATGTAAGCGACAACAATGTATAGCTCTATCTACGACCGAAGCTGAATATGTCAGTGCAGCCTCAGGAGCGAAAGAAATTATGTGGCTAAAGAAAATATTTCTTGAATGTAAATTAGAGATCCTTAAGTATATGCTATGTGTAGACAATACTAGTCCCGTGAAATTAATTAAGAATCCAGAATTCCATCAAAGAAGTAAGCATATTGACGTAAGATATCATTTCTTGCGAGATTTATACAATAGAGGCGAAATTGATATAACGTATGTAACAAGCGAAGAGCAGTTGGCAGATATATGTACAAAGGCGTTGCCAAAACCGAGATTTGAATATTTAAGGAAGAAGTTAGGTTTGAAAAGTAAAAAAGATATTAAGAGGTAATTGTTTGTAAACATGTAGAGTTTTTAGGGAGGGTGTCGAAGTGATTATTACTTCTCAAAAAAAAGAGGAAAAACTCTACATGATCTGTTTAGTCTTCTAGTTTTTTTTGTGTAATAAATTAATTTGTATGGAAAAGAGAAAGGCGGCTGGCAAATGTACTTGAAAAGGCATTGACAAATTAATTTTCAGATATTTACGACAAGAGTTAGAAAATATTAAGAGATAATTTGTAAATTTGAGATAATTGTTTGTAGGGATGTAGAGTTTTAGGGAGGGTGTTGAAGTGGTTACCACTTCTAAGAAAACTCTACATCTGGTCTTTTTTAGTTTTCTCAAGCACTGAAGCCATCGACAGCGTGTAGACAAAAGACTGCGACGAAGTCAGGCCATAAACAGTAGACAGGCGACGTTGGCTTCGGGGTTTTTCAGTTATTAGGTAACACAGCTAGCGTGCGGATCTGGACCAGCTCAAATTGTATTTTTACTTATTACACTTCTATTTAAATATATGTCGGATATGAAAGGAAAGCCGAAGCCCTTCCTTGGAAATTTTGGGAACATCCTCTAGTACCTTAGCCTAGATTTTATTATAGTTGTAATTGTTTAAGATTTGTAATAAGCGAGATTGGGTTCGAGGTGACAATCGGTCGCTGAACGTAGCCACGGTCACGGGATGGATGTTTTATCTAACGGAGGTCTGGAGTGGTTGTATGTGTTTTCCGAGAAATGTGGTTGTGGCGGCATGCGGCCTCGAGAGCGGGCCGAGCCACGTGTGATGTTGCCTCGGAGGTGCCGATGCAATGGGACATACATTGTATTTAGTAACCAAAACTCCAGGCAGAAACTGCCTAGCAACGGCGTTTGGAACTTTCTCGATGCTTCCAACGAGTGTGCCTAGCAACGGCGTTTGGAACCTTCTCGATGCTTCCAAACGGGTATAGAAAACAAAATGCAATCGTACAGGGAGAAAAATCTCCACGAGGCTGGCATTCTTGCGATTGCCTTGGAGAGTGATACATCGAGCATTTTCGACGATCGCATTTGCGTCTAAGTTAGTTTCGCTTAGTAAGGAGTTATCCCGGTGACCGTGGATTCGTTTGAACTCAAACATTGCTAATAGTATTATTTAATTTAATTATTCGTAGATCGTATTATTCATTAGGCTTAGTGTTTGTTAGACTTATTACTAGTTGTACCTATTATTTGTTAAGCTTAGTGATAGACCTGTATATACGTGTAAATAAAATCTCGGCTTTGTGAAACGATGGCTAGTCCACATGAAGAGTCGTCGCGCGCCCAAAATTCGAATCGTGATCCGACATATATTTTCTACCTTACAATTTATCCACGTGTTTTCTCTGTTTACACACCGAATAACCTCAACATTATACAAACTCAATCACCCCTATTATCTCACCGGAAATCAGGGGATCGATCAAGTCGTGGTGTCGATTGTTATAATCGTAACGGGAATTTACGACTCCCGTTGACGTCTCTCCTAGCGACTACGTCTCCCCGCGATTGGTCGAATAAACATTGTGATTGGTTGATTTCCTGCTGCCATATTCGATTTCGCCGAGAATCGTGAACACGTACGCTGGAAGCAATGCGGGGTAATTATTTAATTTATTTCATAATATTATTTAACATATATCGTGAAAAGTTCTGAATATTCGGATTCTTCTGTTATCGTTTCATCGTATGTTAGCATTATCAACTCTCGATATCGAATTGACAAACAGAATTTTTCTCATACAAAGTAAGT
Source organism: Bombus vancouverensis nearcticus (assembly GCF_051014615.1). Lineage (NCBI taxonomy): Eukaryota > Metazoa > Arthropoda > Insecta > Hymenoptera > Apidae > Bombus > Bombus vancouverensis. Next base: position 217,023 of record NW_027468931.1, on the reverse strand, counting down.
CACATTAAGTACATGTATATGTATAGTCGAAGCAACGCAATTAAAAATTTTTCCATTTTAATTGGAATTATTTATCACAGACATTTTCCCGAGCATTCATTTTATAAATCTTATACATATATATATGTCGGAGATGAAAGAACACCGGAGTCTGTAATTGAACAATTGTAGTTATTCAATCCGATTGTAATTGTTCGAGAGTTGTGATAATGAGCTTGGGCTCGAGGCGGCAGTCAGTCGCCGAACGTAGCCGCGGTCACGGGATGAACGCTTTGTCTAACAAAGGTATGGAGTAATTCTATAGCTCTCCTTAAAAGAAATATTCGTGGCGACACGCGACAGAAAATATTCCAACGGTTTCTGTCCCGTGGCTCGCCACACGCAGACCCTATTCTTCGAGTAAGATGATTGCCCGATGTCGATGCGTCTCCGCAGTACATGTTCGGCTAGCCCGAGGGCCCGTTATAAATCTTAAGGTTTAGTTAACTAAAGTCCTTCAAACAGACAAACGGTCTTTGTCCCAACTACGGGAAGATAGGGCAGACATATTTTTCAACGAGCGGCGTCTCCCACTAGCAACTTTCCCTCGAGGGCGGCTAGCATCTTTTTCTAACCACCGATATGGAGATTGACCAATTAGCAGCAACGCCAATTTCCCTTACTTTCTGAACGAAGGCTTTTCTCGACGAATCCGATGATCTCGTATTCTTAGACACACCCCATTATAGTTTTCCTCTGTGGCATCATCGGGACGGGAAAGACATTCTCGCTCGCGATCTCATTGATGAAAGGAGTAACTCTTTACGACCAGTGAATATCACGCGTCCGACTTAGATTTTGTGAGTACGTTCATCTATCATTCCGTCGACCGCGGATTCGTTATTGAACCTAGGATCATTGTCATTAGTTTCTCGAGTACCTAACTACCACTGTTACTTGTCCGGCTCTATAATAATCGTATTTGCACTGGTCAATGTCTTCTCTATTGCATAACGACAACGTGTAACCCAAACGAAGATTCGTTTCACGCCCCTAACCCTAATTCTAATGTCCGCTCCGACATATATATATATATATCGTACATAAAACAAAATACATCTAAAAAATAATAATAATAAGGAACCTCTGATGGAAATGCCTCCGCAAACATTGTCCGAACGACGATCACCGAAGCCTAGGGAAACAACAAAAAAGGAAAAAACATTAAAATCGCAAAAACAACCATAATATGCGAATATCCAAACTTACGAAAAATAACTCGAAGAAGGAGGTCCTTGTTGTGGGAGAGCAGCGGAATTACGCGTGTTGCCCGAGCAAACATCGAGGTGATAATGATGCTGCAGCCGCCGGCCCTTGCACGCGCCGAAGAAACACGGGTAATTCCCACGGTACAAAACATAGAAGTTTCTCGCGGAAAAGACTAGATCAGCATGGAATGCTTCAAGCCTCCTAGACGCTAGCTCAGCAGAAGCACAGGACCGATAAAAACTAAGTCGAAATACGGAATTTACATTTTGTCACGTACGATTCCAAGAAACCCAAACTGCAACATCCCGATTCCCACGGAAGCGTGCCCCCAGTGGACCACCACCCCGTGGGGGATGGCATTATAAATAAGCGAAGCAACATAGAGCAGCGCTCATTATTATTCTGGTGAACATTCTTATTACGCTCATTATATTTTGTGTTCATTGTTATTACGGATCATTCGTGTAATATCGTGATGTAATATGTTTACAAAACGTGGACAATGGAGATGTTAATCAGACAGAAAAGACGATTGTGGCTTAACTTGAACTATTCATACCAAACGTACAGAACACAGTGCAATCCACACTCTCTCGGCAACGCCACTCGCAACCTCCGTCTCCGCTCGACTCGCACTCGGCTTCTCCGCTCGCACTCTCGTTCTCGACTCGCACTCTGCTCCTCGACTAACCCTCTCTGGCCGTTGTCCCAGTCTGTTGTCCTTTTCCTAGGCCCACCGCACACGTGTTCCGCAGACGCTCGTGGCCAGGGTCACGTAGGTCTTTTCCACGAAACTATGCACTTGAAAAGACCGATGACACATTGATGGGCCCGACGGCGCCTCGGCTCTCGCGACATTGTTCATAGTTCGCCCGATATTTCCCAGGCCTTTCGTCCACGATACTACATTCGGCCATCCTGCAATAACATCTGCCCTCAGATGTTGCCTTCTATCTCGCTGTCATCAGATGCGTCACTTTCGGCGTTTAGGACCCAAGGTTTCATAAAATGTGCGGGTCCTTCCTTCGGTATTGCTTCACACGCTTTCTTCTTTTCTTGTAATTTCGCAGGTTCCCTTCTAGCTTACCTATGTTTCGTTCGGTTAGGCTACAGTCAAGACAGTTGGATACCATGTGTTCGCCCTTCTCGCGCAACCCCTTGAACCAGAAGTCCTTCTTGACCATAGCTTCGGTTTTGGTAACCTCGAAATGCCCACGCTCGTGCGCTTGCCTGACTACCTGAGCCCGCATCGCCTTCGATACTACTATTAGCACATCGTCCTCACACTCCTTATACAAAATATTGTTTCTTACTACCTGCCCATCGGCCTGACTGCACGTTGCGGCGTCCAAAATCCTACGGACTTCAATGTCCTTGTTCTGTGCCCTTCTCAACCGTGCAATCAGCCCGTCTTCACTCTCCGTTACATACATAGTGCTCGGCAGGGGGTTCCTACTCGGAGCATCTACATGCTGCATACTTTTCCCCGGCCGATGACACACCTGATACTTAATCTCGCCTAGTAACAAGGCCCATCTAGCCACACGCACACACAAATCTTTCTTTCTAACTACACCTATCGGACTCGCATACTCCAAGTCTGGCGATTTGATGACACCCTCGTATGTCCACGCTTCCATCAGATCATCTACTTCCTTTCTTTCCGACGGCGCCAGTCTTCGCGGTCTTCGCGCTACCGGTTTGTCGCTTTTCAGAACTATTTTCGCGGTTATCCCGACGTCTCTCTTCTTCTCCGGCCTATACCCTTTAATAATATCGCGAATCGCTTCACGATAATGCGGTTCCCGTACGTGTGTCAGGTCTGTTTCGTCGGTCTGTTCTACCGCGTTTACCCTCAGTACATCCGGCGCGTCCTCGTGACCGTCGGTCTGATCGTCGAGTCGTAAAAATGTCACCTCGCCCCGTTTGACTCGCAACTCTACCTGGTCTAAAAAGTCGGTACCTAAGAGTAGACTGTGTCTTGTCATTACCTTATTCGAGACAACATGCAGAGTGACAGTAAAGTCGTACCCGTCGACCGTCATTACCCTTGTGAACTCGCCCCAGGTACTATTGCCAGCGGAACCAAAACCATCAAACTTAAGTTTGCAGTTTCCCAGAGGTGGTGATCCTAACCTCACATACTCATCCGCTCGTATGAACGTAAGGTCACTACCTGTATCCACTAACGAGACAAACCTGCAGCCATCTATCGACACGTCCTTCACGTACTTTTTCCTCTCCGGTCTTGAGATTACGTAAGTCTTTACTTGTCGCGCTGTACAATTCGCCGCCACATGTCCAAATCCGCTGCACTTGAAACACCTAACACCTTCTCCCCTCTCCGGACACTTAACACTTAGGTGATCCTCACTACCGCAGATGAAGCATCTTCTTTTCTTCATTGCATCTACAGATTGACTGGGCTTCCCGTTCTTCTGGGTTTTAGCCGACTTCACAATCGACTTTGCTCTGCGACTCTTCTGCTCTTCGTACATCACTAACCTCTTCCTCAACCCTTTGATTGACGTAGCGCCGTACAATACAGCCTTATTGTTCTCGTCGTCTATTATTCCATCCACTATGTATTCCACCTTTGCTTCCTCCTCCATGTCCACATGGCTGGCTATTTCGAGCATGCGGTACATGTAAGCCAAACATGCTTGATCACTCTCCTTTTTTGTTTCTTCAAGTTTCTGATGTACTTGCCTACTGTTGACTTTCCTCGAAAATTCTTTCACTAGCCCCCTCTTCAACTCATGCCAAGTCCTGGCATGACACTCGAAGCTCGCAAATATTTTCGCTGATCCCTTCAGCAGCTTCCTCGCGTAGACTGCCTTCTGCCCATCCGACCACATGCACGTATCAGCGACTTCCTCGAACGACTCGAACCATCGTTCGACATTTTCACCTCTGTTGCCACTAAACGACTCTAATGCATCTTCGACGTCTCTAAAACTCAGTGTCGAACCAACACATGCCCTTCGACAACATTCGTCACGGTCCTGATGCACCCTTCGCGTATCTCTCTTGTATCCTCTTGCGTTTTTCTTGTCATCTTCATCCTCACTTTCGTCGTCGCTTTCTTCTTCCGACAATATGTCATTACCATCCATGGCCGCTCGTAGCCGTGCGCGTAATTCTACTTTTCTTCCCGTCGTTTTTAAACCCAAACTAGCGAGGCGCTCCTTCAACTCCTTCGTATTCATTTTCTCAACATCCTCACCTTCGTTACGATCACGCTCAGCTCTCTGTACATTTTCTAAATCTCGTTGACCGGTTAGCTCTTCACCGCCCGTCGATCCCTTACGATACGATTGTCCAACCCTACACGCCCGATTCAGCCTTGCAATCAGCACTGACCTCGCACCCGATATAGGGAGGTTCATTCGCGCGAGCTTATTCCTCAGCTCCTCCAGCGTCGAACCCTCTTCACCCGACAATCGTTCGTCCCCGACGTTGGCCATTTTTCACACAACACAAACTTAAACAGTCAACGATATCGTCTTTTACCGCACCGCGTACCGGTAAATTCACAACTAGCTCGAATAGCTTTGTTAAACCGTTTCGTTTTCTGTCTTGTCCAATCCCGGCTGAGCCCCCAAAAATATGTAATATCGTGATGTAATATGTTTACAAAACGTGGACAATGGAGATGTTAATCAGACAGAAAAGACGATTGTGGCTTAACTTGAACTATTCATACCAAACGTACAGAACACAGTGCAATCCACACTCTCTCGGCAACGCCACTCGCAACCTCCGTCTCCGCTCGACTCGCACTCGGCTTCTCCGCTCGCACTCTCGTTCTCGACTCGCACTCTGCTCCTCGACTAACCCTCTCTGGCCGTTGTCCCAGTCTGTTGTCCTTTTCCTAGGCCCACCGCACACGTGTTCCGCAGACGCTCGTGGCCAGGGTCACGTAGGTCTTTTCCACGAAACTATGCACTTGAAAAGACCGATGACACATTGATGGGCCCGACGGCGCCTCGGCTCTCGCGACATTGTTCATAGTTCGCCCGATATTTCCCAGGCCTTTCGTCCACGATACTACATTCGTATTACGTTCATTATTCTTGCGTTCATTATTATAGTGATCATTGTTATTACCGTTCATTATTCTTGTGCTCATTATATTTTGTGTTCATTGTTACTACGTTCGTTATTGCGCTCATCATTGCGTTTAGAAATTTTGTATAGTATTTTGCGTTTCGGGGTCTTTAGTTTTTCGGTCAAGAAAAGAGAACCGCGACTAAGTAAAAGAAAGATTTTATCTTTGAAGTCCTCATTTCATCGCTTAGACAGAAACGCGCATTGTAATTGCGGTATTAATCCAGTTAGTAAATTGTTCAGTCTGTATCGAAATAGATAAATAAAGTAAAAGTTGATAGTAAACTATATTCGAGTTCAAGTAATAAACCCAACAAAAACTTCGACGACCACCGGAGCAGCTGAGGTAATGGCACCAGACAGCACCTACTCCTCAAGGTAAGAAAATTAATTTTGAAAATTTCCTTCTTCTCTGATAATCTCGTTGCCCTCGAGAATCGAATTAGAACTTCCTATCATCGATCTCGTTTTATTTTCGTGAACGGTTTTGAAGATAGAATCATTGTTTAAACTTTAAACAAAGGAGTTGTCCGCTGTGTCGGCTTGTGCGAACGGTATTTTCAGCTACTGAAACACCCACTGATCTTCGCATTCCTCCTCCCATTGTTGGCAAAATATTGTCCGTCTTTGGGCAAGGCTTGCGAAATCACACAAGTCCCGCACAGAGAGGACCATTAAATACATCGTCGGGGTCAATCGAAAATTAAGAGCAATACCGGCATTGCTATTAACCGATATTCTTGCCATCATTGCATGCGATTGTAAGAGAGAAATAGCAGAATAATTTCCCTTCGAAAATTTAACCAAAGGATCGTTCGCTGTGTTGACTTGTGCAAACGGTGTTTTCGATTATCGAAAACACCCATCGATCTTCGCATTCCTCCTCCCACTGTTGGTAAAATATTACCCGTCTTTGGGCAAGGCTTGCGAAATCACACGAGTCCCACACAGAGAGGATCGTTAGAATCATCCTCGATTATTAAACTCAAAAGGCAAGAAAATCATGGTAACAGAATCCATCGTAGTAAATGAATTGAGTTTCGATTCTAACGGCAAACTACTGCAGCGAAATTAAAAGAGAAGAAGAAGTCAAACGTAAAAATAAATTTATATAAAACAACGAAAAATCTCACATTCCTATCCAATCCAGCAACGCTAAAATATATATATCCGGCTAATAAAATATATATAAAGGTAATAATCTAAGCAATTCTACATTCAAATAAAAATCCGTTTAACGAGGACAAATATTTATTGTTCCCAGCTTTAATCCTCTCCCGTGCCAATATCCCTGCACATAGCAGGTTAGCCGAAAAGTGGAAATCGTTTACCAATTGCATTAAGCGTCAGTTAACGCTACCCATTAAACGAAAAAAAATAATAAAAAATAAAATATTTTGAAATAGTCCTTAGACTATTTCTGGTGGCAGCAACTACCGTATTAATTAGAAATCTAAATCAGTATTACATACACAATAATATGAATTCAGTTTATTTCCCTTCAGATTAAATTCAAACTCAAACGAAAAAAAAAAATTTTTCAGTAAAATTTAAACTTAAGATTTGATCGATTTAAACAAACAAATTGATACGTAACATTAGAGATTTAAATTTTTGGTGGCAGCGGTGGGATCCGCTTCACGGAGGATTAAAGTTGGTTTAAACGGTTCGATTCGCTCCACAAAGAATTAAAGTTGTTACGATTATCGATAAAATATATACCTAAGAAATAATGTCGACTAAATTAGAATCGTTGGACAAAGACATGATCTTGATGTTGTCGGAAAAACTTAAAGCATGGGATGCGAATTTTCGCGACATGAGTACAACAATGAATAAATTACAAGACGATGTGCGTTCACTGAAAATAAAAAAAGAAATCAAGACACCCGTATCATCGCCGATAATTTCCCAAGCGACAATACCGATAGAAGTTAATCCCCAACCAATTAAGTTAAAAGATGCAATAGAGACAGTACCAGTGTTCGACGGACATCGACCCTCGGTATTTCGATTTTTAAGAGCATGCGAGCGCGCACGAAACATGGTTCCTAGGCATCAAGAATCTCAGTTAGTAAAATTATTAACGAATAAGCTTCGCGGACACGCATTTCTCGCCATAGAAGACACAGAAGTAATAAGTTTAAACGATTTCGGGAATAAATTAAAAGATATGTTCGGTCCGGGAAAAACGGTTAACGAATATAAAGGGGAATTAGCTACAATATTTCAACGACCGGGAGAAGATATTTTGGACTAGATAGAACGCGTCAAAGATCTCAGACTGGCGATAATGAACGGGGAAAGGTACGAGTACGGCACCGTATTTCAAGATAGGATAGATCGAGACACGAGGGAAGCTTTCGTTAAGGGGCTTCCAAACGAGGTGTATTTACGAGTAAAGATAGCAGGATACCAATCCTTGGACGATGCGTACCGCCAAGCCGTGAAAGCAACACGAGAACTAAAACAAGTGAACAATAGAATTCGATACCAACATTCGACACCTTCGAATAATTATAACGAAACAACCGCCAGAATAGGAGATTTGTACCGCCGTCGCAGAAACATCTAAACAACCTGGGAATAGAAGAAAATGTTAGAAAAGAAGCAAGAGCAATAATTTGGGAAGAAAAATGCATAAATAAATACCTCGATAGAGATCTAAATCAAAAGAGAGATGCTGATCATTTCAACCAATCAACTTTTCAATGCAAACACCATTCCGTTGCTGTGATAAGGGATAATGTCACGTTAAATAATAAGAGGACGCACGGTGCCATAGACAGGATCATGAGTGAGAAATTTCCTGAGTTACCAAACAAGATAAATAATATTAGTGCCAAAGAACTTTCAGACGAAGCAGAAACTAGGAAATTGAACGACGAGACGACAGGCAATGCTTATCCACTGCATAATATCACAGAGATATTGGACCCGCTGGGAAATGCGAATTGCCTCTCCACGTTCAACTTGGCAAAGATACAAAAGCAAGACTCCACGAATTTCGTGAATGTCTCAACCATAATAGGAAAAGAGATAGCGAGTGTATCTCACTCAAAAACTTCTATAAAACCATCAGAAGGAAACTTTATCAAACTCAAAGCCAAATCATTAAATTGCAAGGAAGATCACACTATAGAAAATAAAAATATAGCTATCCCTAAATCCAAAACAGAATCTATAAGCAAAAAGGTTTGTAATAAAAATTCAAAGAATAATTCCAAATCTACCAAAAATATTCCTAAACGTTCCATACAAATAAATAATAATTTAATTATAATAAGCACTTCCAGTGAAACTATTCATCCTGAAAAGGTAGAGAAAAATAAAGGTGTTGTGAATAAAGTAAATAAAGAAGGAAAAAGGGTAACTAAGGAAAAGGATTCTAAACATTTTCAAGCTGAAGAAACGCAAATTCAACGAGCCCAAAGAAATCAAAAGGGAGAAAATAGGGAATCACCAGTTGAAGATATATATAAAAACTTGAATACGCTAGCCATTGGATTATAATTGGATTAAAAATACTTTATTGGTTACTACATCTAATATTTGACGTAGGTAACATAGTAGGTAGTGCTGATCTTATGATTCCCCCAGGAAAATATAGATGGTATCACACTATACTATATACAAAATATTTTTGGGTTAATATGGCTGCGGCACTTTTAAAAATTTGTATTTTGAATGCTATTAGCAAGCAATTGGATAATTGGATCGATGTCAGTAAACTTGCGTCTTGGCGCAAAATAAAAACTAAAATGAAGGAAAGGAACGAAATTCTCCCCGCACGAATTAGTTTTGGACATCTAGCCAGAGAACCTACTGGTGAAGTAATAATCGAAGAGAACATGGAACCAACATACTCGGAATATCTCGAAGATCTGTTCAATAAAATTTACACCGTACAACGAATGGCAAGAGAAAATTTGATAAAATCCAAACTAAGATCAAAGGAATATTACGATCGACGAATCAACCCTCAAGATTTTAAAATAGGAGATTCGATATATTTACTAAAAGAACCTAGTAAAGGAAAATTCTCCGATCAATATACTGGACCACACAAAGTGCTAGAAATCTTGCAGAACCAAAACGTCAAGATTGAAGTAAAAAAGGGATTCCGCGAGCGGTGCACTTAAACAAGTTAAAACTAGCGCATAATCGAAATAATCAATGAATAAAGTGATTTCAGTGGGCAACGTAGTGCAGTAGTGTATGTTGTAGTGCTGTTCGTCGAATGACACAGATAGCGAAAACATAAAAGAAAAAAAAAGGAAAATTATTATATGTGCTTCAATTATTGTTTAAATATAAAACGTGTTAACTCAATGAATAATTAACTAGTGAAAGTGAAAGTTACCTTGTGAACAAGTGATCAACATACAAGAAAGTGTACGTGCAAGTATAGGTTATGGATCGTTGTTCGTGGTACATAATGTACGACAGCTACTTAAAATAAGTGAATAAATTAGTTTCAATCGTCTCAGTGCAAAATACAAGGTTACTAAATGTTATAACTATATTGTGGATAAATCAAAAGGAGGTGTGACACTGTTCGTCGAATAATACAGATAGTGAACACCTAAAAAGAAAAAAAAGAAAATTATCATGTGTACTCCAATCATTGTTTGAATATAAAACGTGTTGATTCAATAAATAATTAAAAGAGTGAAAGTGAAAGTTACCTTGTGAACAAGTAATCATCATACGAGAAGGTTTACGTGCAAAATAGGTTATGGCTCCCTGTTTGCGGAACACCATGTACAACAGCCAGCTGAAAAATAAATGAACAAATTAACTTCAATTGCCTTAATGCAAAATACAACAGTACTAAATGTTATAACAATACTGTGGAAGCATGGCACTGTTCGTTGAATAACACAGATAGCGGAAACTTGAAAAGAAAAGGTTTATTACGAGTGCTCCAATTAATGTTTGAACGTAAAACGTGTTAGTTCAACGAATAACTAAAACAGTGAAAGTGCAACCTACCTCGTGAACAATTAATCACTATACAAGGAAGTGTACATGCATGAATTTCGCAGGTTAATAAGAAGAAATAAAATAGCTGATAAAGTATAGAAAGCGGTTAGAAAATAATCAAGATAGATTAATTGAGAGTTAGTAATAAATATAACCGGAGTAAAAGGATATTTTGTTATGCATTAATCTACGTAGTATTGTTATGTTATTTTGTAATGCCCAATAGCGGTCGCGCACACAATGCATTATACACATATTGAATTAAATAAATTAAACACCACCTTTATGACCACAGATATAAGACGATTGAAGGCAGCCGTAGTAGAAGGCAGCCGTAGTAAGTATCCAAGGCATATCAAAGAATCGGATGATGTTGTGGGAACGATCCAGGTAAGTGGCGCAGCATCGAAAGAGCAGAATCTGAAGAATTACAGACAATGTTAATCTAACAAATAAATTTTAATCATTAATAAGGGAACTAATTCATATCATGCATAAAATAATAACAAATAGCAAGTACAAGCAATAATAAATTAATAGGGAAAATAAGAAAGGTTAATAAACACAGAAATGGGTTAGAAATTACAATGTCAATCTAACAAATAAAATTTAATCGCTAATAAGGAAACTAATTCATATCATACACAAAATAATAACAAATAGCAAGTACATGCAATAATAAATTAATAGGGAAAATAAGAAAAGTCAATAAACACAGAAATAGGTTAGAAATTAATCAAGATAGACTAACTAAATATTAACAACAAGACATGACTGAACTCGGTGCAAAGGCATAAAGTTATGCTACACGAAAATAACTGGTAACACAATACACAAAACATTAACTAAATTAAACAAGACTTACATAAATGCAAGTCACGTATAATCAAAACAATGACTATTGAAATTCGGTAACAATACAATCCATGCTATCACATTAAAGTAGCACACGGTATTGACACAGGCAATATCATGAAATACAAAACAATATTACAAAAACACTACTAAATAAAATTATAATGATTAACAATTAATTAGCTATTTCAACAACACGTTACTGTTGACATTAAACCAACGCCATACCAAAGAGACACGCGAGCGGCCATGTTGAAAAATTCGTCGCACATACAAATAATAGCCAATGCAATGTAATACAGCATCATAATAGCAATGTTAGGTACTAATAAAAAAAAAAAACAAACAAAAAAAGAGAGAGATAAGGAAAATATATATATAATAAATATCAACTAACATAATCATAACATATTATATATATTATATTATATACCAGGATACAGTCTTCGTACAAAGGAACAGGTCCGAACGAAACTTATAAAAAAAAAAAAAAATAAAAATAAATAATATATATATACATTAACTATTTTTGTATGTGTGTGCAGAACGGATGGCGAATTCTTCAACCATTCTCTGAACGACGGATGGAAGTACATGTAGGTGTTGTCCAGACGTTTCACAAGGAATCCAGAGAGCATTTTGAATCTCTGCAGAAAATCCTCCCATGCATGATCGTTACAATAATCTGACTCATCTCGAAAGAAATTTTTTTAGTCCAAGGAATAGCAATCCGCACCGTAGAACTGTAAGGCACCTGTACGCCATCCACGAAACCAAATACTTTTGCTATCCACCTGTAAACAAACAACATTTATAACTATACATATAATTCTCACTTATATCTACCAATATATATATACACGCATGTTGTAAAGTAGGCGATATTTATAACACTCACTTCCATTAATAATGCAAGTGACTCATAAAAATAAGCCGTCATATTTACCATTACACGCACATATATATATATTCAAAGACAAGCTATATTTGTAATATCTATTCCTATTGATAATATATACTTATATATTCATAACAATAAAACAAATCTCATCTATACTACTTACCAATACGTATGCATATATGTATATAATTATAACCCAAGTAGCATTCATAATATTTATTTTCACTGATAACATGTACGTAAAACCTAAAATAAAACAAAGGTTTTAACAATAAGAAAAAAAAAGAGAAAAAAATACATATAAATATAAAAATTTTCTTTTTCTATATATATATATATTAATAATAATAAAAGGTTATTCTTATTTCTAATAAACTCGAAAGTAAAATGACAAATGACAACATTATACCATGATATACCGACACAAAGACGCACCACACAGAAGAAACTAATAGAGAACGCTTTAAGCTTGGCAAACTTACCGCCCGACGAATTTGCATACACCATAACCAAAACCCAGGACACATGGCTCTGATCACAGGAGAAGCGGTCCATATAGTCGAATGCATTCCGGTACACGTAAAGGTACGACATACAAGAGAATGCTACTCGGAGCTACCCGTTTGGCAAGGGAATCACACCACAGGAACTCCAGGACGTGCGCCAAACGTGGCGATATTCAGCACCATCGTCGTTGGCCACGAGCGGAATATATACCCAAAAAGACCTCGACGCACTACGGGACCACGTCATGTTCCCGGCAGAAAAATCTGCAGTCTTGAACACATTGGCCAGAGGAGCGACAGGAAAAACAATCGTCCCTGGAACAGTAAACATCCTGGGAATGATGGACGAAAACACATTAACGACAATAGCGAAAAATACCGTATCAAGCTTATGGACTGGTTTCATGGAATTTGGAACTGTCAGTGCAGCAATATTTGGAATACTCGTAATGTTTAAATTAATCAAGACGATAATAGATATAGCCATATACGGATACCAGTTACGTGAAACTTACGGATGTGGAATCGCCCTATTAGGAGCAATATGCGGCTCAGTCACCCACCTGCTACTATACCTCAAAGGAAGACGAAATATCGATGATCAAACTTCACAACCTCAAGGGATATCGATAACACCGGTAGTCACTCAACAACCAACGACATCTACGTCCGCCTTGAGCGAACTCAGAGACACCATCAGTCAAATTTCCAAAGGAAATTTGAACTCCAAGGGCGGGGGTGTCACGTCCCGCGCTCCGCACGCGCCGTAACAAGAACAAGAAAACCATTCTATACAAAACGCGCGAATAAGGATTTGAATGCACAAACGAACACACGGCGCTACGAAACTAAAGGAAGGATTAACAAAACGAGGGCGACTAATAGATCCAACCAATAAACAAAACACATATACACACAACTCTAAATAAACCTACCAATAACCGACTTGCAATTTGAAAACTTGTGGTTCAATATAATATAAATCCAACCAGTATAAAATAAAATAAATAGAACCAGCTAATGGATTGAACGAGTTACGAACCAAACAAATAAACCAGGAAATAAGAATAACTACAAAAGGGGAAATAATTGAAACGCCAGGAATACATGTATATATAAATATATTTTAATCAATCAACTTGGAGAGTTACATATAAGTATAAACATATATGCCAGACATGTAATAAACTAGTAAATATTAGAGACAGTACTTCCAATACTATGCAACAAATACAATATTATCAATTTATGAAATATAAGTATATATGAAGTCAAAAACTAATAGTCTAACGAATACATAAAACATACAATATTGTATTATTAAAGAAATAAAAGTTACATTGTCAGAAACATATATATATGTGTGCGCATTCTATCAAACAGTAATCTAAGATACATACTTAAAACTAGCCTACATTCCGGTAAAGAGTTATAAAATAAGAACTACATTAAGAAACATGCATGTCTATATATAAATATATATAATCTATATTCTAAACTAAATTACTACTAATGTGTGCGCATTCTACATTATTAAATCAAATTAGTAATCTAAGATACATACTTAAAACTAGCCTACATTCCGGTAAAGAATTATAAAATAAGAACTACATTACGAAACATGCATGTCTCTACATAAACATATAAATAATCTATTTTCTAAACTAAAACTACTATAGAACACACAACGCAACACGTGGGACTAAACGACAACCTGTCGATAGCCCAAACGCTCAAAACAATTAACAGCGCAATGACTTGAGGAATTGGGTACAGAAATTCTACCATCAAACACAAATATGTAAACACACATTAAACGCACAATAATCTAGAAACAAAACCTTCAATACTATGTTGTCACAATACATGATATATATGTATATATGAAATCAAATGATTGACACATAACCTCAAATACACAACACTATATCACTAAAGAATCTAAATGAAAATCACTTTGCCAGAAATATATACATATATACGTGTGCGTGTGCGTGTTCTATCTTATTAAAAGAAATTAATATAAAATAAATAATTAACATTTCATTTCGTATGAACACTACATGGGCACGAGAAATATGCATATAAATACGTATATATATATATATATATATATATGTCGGAGCGCACATTAGAATTAGGGTTAGGGGCGTGAAACGAATCTTCGTTTGGGTTACACGTTGTCGTTGTGCAATAGAGGAGACATCGGCTAGTGCAAATACGATTATTATAGAGCCGGACAAGTAACCGTGGTAGTTAGGCACTCGAGAAACTAATGACAATGATCCTAGGTTCAATAACGAATCCGCGGTCGACGGGATGATAGATGAACGTACTCACAAAATCTAAGTCGGATGCGTGATATTCACTGGTCGTAAAGGGTTACTCCTCTCATCATTGAGATCGCGAACGAGAATGCCTTTCCTGTCCCGATGATGCCACAGAGGAAAACTATAATGGGGTGTGTCTAAGGACACGAGATCATCGGATTCGTCGAGAAAAGCCTTCGTTCAGAAAGTAAGGGAAATTGGCGTTGCTGCTAATTGGTCAATCTCCATATCGGTGGTTAGAAAAGGATGTTAGCCGCCCTCGAGGGAAAGTTGCTAGTGGGAGACGCCACTAGTTGAAAAATATGTCTCCCCTATCTTCCCGTAGTTGGGACAAAGACTGTTTGTCTGTTTGAAGGACTTTAGTTAACTAAACCTTAAGATTTATAACGGGCTCTCGGGCTAGCCGAACATGTCCTGCGGAGACGCATCGACATCTGGCAATCATCTTACTCGAAGAATAGGGTCTGCACGTGGCGAGCCACGGGACAGAAACCGTTGGAATGTTTATTGTCTCGTGTCGCCACGAATATTTCTTTTAAGGAGAGCTATAGAATTACTCCATACCTTGTTAGGCAAAAGGTTCATCCCGTGACCGCGGCTACGTTCGGCGACTGACTGTCGCCTCGAGCCCAAGCTCATTATCACGACTCTCGAACAATTACAATCGGGTTGAATAACTACAATTGTTCAATTACAGCTATAGTAGACTCTAGGTTACAATGTTGCGGGATTATCCAAAATTCCAAAGGCTCCGCTGTTCTTTCATCTCCGACACGGCCTTCCTGACTATCACACGTCCTCGTGTGTAACTAAAATATCGTGTTTTCTTTCATTAGATTCAACTGACATTATTTACGATTTAACTAAATGTCCAAGCAAGTCAAGGGTCCAGTGCAATAACAAAA
This sequence comes from Bombus vancouverensis nearcticus, assembly GCF_051014615.1. NCBI lineage: Eukaryota > Metazoa > Arthropoda > Insecta > Hymenoptera > Apidae > Bombus > Bombus vancouverensis. The sequence goes on along the minus strand of NW_027468931.1, from coordinate 201,182 downwards.
TTTCGTTCGGAAGCTTGACAACACAAAACTAAAAGAGAACAAGAATTTGTAGCGTTATAATTTGTATTCAAAGTGCTAGTTGCGTTCTGTGAGTCGCCAGACCGTAATGACACGACAGATCATGTTCGATTTCGTACACTGATGAATCTCAGTTGGTTGGATCATATTGCTACGTTGGGTGTATCACTATGGGTATATTGCAGATGTATGAAACATCACAGTGGATATATTGCAGACACGCAAAACGTCACTGTGGGTATATTACAGATGTATGAGACATCACAGTGGATATATTGCAGATACGCAAAACGTCACTGTGGGTATATTACAGATACATGAGACATCACAGTGGATATATTGCAAATACGCAAACGTCACTGTGGGTATATTACAGATGTATGAGACATCACAGTGGATATATTGCAGACACGCAAAACGTCACTGTGGGTATATCACAGATGTATGAGACATCACAGTGGATATATTGCAGATACGCAAAACGTCACTGTGGGTATATTACAGATATATGAGACATCACAGTGGATATATTGCAGATACGCAAAACGTCACTGTGGGTATATTACAGATGTGTGAGACATCACAGTGGATATATTGCAGATACGCAAAACGTCACTGTGGGTATATTACAGATGTATGAGACATCACAGTGGATATATTGCAGATACGCAAAACGTCACTGTGGGTATACACTACGACCACAACGTGGTGTTAATGATCCTCTGAGGTCAGTGCACTTGCATCGTTATTATCACCATCGTTGTCACCACCACAGACGTCCATCTCAGCAGGGGCGCAACTTTCTAGCATCTTTCTCAGTCTGTCATGTCTGTCCTTATATGATTGTTTGCCGTCTAAGGTTTTTAAAGTATATCTACCTCCTTCCAAAATCTTTGCTATCTCGAATGGACTTCTGAATTTCGGATCTAACTTCGTCTAGTTTCTTTCCTCGTTTTTGCATAATACAAAATCACCAAGGTTAAACCTAACTACCTTAGTTTTAGTTTTGTCAACTCCACCTTTATCGTACCTAGCACTAATTTCTATATCCTCTATTGCCCGCTGTCTTACATCAGAGATATCTACTTCTTTTTCTTCGATATTATCGGGTATCAATGAGTCGTAAGGTCTTTGCTGTTCCACCAATTAATAGTTCCAATGGGCTCGATTTAGTCACGCGGTTGGTGGTGCAATTTAAAGCCAGCCGTATTTTTGCCAACCGCGTCTAGCCACGATCGCCCGGTCGTTTCTATGATCGTGAACATAATTTTCAATGTACCGTAATACGCTCTACCTGACCGTTGGCCCTACTCGCACCGGTTGAGATTAAGTGGAGTTTTAGTGTTCACCTTGCCAGAAATCTTGGAATTCTTTACCCGTTAGGACACCTCTCTTGGTCCGCTATTATCCGGCAAGGACTGCCGAATAAAAATATAGTACTTAAGTGCTTTACCGGTACTAAGGAAATCTACTTTGCGAGTATGATGCAGATATGCGAATTTAGTGAAGACGTCGACCAAAACAATGACATACTCTTTCGAACCACTTTTACCGCTTAGTTTGCCCGTTATGTCCACGTGAACTGTATGCCAAGGTATGCTGGTCTTAGGTATAGGATGTAATTCAGCTTGTATTTTACCTGAACTGGCCTTTGAAACTTGACAAGCGTGACAGTTCTCTACGAATTGGCGAACATACTCCGCCATTCCTTCGAACCAGTAACACTCGCACGGTTTCTCAAGCGTTTTATCCCAACCTAAGTGCATAATTGACTGTTGCACATGGTTAATAACAGATCATCTAAAACCTCTGGGGACAATGGACAAGCAGAGAGTTCTGCCTTTTCTCTGTATTTTACGATGAAGGGTACCGGACCGTAACTCATACGTATTCGCGACGTCTTCCGCGAGCTCTTCGTTCTGTAATTTATTGACGATCCCAGAAATTTGGGAGTCGCGACGTTATTCCACTAATAGCTAGTCTTCGGAGATTTCGGTCAGATTGATTTCCTTCTCTATGACTTCGTTGATCGTAAGGTGATCCAAGTCTACGGGATTTCGCGAGACAAAATTTACGTGGGCCATTCGTTTACCTTCCCGGTACAGAATGTCAAAAGTAAAAGTTTGTAAGTAAGCCCACCACCTGTAAACCCTGTCATTTAAATTTACCTTACTACTGGAAGCCTTCAAAGGATTACAATCGGAGACGACAAGAAATTCTCGTCCGTGGAGATAATGACGGAAGTGCTTGACGGCGTTTACAACTGCTAGCGTTTCTAATTCGTAGGAATGATACCTAGATTCTGCAGGGCTAGTTCTTTTGCTGTAATATTCCACTACTTGATTTTTACCTTCAACCCTGTGCATTAAAATGACCTCCTATCCATCCGAACTAGCGTCGATACGAAGTTCTATCGGGTAGTTCGGGTCAAATACCATTAACACCGGCGCGTCGGTCAGGGCGGAAATTACCTTTTGCCTTATTTTTCCATGCCTATCTGTCCAAGTCATGTTTTTATTATCGGAAGTAAGCGCATACAAGGGTTTCATTACCCGTGAAAATTTAGGGACGAATTTTCGGAAATAAAGGGCTAAACCTATGAACTGCCTGAGCTGTGTGACGGTCGTTGACGCAGGTAAAGAACTCAAGGCGTGCATTTTACCCGGATTGGGACGAACTTCTCCGACGTAAATTACATATTCCAAATAGAGTACCGATGCCTTTAGAAAAGAACATTTTGAAAAGTTAAAGGAGAATCCGGCTTTTACAAGGGTATCTAGTACGGTGTGCAATACTTTTAGAGCTTGATCTATCGAGTCGGCAATAATTAGGACATCATCCAAATAGACGACAACGTACGAATGGCACGTTGGCTGTTATACGTGTTTTCAAAGGAATCTCAAGAACGATCTCTCGTTTCGTTTGTTCGCAACATCGAAATCAGCAGCCGCTGCTGAATACAATGAAGGAAAGTGTAGTACAGATCACTCCGACCAAATGATTTCTTATGTTACCACAATTAAAAAGGGTCAAATGCTACAGAAGACTTGGCACGCGACTACTCCTGAGGGTTTCCGTAGTAAACGCTTTGATGGTTTACAAAATTGTAGCAAGGAAGAACATAAATATTAGAATATTTAGACAAGTATGAGTTGCAAAATTATTAGGGTTGTCCGAAGATATAAGAATCCCCATTTTCGACGGAGTCAGCATAGTATCGCCGTCCCGAAAATGACTTCCGGAAGAAACATTAAACGCGCACGCACTTATGTTATGCAAATAAAGGACATCGAATGGATCGAACAAAGGCACAAAAGAATTCGAAGAAAACAACAACTTATTATCCAAATTGTTCATCGAGGGTAATCAATGCTGTATACTTCCTAGAATTAGGATGAATAGGGGTTTGGAGAAACCCACCGGCCATGTCCAGAATAATAAAATATCTCGCTTTTGCAATCTCGCGACTCGATCCGCAATGAGGGGTAAAGGCTACCGATCCGCGACCGTATATTTATTTAGTTCTCGAAAATCTGTCTATCATCTATCTGTACCATTGTTCGTCTTCACGAGTAACACGGGGCTCGCGAACGGTGAATTACTAGGCTTTATGATTTTTGGCTGTAATTAAGTCGCTTGTTCTATCACGTACTACTCTGCGCTCGCGAAGTCTATTAGGACTCCTTGTACGGCGATGTTAGGATCAATTAATTGTACTTCTAACTGTCCTGTATTTTTTTTGTACGAGTACGTAGGGAACCCGTAACGGATGAATCTCTGAATTTTCGAAAAGAAAGATTAATCGACTTTTATCACTACCACGTACCTCACTGTCAACTTCATTGACATCGATCTCGTTTTCAGCGGTTTTATTACGGGCATGAATTATTTTTGTTTTACACATAGCGAGGCTAGTTTGTGTAATATTACGTCAAGATCTTGGCTTAAAATTTGACGAGCAATCGCGATATCGTATTTTTAAATAACTATCAGCCAGGACATGAAAAATTTATCTCTAACCACTAACACCTGCAACGGGCAAGATTTGAGCGATACGTTTAGTACCAATATCTCTTATTCCTCGCATTACTACTATATCAATCGTTCTTTTGCCAGAAATTCTCAAGACTACGGATTCTTTAATTAGCGAACACTCGGCTCCGAAATCGGGGTAAAATGGAAACGACTCACCCGGATGGCTTGATCTACCAGTTGGCGCCTCCACTACGTGGAAGTCGATTCGACACTCGGTATTGAAATTATATTCAGGAAACTGCTTTGTAAAGGATTTTCCTCCATAATCAGATTGGTAGCTGCGCACCATGCAGCGGAGTCGAAAAATTGTTAGGTTCCACACTCGATTCTTGCACTAGCGACGGAATTAACTCGCGCACGATGGTCGTAAGCTCTTGCACTGTTATAACCGGCACTGATCCCACTTCTGATGTCGGAGCGCACATTAGAATTAGGGTTAGGGGCGTGAAACGAATCTTCGTTTGGGTTACACGTTGTCGTTGTGCAATAGAGGAGACATCGGCTAGTGCAAATACGATTATTATAGAGCCGGACAAGTAACCGTGGTAGTTAGGCACTCGAGAAACTAATGACAATGATCCTAGGTTCAATAACGAATCCGCGGTCGACGGGATGATAGATGAACGTACTCACAAAATCTAAGTCGGATGCGTGATATTCACTGGTCGTAAAGGGTTACTCCTCTCATCATTGAGATCGCGAACGAGAATGCCTTTCCTGTCCCGATGATGCCACAGAGGAAAACTATAATGGGGTGTGTCTAAGGACACGAGATCATCGGATTCGTCGAGAAAAGCCTTCGTTCAGAAAGTAAGGGAAATTGGCGTTGCTGCTAATTGGTCAATCTCCATATCGGTGGTTAGAAAAGGATGTTAGCCGCCCTCGAGGGAAAGTTGCTAGTGGGAGACGCCACTAGTTGAAAAATATGTCTCCCTTATCTTCCCGTAGTTGGGACAAAGACTGTTTGTCTGTTTGAAGGACTTTAGTTAACTAAACCTTAAGATTTATAACGGGCTCTCGGGCTAGCCGAACATGTCCTGCGGAGACGCATCGACATCTGGCAATCATCTTACTCGAAGAATAGGGTCTGCACGTGGCGAGCCACGGGACAGAAACCGTTGGAATGTTTATTGTCTCGTGTCGCCACGAATATTTCTTTTAAGGAGAGCTATAGAATTACTCCATACCTTGTTAGGCAAAAGGTTCATCCCGTGACCGCGGCTACGTTCGGCGACTGACTGTCGCCTCGAGCCCAAGCTCATTATCACGACTCTCGAACAATTACAATCGGGTTGAATAACTACAATTGTTCAATTACAGCTATAGTAGACTCTAGGTTACAATGTTGCGGGATTATCCAAAATTCCAAAGGCTCCGCTGTTCTTTCATCTCCGACATATATATATATATATATATATACATATATATATATATATATATATATATATATATGTGTGTGTGTGTGAGCGCATATGTTTTATATTATCGAATACTCTATAAAATAAACTACTCAAAACAATAAATAACGCAATCGAAGAATTACAAAACATTAGCTATACTGAAGTGACACACAACATAAACATATATATATACGTATATTCACACGAGTTATACTTTAAAACAATATTAATAAATAAATGTTCTAATTGCGGTAGAATAAGGAAAAACGAGCGACAGACGAAAAATTACTTCGATATCAAACAGAACTAAAGACCCGTCACTAAAACTTTACTGATGACATTTATGAGCAGCCATGTTGGATTTACACGCGTCATGGCGACAGGAATATTAGGGATTAATGGAAGTCAGGCGCGAGAAACAAACCACGAAAACACATTGTTAACACTTTTCTTTAATAAATTCTATGCGCAACTACAAATGTAAAAAAAAATATATATATATAATTAATTAAAAAGGGGGGAAATATAAAATTAAATATATTTAACGAACATAAAATAGATAACACATTTAAAATATATATGTCGGAGATGAAAGAACACCGGAGCCTTTGGAATTTTGGATAATCCCGCAACATTGTAACCTAGAGTCTACTATAGCTGTAATTGAACAATTGTAGTTATTCAACCCGATTGTAATTGTTCGAGAGTCGTGATAATGAGCTTGGGCTCGAGGCGACAGTCAGTCGCCGAACGTAGCCGCGGTCACGGGATGAACGCTTTGTCTAACAAAGGTATGGAGTAATTCTATAGCTCTCCTTAAAAGAAATATTCGTGGCGACACGCGACAGTAAACATTCCAACGGTTTCTGTCCTGTGGCTCGCCACACGCAGACCCTATTCTTCGAGTAAGATGATTGCCAGATGTCGATGCGTCTCCGCAGTACATGTTCGGCTAGCTCGAGGGCCCGTTATAAATCTTAAGGTTTAGTTAACTAAAGTCCTTCAAACAGACAAACAGTCTTTGTCCCAACTACGGGAAGATAGGGGAGACATATTTTTCAACGAGCGGCGTCTTCCACTAGCAACTTTCCCTCGAGGGCGGCTAGCATCTTTTTCTAACCACCGATATGGAGATTGACCAATTAGCAACGCCAATTTCCCTTACTTTCTGAACGAAGGCTTTTCTCGACGAATCCGATGATCTCGTGTCCTTAGACACACCCCATTATAGTTTTCCTCTGTGGCATGATCGGGACGGGAAAGACATTCTTTCTTGCGGCCTCATTGATGAAAGGAGTAACTCTTTACGACCAGTGAATATTACGCGTCCGACTTAGATTTTGTGAGTACGTTCATCTATCATCCCGTCGACCGCGGATTCGTTATTGAACCGTTAAGGATCATTGTCATTAGTTTCTCGAGCACCTAACTACCGCGGTTACTTGTCCGGTTCTATAATAATCGTATTTGCACTAGTCAATGTCTTCTCCATTGCATAACGACAACGTGTAACCCAAACGAAGATTCGTTTCACGCCCCTAACCCTAATTCTAATGTAAACCCGACATATATATATACATCGTACATAAAAACAAAATACATCTAAAAATAATAATAATAAGGAACCTCTGATGGAAATGCCTCCGCAAACATTGTCCGAACGTCGATCACCGAAGCCTAGGGGAACAACAAAAAGGGAAAAAACATTAAAATCGCAAAAGACAATCATAATATGCGAATATCCAAACTTACGAAAAATAACTCAAAGAAGGAGGTCCTTGTTGTGGGAGAGCAGCGGATGTCGCGCGTGTTGCCCGAGCGAGCATCGAAGTGATAATGATGCTGCGGCCGCCAGCCCTTGCACGCGCCGAAGAAACACCGGTAATTCCCACGGTACAGCACGTGGAAGTTTCTCGCGGAAAGGACTAGATCAGCGTGGAATGCTTCAAAATCTCCTAGACGCTAGCTCAGAAGACATACAGGACTGATAAAAACTAAGTCGAAATATGGAATTTACATTTTGTCACGTACGATTCCAAGAAACCCAAACTGCAACATCCCGATTCCCACGGAAGCGTACCCCCAGTGGACCACCACCTCGTGGGGGATGGCATTATAAATAAGCGTAGCAACATAGCGCAGCGCTCATTATTATTCTGGTGAACATTCTTATTACGGTTCACTATTCTTTGTTCATTATTATAGTGTCCATTCTTCTTATAATTTGCGTTCGTTCATTTTTTATAGTGTTCATTCCTTACGGCTCATTATTCTTCGCTCATTAGTTTGTTCATAATTCTTGTGATCGTTTGTTATTACGGCCCATTATTAATTTATTACTACGTTCGTTATTGCGCTCGTCACTGCGTTTAGAAATTTTGTATAGTATTTTGCGTTTCGGGGTCTTTAGTTTTTCGGTCAAGAAAAGAGAGTCGCGACTAAGAAAAAAGAAAATTTTATCTTTGAAGTCCTCATTTCATCGTTTAAACACAAACGCGCATTGTAATTGCGGTATTAATCCAGCTAAGTGAATTGCTCAGTCTGTATTAAAATAGATAAATAAAGTAAGAGTTGATAGTAAACTATATTCGAGATTAAATAATAAACCCAACAAACTTCGACGACCACCGGAGCGGCTGAGGCAATGGCACCAGATAGCACCTACCCCTCAAGGTAAGAAAATTAATTTTGAAAATTTCCTTCTTCTCTGGTAATCTCGTTGCCCTCGAGAATTGAATTAGAACTTCCAAATCGATTTCGTTTTATTTTCGTGAACGGTTTTGAAGATAGAATCATTGTTTAAACTTTTAACAAAAGAGTTGTCCGCTGTGTCGGCTTGTGCGAACGGTGTCTTCAGCTACTGAAACATCCACTGATCTTCGCATTCCTCCTCCCACTGTTGGTAAAATATTACCCGTCTTTGGGCAAGGCTTGCGAAATCACACGAGTCCCGCACAGAAAGGACTATTAAATACATCGTCGGGGTCAATCGAAAATTAAGAACAATACCGGCATTGCCATTAACCGATATCCTTGCCATCATTGCATGCGATTGTAAGAGAGATATAACAGAACAATTTCCCTTCGAGAATTTAACCAAAGGATCGTTCGCTGTGTTGGCTTGTGCAAACGGTGTTTTCGATTATCGAAAACACCCATCGATCTTCGCATTCCTCCTCCCACTGTTGGTAAAATATTACCCGTCTTTGGGCAAGGCTTGCGAAATCACACGAGTCCCGCACAGAAAGGACTATTAAATACATCGTCGGGGTCAATCGAAAATTAAGAACAATACCGGCATTGCCATTAACCGATATTCTTGCCATCATTGCATGCGATTGTAAGAGAGATATAACAGAACAATTTCCCTTCGAGAATTTAACCAAAGGATCGTTCGCTGTGTTGGCTTGTGCAAACGGTGTTTTCGATTATCGAAAACACCCATCGATCTTCGCATTCCTCCTCCCACTGTTGGTAAAATATTACCCGTCTTTGGGCAAGGCTGGCGAGATCACACGAGTCCCACACAGAGAGTATCGTTAGAATCATCCTCGATAATTAAACTCAAAAGGCAAGAAAATCGTGGCGACAGAATCCATCGTAGTAAATGAATTGAGTTCTGGTCCTAACGACAAACTGCTACAGCGAAATTAAAAGAGAAGAAGAAGTCGAACGTAAAAATAAATTTATATAAAACAACGAACAATCTCACATTCCTATCTAATCCAGCAACGCTAAAATATATATATCTAGCTAATCAAATATATATATATATAATAACCTAACCCATTTTGCATTCAAATAAAAATCCGTTCAACGAGGAAAAATATTTATTTTACCCAGCTTTAATCCTCTCCCGTACTAGTATCCCTGCGCATAGCAGGTTTGCCGAAAAGTGAAATTTGTTTACCAGTTGCATTAAGCGTCAGTTAACGCTACCCATTAAACGTAAAAGAAAATAATAAAAATAAAATATTTTGAAATAGTCCTTAGACTATTTCTGGTGGCAGCAACTACCGTATTAATTAGAAATCTAAATCAGTATTAAATACACAATAATATCATTTCAATTTATCTCCCTTCCGATTAAATTCAAAACTCAAACTATAAACAAAAAATTTTCAGTAAAATTTAACTTTAGATTTGATCGATTTAAACAAATAGTTACGTAACAAGTGCATTGCATTTACACTGTGAAATGGAGCTCAACGAGCGCTTAAACGTCGAAATATCTCCTACGGGAAGGAAATGACGGCTAGATTTCATCAAAATAGACGAAATCTTCGCGATTTGCGAGCTATTTTGCTTGTTTCGACGCTTAAACGGTAGTGCATTGCATTTGCACTGTGAAATGGAGCTAAACGAGCGCTTAAACGTCGAAATATCTCCTACGGGAAGGAAATGACGGCAATTTTTCGTCAAAATTGACGAAATCAGCGCGATTTGCGAGCTATTTTGCTTGTTTCGACGCTTAAACGGTGGTGCATTACATTTGCAGTACAAACGGAGTGAAATGAGTGCTTAAACGTCGAAATATCTCCAACGGGAAGGAAATGACGGCTAGATTTCATCAAAATCGACGAAATCTTCACGATTTGCGAGCTATTTTGCTTGTTTCGACGCTTAAACGGTAGTGCATTGCATTAGCACTGTGAAATGGAGTTCAACGAGCGCTTAAACGTCGAAATAACTCCAACGGGAAGGAAATGACGGCTATTTTTCGTCAAAATCGACGAAATCATCGCGATTTGCGAGATATTTTGCTTGTTTCGACGCTTAAATGGTAGTACGTTGCATTAGCACTGTGAAATGGAGTTCAACGAGCGCTTAAACGTCGAAATATCTCCAACGGGAAGGAAATGACGGCTATTTTTCGTCAAAATCGACGAAATCATCGCGATTTGCGAGTTATTTTGCTTGTTTCGACGCTTAAACGGTGGTGCATTACATTTGCAGTGTAAAACGGAGTGAAATGAGCGCATAAACGTCGAAATATCTCCAACAGGAAGGAAATGATGGTTATTATTCGTCAAAATCGACGAAATCTTCGCGATTTGCGAGATATTTTGCTTGTTTCGACGCTTAAATGGTTGTGCATTGCATTAGCACTGTGAAATGGAGTTCAACGAGCGCTTAAACGTCGAAATATCTCCAACAGGAAGGAAATGACGGTTATTATTCGTCAAAATCGACGAAATCTTCGCGATTTGCGAGATATTTTGCTTGTTTCGACGCTTAAATGGTTGTGCGTTGCATTAGCACTGTGAAATGGAGTTCAACGAGCGCTTAAACGTCGAAATATCTCCAACGGGAAGGAAATGACGGCTATTTTTCGACAAAATCGACGAAATCATCGCGATTTGCGAGTTATTTTGCTTGTTTCGACGCTTAAACGGTAGTGCATTACATTTGCAGTGTAAGACGGAGTGAAACGAGCGCTTAAACGTCGAAATATCTCCAACAGGAAGGAAGTGACGGTTATTTTTCGTCAAAATCGACGAAGTCAGCGCTTTTTGCGTGCTATTTTGCTTGTTTCGACGCTTAAACGGTAGTGCATTACATTTGCAGTGTAAAACGGAGAGAAATGAGCGCTTAAACGTCGAAATATCTCCTACGGGCAGGAAATGACGGCAATTTTTCGTCAAAATCGACGAAATCGTCACCATTTGCGAGCTATCTTGCTTGTTTCGACGCTTAAACGGTGGTGCATTACATTTGCCGTGCAAAAAGGAGTGAAATGAGCCCATAAACGTCGAAATATCTCCAACGGGTAGGAAATGACTGCTATTTTTCGTCAAAATCGACGAAATCTTCGCGATTTGCGAGCTATTTTGCTTGTTTCGACGCTTAAACGGTAGTGCATTACATTTGCAGTGTAAAACGGAGAGAAATGAGCTCTTAAACGTTGAAATATCTAAAACAGGAAGGAAATGACGGCTATTTTTCGTCATAATCGGCGAAATCATCGCTTTTTGCGAGCTATCTTGCTTGTTTCGACGCTTAGACTGTAGTGCATTACATTTTCAGTGAAAAACGGAGTGAAATGAGTGCTTAAACGTCGAAGTATCTCCAACGGGAAGGAAATGACGGCTATTTTTAGTCAAAATCGACGAAATCATCGCGATTTGCGAGTTATTTTGCTTGTTTCGACGCTTAAACGGTAGTGCATTACATTTGCAGTGTAAGACGGAGTGAAACGAGCGCTTAAACGTCGAAATATCTCCAACAGGAAGGAAATGACAGCTATTTTTCGTCATAATCGACGAAATCATCGCCATTTGCGAGCTATCTTGCTTGTTTCGACGCTTAAACTGTAGTGCATTACATTTTCAGTGAAAAACGGAGTGAAATGAGCGCTTAAACGTCGAAGTATCTCCAACGGGAAGGAAATGACGGCCATTTTTCGTCAAAATCGACGAAATCAGCGCGATTTGCGAGCTATTTTGCTTGTTTCGACGCTTAAACGGTGGTGCATTACATTTGCAGTGCAAACGGAGTGAAATGAGTGCTTAAACGTCGAAATATCTCCAACGGGAAGGAAATGACGGCTAGATTTCATCAAAATCGACGAAATCATCGCGATTTGCGAGCTATTTTGCTTGCTTCGACGCTTAAACGGTAGTGAATTGCATTAGTACTGTGAAATGGAGTTCAACGAGCGCTTAAACGTCGAAATAACTCCAACGGGATGGAAATGACGGCTATTTTTCGTCAAATTCGACGAAATCATCGCGATTTGCGAGTTAGTTTGCTTGTTTCGACGCTTAAACGGTGGTGCATTACATTTGCAGTGTAAAACGGAGTGAAATGAGCGCATAAACGTCGAAATATCTCCAACAGGAAGGAAATGACGGTTATTATTCGTCAAAATCGACGAAATCTTCGCGATTTGCGAGATATTTTGCTTGTTTCGACGCTTAAACGGTGGTGCATTACATTTGCAGTGCAAACGGAGTGAAATGAGTGCTTAAACGTCGAAATATCTCCAACGGGAAGGAAATGACGGCTAGATTTCATCAAAATCGACGAAATCATCGCGATTTGCGAGCTATCTTGCTTGTTTCGACGCTTAAACTGTAGTGCATTACATTTTCAGTGAAAAACGGAGTGAAATGAGCGCTTAAACGTCGAAGTATCTCCAACGGGAAGGAAATGACGGCCATTTTTCGTCAAAATCGACGAAATCAGCGCGATTTGCGAGCTATTTTGCTTGTTTCGACGCTTAAACGGTGGTGCATTACATTTGCAGTGCAAACGGAGTGAAATGAGTGCTTAAACGTCGAAATATCTCCAACGGGAAGGAAATGACGGCTAGATTTCATCAAAATCGACGAAATCATCGCGATTTGCGAGCTATTTTGCTTGCTTCGACGCATAAACGGTAGTGAATTGCATTAGTACTGTGAAATGGAGTTCAACGAGCGCTTAAAGGTCGACATAACTCCAACGGGATGGAAATGACGGCTATTTTTCGTCAAATTCGACGAAATCATCGCGATTTGCGAGTTAGTTTGCTTGTTTCGACGCTTAAACGGTGGTGCATTACATTTGCAGTGTAAAACGGAGTGAAATGAGCGCATAAACGTCGAAATATCTCCAACAGGAAGGAAATGACGGTTATTATTCGTCAAAATCGACGAAATCTTCGCGATTTGCGAGATATTTTGCTTGTTTCGACGCTTAAACGGTGGTGCATTACATTTGCAGTGCAAACGGAGTGAAATGAGTGCTTAAACGTCGAAATATCTCCAACGGGAAGGAAATGACGGCTAGATTTCATCAAAATCGACGAAATCATCGCGATTTGCGAGCTATTTTGCTTGCTTCGACGCTTAAACGGTAGTGATTTGCATTAGCACTGTGAAATGGAGTTCAACGAGCGCTTAAACGTCGAAAGAACTCCAACGGGAAGGAAATGACGGCTACTTTTCGTCAAAATCGACGAAATCATCGCGATTTGCGAGTTAGTTTGCTTGTTTCGACGCTTAAACGGTGGTGCATTACATTTGCAGTGTAAAACGGAGTGAAATGAGCGCATAAACGTCGAAATATCTCGAACAGGAAGGAAATGACGGTTATTATTCGTCAAAATCGACGAAATCTTCGCGATTTGCGAGATATTTTGCTTGTTTCGACGCTTAAATGGTTGTGCATTACATTAGCACTGTGAAATGGAGTTCAACGAGCGCTTAAACGTCGAAATATCTCCAACAGGAAGGAAATGACGGTTATTATTCGTCAAAATCGACGAAATCTTCGCGATTTGCGAGATATTTTGCTTGTTTCGACGCTTAAACGGTAGTGCATTACATTTTGCAGTGTAAAACGGAGAGAAATGAGCGCTTGAACGTCGAAATATTTCCAACAGGAAGGAAAAGACGGCTATTTTTCGACATAATCGACGAAATCATCGCCATTTGCGAGCTATCTTGCTTGTTTCGACGCTTAAACTGTAGTGCATTACATTTTCAGAGAAAAACGGAGTGAAATGAGCGCTTAAACGTCGAAATATCTTCAACGGGAAGGAAATGACGGCTAGATTTCATCAAAATCGACAAAATCGTCGCGATTTGCGAGCTATTTTGCTTGTTTCGACGCTTAAATGGTTGTGCATTGCATTAGCACTGTGAAATGGAGTTCAACGAGCGCTTAAACGTCGAAATATCTCCAACAGGAAGGAAATGACGGTTATTATTCGTCAAAATCGACGAAATCTTCGCGATTTGCGAGATATTTTGCTTGTTTCGACGCTTAAATGGTGGTGCATTACATTTGCAGTGTAAAACGGAGTGAAATGAGCGCATAAACGTCGAAATATCTCCAACAGGAAGGAAATGATGGTTATTATTCGTCAAAATCGACGAAATCTTCGCGATTTGCGAGATATTTTGCTTGTTTCGACGCTTAAATGGTTGTGCATTGCATTAGCACTGTGAAATGGAGTTCAACGAGCGCTTAAACGTCGAAATATCTCCAACGGGAAGGAAATGACGGCTATTTTTCGTCAAAATCGACGAAATCATCGCGATTTGCGAGTTATTTTGCTTGTTTCGACGCTTAAACGGTGGTGCATTACATTTGCAGTGTAAAACGGAGTGAAATGAGCGCATAAACGTCGAAATATCTCCAACAGGAAGGAAATGATGGTTATTATTCGTCAAAATCGACGAAATCTTCGCGATTTGCGAGATATTTTGCTTGTTTCGACGCTTAAATGGTTGTGCATTGCATTAGCACTGTGAAATGGAGTTCAACGAGCGCTTAAACGTCGAAATATCTCCAACAGGAAGGAAATGACGGTTATTATTCGTCAAAATCGACGAAATCTTCGCGATTTGCGAGATATTTTGCTTGTTTCGACGCTTAAATGGTTGTGCGTTGCATTAGCACTGTGAAATGGAGTTCAACGAGCGCTTAAACGTCGAAATATCTCCAACGGGAAGGAAATGACGGCTATTTTTCGACAAAATCGACGAAATCATCGCGATTTGCGAGTTATTTTGCTTGTTTCGACGCTTAAACGGTAGTGCATTACATTTGCAGTGTAAGACGGAGTGAAACGAGCGCTTAAACGTCGAAATATCTCCAACAGGAAGGAAGTGACGGTTATTTTTCGTCAAAATCGACGAAGTCAGCGCTTTTTGCGTGCTATTTTGCTTGTTTCGACGCTTAAACGGTAGTGCATTACATTTGCAGTGTAAAACGGAGAGAAATGAGCGCTTAAACGTCGAAATATCTCCTACGGGCAGGAAATGACGGCAATTTTTCGTCAAAATCGACGAAATCGTCACCATTTGCGAGCTATCTTGCTTGTTTCGACGCTTAAACGGTGGTGCATTACATTTGCCGTGCAAAAAGGAGTGAAATGAGCCCATAAACGTCGAAATATCTCCAACGGGTAGGAAATGACTGCTATTTTTCGTCAAAATCGACGAAATCTTCGCGATTTGCGAGCTATTTTGCTTGTTTCGACGCTTAAACGGTAGTGCATTACATTTGCAGTGTAAAACGGAGAGAAATGAGCTCTTAAACGTTGAAATATCTAAAACAGGAAGGAAATGACGGCTATTTTTCGTCATAATCGGCGAAATCATCGCTTTTTGCGAGCTATCTTGCTTGTTTCGACGCTTAGACTGTAGTGCATTACATTTTCAGTGAAAAACGGAGTGAAATGAGTGCTTAAACGTCGAAGTATCTCCAACGGGAAGGAAATGACGGCTATTTTTAGTCAAAATCGACGAAATCATCGCGATTTGCGAGTTATTTTGCTTGTTTCGACGCTTAAACGGTAGTGCATTACATTTGCAGTGTAAGACGGAGTGAAACGAGCGCTTAAACGTCGAAATATCTCCAACAGGAAGGAAATGACAGCTATTTTTCGTCATAATCGACGAAATCATCGCCATTTGCGAGCTATCTTGCTTGTTTCGACGCTTAAACTGTAGTGCATTACATTTTCAGTGAAAAACGGAGTGAAATGAGCGCTTAAACGTCGAAGTATCTCCAACGGGAAGGAAATGACGGCCATTTTTCGTCAAAATCGACGAAATCAGCGCGATTTGCGAGCTATTTTGCTTGTTTCGACGCTTAAACGGTGGTGCATTACATTTGCAGTGCAAACGGAGTGAAATGAGTGCTTAAACGTCGAAATATCTCCAACGGGAAGGAAATGACGGCTAGATTTCATCAAAATCGACGAAATCATCGCGATTTGCGAGCTATTTTGCTTGCTTCGACGCTTAAACGGTAGTGAATTGCATTAGTACTGTGAAATGGAGTTCAACGAGCGCTTAAACGTCGAAATAACTCCAACGGGATGGAAATGACGGCTATTTTTCGTCAAATTCGACGAAATCATCGCGATTTGCGAGTTAGTTTGCTTGTTTCGACGCTTAAACGGTGGTGCATTACATTTGCAGTGTAAAACGGAGTGAAATGAGCGCATAAACGTCGAAATATCTCCAACAGGAAGGAAATGACGGTTATTATTCGTCAAAATCGACGAAATCTTCGCGATTTGCGAGATATTTTGCTTGTTTCGACGCTTAAACGGTGGTGCATTACATTTGCAGTGCAAACGGAGTGAAATGAGTGCTTAAACGTCGAAATATCTCCAACGGGAAGGAAATGACGGCTAGATTTCATCAAAATCGACGAAATCATCGCGATTTGCGAGCTATCTTGCTTGTTTCGACGCTTAAACTGTAGTGCATTACATTTTCAGTGAAAAACGGAGTGAAATGAGCGCTTAAACGTCGAAGTATCTCCAACGGGAAGGAAATGACGGCCATTTTTCGTCAAAATCGACGAAATCAGCGCGATTTGCGAGCTATTTTGCTTGTTTCGACGCTTAAACGGTGGTGCATTACATTTGCAGTGCAAACGGAGTGAAATGAGTGCTTAAACGTCGAAATATCTCCAACGGGAAGGAAATGACGGCTAGATTTCATCAAAATCGACGAAATCATCGCGATTTGCGAGCTATTTTGCTTGCTTCGACGCATAAACGGTAGTGAATTGCATTAGTACTGTGAAATGGAGTTCAACGAGCGCTTAAAGGTCGACATAACTCCAACGGGATGGAAATGACGGCTATTTTTCGTCAAATTCGACGAAATCATCGCGATTTGCGAGTTAGTTTGCTTGTTTCGACGCTTAAACGGTGGTGCATTACATTTGCAGTGTAAAACGGAGTGAAATGAGCGCATAAACGTCGAAATATCTCCAACAGGAAGGAAATGACGGTTATTATTCGTCAAAATCGACGAAATCTTCGCGATTTGCGAGATATTTTGCTTGTTTCGACGCTTAAACGGTGGTGCATTACATTTGCAGTGCAAACGGAGTGAAATGAGTGCTTAAACGTCGAAATATCTCCAACGGGAAGGAAATGACGGCTAGATTTCATCAAAATCGACGAAATCATCGCGATTTGCGAGCTATTTTGCTTGCTTCGACGCTTAAACGGTAGTGATTTGCATTAGCACTGTGAAATGGAGTTCAACGAGCGCTTAAACGTCGAAAGAACTCCAACGGGAAGGAAATGACGGCTACTTTTCGTCAAAATCGACGAAATCATCGCGATTTGCGAGTTAGTTTGCTTGTTTCGACGCTTAAACGGTGGTGCATTACATTTGCAGTGTAAAACGGAGTGAAATGAGCGCATAAACGTCGAAATATCTCGAACAGGAAGGAAATGACGGTTATTATTCGTCAAAATCGACGAAATCTTCGCGATTTGCGAGATATTTTGCTTGTTTCGACGCTTAAATGGTTGTGCATTACATTAGCACTGTGAAATGGAGTTCAACGAGCGCTTAAACGTCGAAATATCTCCAACAGGAAGGAAATGACGGTTATTATTCGTCAAAATCGACGAAATCTTCGCGATTTGCGAGATATTTTGCTTGTTTCGACGCTTAAACGGTAGTGCATTACATTTTGCAGTGTAAAACGGAGAGAAATGAGCGCTTGAACGTCGAAATATTTCCAACAGGAAGGAAAAGACGGCTATTTTTCGACATAATCGACGAAATCATCGCCATTTGCGAGCTATCTTGCTTGTTTCGACGCTTAAACTGTAGTGCATTACATTTTCAGAGAAAAACGGAGTGAAATGAGCGCTTAAACGTCGAAATATCTTCAACGGGAAGGAAATGACGGCTAGATTTCATCAAAATCGACAAAATCGTCGCGATTTGCGAGCTATTTTGCTTGTTTCGACGGTTAAACGGTAGTGCATTGCATTAGCACTGTGAAATGGATTTCAACGAGCGCTTAAACGCCGAAATAACTCCAACGGGAAGGAAATGACGGCTTTTTTTCGTCAAAATCGACGAAATCAGCGCGATTTGCGAGCTCTTTTGCTTGTTTCGACGCTTAAACGGTGGTGCATTACATTTGCAGTGCAAACGGAGTGAAATGAGTGCTTAAACGTCGAAATATCTCCAACGGGAAGGAAGTGACGGCTAGATTTTATCAAAATCGACGAAATCTTCGCGATTTGCGAGCTACTTTGCTTGTTTCGACGCTTAAACGGAAGTGCATTGCATTAGCACTGTGAAATGGAGTTCAACGAGCGCTTAAACGTCGAAATAACTCCAACGGGAAGGAAATGACGGCTATTTTTCGTCAAAATCGACGAAATCATCGCGATTTGCGAGTTATTTTGC
This sequence comes from Bombus vancouverensis nearcticus, assembly GCF_051014615.1. Lineage (NCBI taxonomy): Eukaryota > Metazoa > Arthropoda > Insecta > Hymenoptera > Apidae > Bombus > Bombus vancouverensis. The sequence continues at coordinate 182,557 of NW_027468931.1, read as the reverse complement.
TTGTTTCGACGCTTAAACGGTAGTGCATTACATTTGCAGTGTAAGAGGGAGTGAAACGAGCGCTTAAACGTCGAAATATCTCCAACAGGAAGGAAGTGACGGTTATTTTTCGTCAAAATCGACGAAGTCAGCGCTTTTTGCGAGCTATTTTGCTTGTTTCGACGCTTAAACGGTAGTGCATTACATTTGCAGTGTAAAACGGAGAGAAATGAGCGCTTAAAGGTCGAAATATCTCCAACAGGATGGAAATGACAGCTATTTTTCGTCATAATCGACGAAATCATCGCCATTTGCGAGCTATCTTGCTTGTTTCGACGCTTAAACTGTAGTGCATTACATTTTCAGTGAAAAACGGAGTGAAATGAGCGCTTAAACGTCGAAGTATCTCCAACGGGAAGGAAATGACGGCCATATTTCGTCAAAATCGACGAATTCAGCGCGATTTGCGAGCTATTTTGTTTGTTCCGACGCTTAAACGGTGGTGCATTACATTTGCAGTGCAAACGGAGTGAAATGAGTGCTTAAACGTCGAAATATCTCCAACGGGAAGGAAATGACGGCTAGATTTCATCAAAATCGACGAAATCTTCGCGATTTGCGAGCTATTTTGCTTGTTTCGACGCTTAAACGGTAGCGAATTGCATTAGCACTGTGAAACGAATTTCAACGAGCGCTTAAACGTCGAAATAACTCCAACGGGAAGGAAATGACGGCTATTTTTCGTCAAAATCGACGAAATCATCGCCATTTGCGAGATATTTTGATTGTTTCGACGCTTAAACGGTGGTGCATTACATTTGCAGTGCAAACGGAGTGAAATGAGTGCTTAAACGTCGAAATATCTCCAACGGGAAGGAAGTGACGGCTAGATTTTATCAAAATCGACGAAATCTGCGCGATTTGCGAGCTATTTTGCTTGTTTCGACGCTTAAACGGTAGTGCATTACATTTGCAGTGTAAAACGGAGAGAAATGAGCGCTTGAACGTCGAAATATTTCCAACAGGAAGGAAATGACGGCTATTTTTCGACATGATCGACGAAATCATCGCCATTTGCGAGCTATCTTGCTTGTTTCGACGCTTAAACTGTAGTGCATTACATTTTCAGTGAAAAACGGAGTGAAATGAGCGCTTAAACGTCGAAATATCTCCAACGGGAAGGAAATGACGGCTAGATTTCATCAAAATCGACGAAATCTTCGCGATTTGCGAGCAATTTTGCTTGTTTCGACGCTTAAACGGTAGTGCATTACATTTGCAGTGTAAAACGGAGAGAAATGAGCGCTTAAACGTGGAAATATTTCCAACAGGAAGGAAATGACGGCTATTTTTCGACATAATCGACGAAATCATCGCCATTTGCGAGCTATCTTGCTTGTTTCGACGCTTAAAGTGTAGTGCATTACATTTTCAGTGAAAAACGGAGTGATATGAGCGCTTAAACGTCGAAATATCTTCAACGGGAAGGAAATGACGGCTAGATTTCATCAAAATCGACGAAATCTTCGCGATTTGCGAGCTATTTCGCTTGTTTCGACGCTTAAACTGTAGTGCATTGCATTAGCACTGTGAAATGGAGTTCAACGAGCGCTTAAACGTCGAAATAACTCCAACGGGAAGGAAATGACGGCTTTTTTTCGTCAAAATCGACGAAATCAGCGCGATTTGCGAGCTCTTTTGCTTGTTTCGACGCTTAAACGGTGGTGCATTACATTTGCAGTGCAAACGGAGTGAAATGAGTGCTTAAACGTCGAAATATCTCCAACAGGAAGGAAATGACAGCTATTTTTCGTCATAATCCACGAAATCATCGCCATTTGCTAGCTATCTTGCTTGTTTCGACGCTTAAACTGTAGTGCATTACATTTTCAGTGAAAAACGGAGTGAAATGAGCGCTTAAACGTCGAAGTGTCTCCAACGGGAAGGAAATGACGGGTAGATTTTATCAAAATCGACGAAATCTTCGCGATTTGCGAGCTACTTTGCTTGTTTCGACGCTTAAACGGAAGTGCATTGCATTAGCACTGTGAAATGGAGTTCAACGAGCGCTTAAACGTCGAAATAACTCCAACGGGAAGGAAATGACGGCTATTTTTCGTCAAAATCGACGAAATAATCGCGATTTGCGAATTATTTTGCTTGTTTCGACGCTTAAACGGTAGTGCATTACATTTGCAGTGTAAGACGGAGTGAAACGAGCGCTTAAACGTCGAAATATCTCCAACAGGAAGGAAATGACGGCTTTTTTTCGTCAAAATCGACGAAATCAGCGCGATTTGCGAGCTCTTTTGCTTGTTTCGACGCTTAAACGGTGGTGCATTACATTTGCAGTGCAAACGGAGTGAAATGAGTGCTTAAACGTCGAAATATCTCCAACAGGAAGGAAATGACAGCTATTTTTCGTCATAACCGACGAAATCATCGCCATTTGCTAGCTATCTTGCTTGTTTCGACGCTTAAACTGTAGTGCATTACATTTTCAGTGAAAAACGGAGTGAAATGAGCGCTTAAACGTCGAAGTATCTCCAACGGGAAGGAAATGACGGCCATTTTTCGTCAAAATCGACGAAATCAGCGCGATTTGCGAGCTAGTTTGCTTGTTCCGACGCTTAAACGGTGGTGCATTACATTTGCAGTGAAAAACGGAGTGAAATGAGCGCTTAAACGTCGAAGTATCTCCAACGGGAAGGAAATGACGGCCATTTTTCGTCAAAATCGACGAAATCAGCGCGATTTGCGAGCTATTTTGCTTGTTTCGACGCTTAAACGGTGGTGCATTACATTTGCAGTGCAAACGGAGTGAAATGAGTGCTTAAACGTCGAAATATCTCCAACGGGAAGGAAATGACGGCTAGATTTTATCAAAATCGACGAAATCTTCGCGATGTGCGAGCTACTTTGCTTGTTTCGACGCTTAGACGGCAGTGCATTGCATTAGCACTGTGAAATGGAGTTCAACGAGCGCTTAAAGGTCGAAATATCTCCAACAGGATGGAAATGACGGCTATTTTTCGTCAAAATCGATGAAATCATCGCGATTTGCGAGTTATTTTGCTTGTTTCGACGCTTAAACGGTAGTGCATTACATTTGCAGTGTAAGACGGAGTGAAACGAGCGCTTAAACGTCGAAATATCTCCAACAGGAAGGAAATGACGGTTATTGTTCGTCAAAATCGACGAAATCTTCGCCATTTGCGAGATATTTTGATTGTTCCGACGCTTAAATGGTTGTGCGTTGCATTAGCACTGTGAAATGGAGTTCAACGAGCGCTTAAACGTCGAAATATCTCCAACAGGAAGGAAATGACGGTTATTATTCGTCAAAATCGACGAAATCTTCGCGATTTGCGAGATATTTTGCTTGTTTCGACGCTTAAACGGTGGTGCATTACATTTGCAGTGCAAACGGAGTGAAATGAGTGCTTAAACGTCGAAATATCTCCAACAGGAAGGAAATGACAGCTATTTTTCGTCATAATCGACGAAATCATCGCCATTTGCTAGCTATCTTGCTTGTTTCGACGCTTAAACTGTAGTCCATTACATTTTCAGTGAAAAACGGAGTGAAATGAGCGCTTAAACGTCGAAGTATCTCCAACGGGAAGGAAATGACGGCCATTTTTCGTCAAAATCGACGAAATCAGCGCGATTTGCGAGCTAGTTTGCTTGTTCCGACGCTTAAACGGTGGTGCATTACATTTGCAGTGAAAAACGGAGTGAAATGAGCGCTTAAACGTCGAAGTATCTCCAACGGGAAGGAAATGACGGCCATTTTTCGTCAAAATCGACGAAATCAGCGCGATTTGCGAGCTATTTTGCTTGTTTCGACGCTTAAACGGTGGTGCATTACATTTGCAGTGCAAACGGAGTGAAATGAGTGCTTAAACGTCGAAATATCTCCAACGGGAAGGAAATGACGGCTAGATTTTATCAAAATCGACGAAATCTTCGCGATGTGCGAGCTACTTTGCTTGTTTCGACGCTTAGACGGCAGTGCATTGCATTAGCACTGTGAAATGGAGTTCAACGAGCGCTTAAAGGTCGAAATATCTCCAACAGGATGGAAATGACGGCTATTTTTCGTCAAAATCGATGAAATCATCGCGATTTGCGAGTTATTTTGCTTGTTTCGACGCTTAAACGGTAGTGCATTACATTTGCAGTGTAAGACGGAGTGAAACGAGCGCTTAAACGTCGAAATATCTCCAACAGGAAGGAAATGACGGTTATTGTTCGTCAAAATCGACGAAATCTTCGCCATTTGCGAGATATTTTGATTGTTCCGACGCTTAAATGGTTGTGCGTTGCATTAGCACTGTGAAATGGAGTTCAACGAGCGCTTAAACGTCGAAATATCTCCAACAGGAAGGAAATGACGGTTATTATTCGTCAAAATCGACGAAATCTTCGCGATTTGCGAGATATTTTGCTTGTTTCGACGCTTAAATGGTTGTTCGTTGCATTAGCACTGTGAAATGGAGTTGAACGAGCGCTTAAACGTCGAAATATCTCCAACGGGAAGGAAATGACGGCTATTTTTCGTCAAAATCGACGAAATCATCGCGATTTGCGAGTTATTTTGCTTGTTTCGACGCTTAAACGGTAGTGCATTACATTTGCAGTGTAAGACGGAGTGAAACGAGCGCTTAAACGTCGAAATATCTCCAACAGGAAGGAAGTGACGGTTATTTTTCGTCAAAATCGAAGAAATCAGCGCGATTTGCGAGCTCTTTTGCTTGTTTCGACGCTTAAACGGTGGTGCATTACATTTGCAGTGCAAACGGAGTGAAATGAGTGCTTAAACGTCGAAATATCTCCAACGGGAAGGAAATGACTGCTAGATTTTATCAAAATCGACGAAATCTTCGCGATGTGCGAGCTACTTTGCTTGTTTCGACGCTTAGACGGCAGTGCATTGCATTAGCACTGTGAAATGGAGTTCAACGAGCGCTTAAAGGTCGAAATATCTCCAACAGGATGGAAATGACGGCTATTTTTCGTCAAAATCGATGAAATCATCGCGATTTGCGAGTTATTTTGCTTGTTTCGACGCTTAAACGGTAGTGCATTACATTTGCAGTGTAAGACGGAGTGAAACGAGCGCTTAAACGTCGAAATATCTCCAACAGGAAGGAAATGACGGTTATTGTTCGTCAAAATCGACGAAATCTTCGCCATTTGCGAGATATTTTGATTGTTCCGACGCTTAAATGGTTGTGCATTGCATTAGCACTGTGAAATGGAGCTCAACGAGCGCTTAAACGTCGAAATATCTCCAACAGGAAGGAAATGACGGTTATTATTCGTCAAAATCGACGAAATCTTCGCGATTTGCGAGATATTTTGCTTGTTTCGACGCTTAAATGGTTGTTCGTTGCATTAGCACTGTGAAATGGATTTGAACGAGCGCTTAAACGTCGAAATATCTCCAACGGGAAGGAAATGACGGCTATTTTTCGTCAAAATCGACGAAATCATCGCGATTTGCGAGTTATTTTGCTTGTTTCGACGCTTAAACGGTAGTGCATTACATTTGCAGTGTAAGACGGAGTGAAACGAGCGCTTAAACGTCGAAATATCTCCAACAGGAAGGAAGTGACGGTTATTTTTCGTCAAAATCGACGAAGTCAGCGCTTTTTGCGAGCTATTTTGCTTGTTTCGACGCTTAAACGGTAGTGCATTACATTTGCAGTGTAAAACGGAGAGAAATGAGCGCTTGAACGTCGAAATATTTCCAACAGGAAGGAAATGACGGCTATTTTTCGACATGATCGACGAAATCATCGCCATTTGCGAGCTATCTTGCTTGTTTCGACGCTTAAACTGTAGTGCATTACATTTTCAGTGAAAAACGGAGTGAAATGAGCGCTTAAACGTCGAAATATCTCCAACGGGAAGGAAATGACGGCTAGATTTCATCAAAATCGACGAAATCTTCGCGATTTGCGAGCTATTTTGCTTGTTTCGACGCTTAAACGGTAGTGCATTGCATTAGCACTGAGAAATGGATTTCAACGAGCGCTTAAACGTGAAATAACTCCAACGGGAAGGAAATGACGGCTTTTTTTCGTCAAAATCGACGAAATCAGCGCGATTTGCGAGCTCTTTTGCTTGTTTCGACGCTTAAACGGTGGTGCATTACATTTGCAGTGCAAGCGGAGTGAAATAAGTGCTTAAACGTCGAAATATCTCCAACGGGAAGGAAATGACGGCTAGATTTTATCAAAATCGACGAAATCTTCGCGATTTGCGAGTTAGTTTGCTTGTTTCGACGCTTAAACGGTGGTGCATTACATTTGCAGTGTAAAACGGAGTGAAATGAGCGCATAAACGTCGAAATATCTCGAACAGGAAGGAAATGACGGTTATTATTCGTCAAAATCGACGAAATCTTCGCGATTTGCGAGATATTTTGCTTGTTTCGACGCTTAAATGGTTGTGCATTACATTAGCACTGTGAAATGGAGTTCAACGAGCGCTTAAACGTCGAAATATCTCCAACAGGAAGGAAATGACGGTTATTATTCGTCAAAATCGACGAAATCTTCGCGATTTGCGAGATATTTTGCTTGTTTCGACGCTTAAACGGTAGTGCATTACATTTTGCAGTGTAAAACGGAGAGAAATGAGCGCTTGAACGTCGAAATATTTCCAACAGGAAGGAAAAGACGGCTATTTTTCGACATAATCGACGAAATCATCGCCATTTGCGAGCTATCTTGCTTGTTTCGACGCTTAAACTGTAGTGCATTACATTTTCAGAGAAAAACGGAGTGAAATGAGCGCTTAAACGTCGAAATATCTTCAACGGGAAGGAAATGACGGCTAGATTTCATCAAAATCGACAAAATCGTCGCGATTTGCGAGCTATTTTGCTTGTTTCGACGGTTAAACGGTAGTGCATTGCATTAGCACTGTGAAATGGATTTCAACGAGCGCTTAAACGCCGAAATAACTCCAACGGGAAGGAAATGACGGCTTTTTTTCGTCAAAATCGACGAAATCAGCGCGATTTGCGAGCTCTTTTGCTTGTTTCGACGCTTAAACGGTGGTGCATTACATTTGCAGTGCAAACGGAGTGAAATGAGTGCTTAAACGTCGAAATATCTCCAACGGGAAGGAAGTGACGGCTAGATTTTATCAAAATCGACGAAATCTTCGCGATTTGCGAGCTACTTTGCTTGTTTCGACGCTTAAACGGAAGTGCATTGCATTAGCACTGTGAAATGGAGTTCAACGAGCGCTTAAACGTCGAAATAACTCCAACGGGAAGGAAATGACGGCTATTTTTCGTCAAAATCGACGAAATCATCGCGATTTGCGAGTTATTTTGCTTGTTTCGACGCTTAAACGGTAGTGCATTACATTTGCAGTGTAAGAGGGAGTGAAACGAGCGCTTAAACGTCGAAATATCTCCAACAGGAAGGAAGTGACGGTTATTTTTCGTCAAAATCGACGAAGTCAGCGCTTTTTGCGAGCTATTTTGCTTGTTTCGACGCTTAAACGGTAGTGCATTACATTTGCAGTGTAAAACGGAGAGAAATGAGCGCTTAAAGGTCGAAATATCTCCAACAGGATGGAAATGACAGCTATTTTTCGTCATAATCGACGAAATCATCGCCATTTGCGAGCTATCTTGCTTGTTTCGACGCTTAAACTGTAGTGCATTACATTTTCAGTGAAAAACGGAGTGAAATGAGCGCTTAAACGTCGAAGTATCTCCAACGGGAAGGAAATGACGGCCATATTTCGTCAAAATCGACGAATTCAGCGCGATTTGCGAGCTATTTTGTTTGTTCCGACGCTTAAACGGTGGTGCATTACATTTGCAGTGCAAACGGAGTGAAATGAGTGCTTAAACGTCGAAATATCTCCAACGGGAAGGAAATGACGGCTAGATTTCATCAAAATCGACGAAATCTTCGCGATTTGCGAGCTATTTTGCTTGTTTCGACGCTTAAACGGTAGCGAATTGCATTAGCACTGTGAAACGAATTTCAACGAGCGCTTAAACGTCGAAATAACTCCAACGGGAAGGAAATGACGGCTATTTTTCGTCAAAATCGACGAAATCATCGCCATTTGCGAGATATTTTGATTGTTTCGACGCTTAAACGGTGGTGCATTACATTTGCAGTGCAAACGGAGTGAAATGAGTGCTTAAACGTCGAAATATCTCCAACGGGAAGGAAGTGACGGCTAGATTTTATCAAAATCGACGAAATCTGCGCGATTTGCGAGCTATTTTGCTTGTTTCGACGCTTAAACGGTAGTGCATTACATTTGCAGTGTAAAACGGAGAGAAATGAGCGCTTGAACGTCGAAATATTTCCAACAGGAAGGAAATGACGGCTATTTTTCGACATGATCGACGAAATCATCGCCATTTGCGAGCTATCTTGCTTGTTTCGACGCTTAAACTGTAGTGCATTACATTTTCAGTGAAAAACGGAGTGAAATGAGCGCTTAAACGTCGAAATATCTCCAACGGGAAGGAAATGACGGCTAGATTTCATCAAAATCGACGAAATCTTCGCGATTTGCGAGCAATTTTGCTTGTTTCGACGCTTAAACGGTAGTGCATTACATTTGCAGTGTAAAACGGAGAGAAATGAGCGCTTAAACGTCGAAATATTTCCAACAGGAAGGAAATGACGGCTATTTTTCGACATAATCGACGAAATCATCGCCATTTGCGAGCTATCTTGCTTGTTTCGACGCTTAAAGTGTAGTGCATTACATTTTCAGTGAAAAACGGAGTGATATGAGCGCTTAAACGTCGAAATATCTTCAACGGGAAGGAAATGACGGCTAGATTTCATCAAAATCGACGAAATCTTCGCGATTTGCGAGCTATTTCGCTTGTTTCGACGCTTAAACTGTAGTGCATTGCATTAGCACTGTGAAATGGAGTTCAACGAGCGCTTAAACGTCGAAATAACTCCAACGGGAAGGAAATGACGGCTTTTTTTCGTCAAAATCGACGAAATCAGCGCGATTTGCGAGCTCTTTTGCTTGTTTCGACGCTTAAACGGTGGTGCATTACATTTGCAGTGCAAACGGAGTGAAATGAGTGCTTAAACGTCGAAATATCTCCAACAGGAAGGAAATGACAGCTATTTTTCGTCATAATCCACGAAATCATCGCCATTTGCTAGCTATCTTGCTTGTTTCGACGCTTAAACTGTAGTGCATTACATTTTCAGTGAAAAACGGAGTGAAATGAGCGCTTAAACGTCGAAGTGTCTCCAACGGGAAGGAAATGACGGGTAGATTTTATCAAAATCGACGAAATCTTCGCGATTTGCGAGCTACTTTGCTTGTTTCGACGCTTAAACGGAAGTGCATTGCATTAGCACTGTGAAATGGAGTTCAACGAGCGCTTAAACGTCGAAATAACTCCAACGGGAAGGAAATGACGGCTATTTTTCGTCAAAATCGACGAAATAATCGCGATTTGCGAATTATTTTGCTTGTTTCGACGCTTAAACGGTAGTGCATTACATTTGCAGTGTAAGACGGAGTGAAACGAGCGCTTAAACGTCGAAATATCTCCAACAGGAAGGAAATGACGGCTTTTTTTCGTCAAAATCGACGAAATCAGCGCGATTTGCGAGCTCTTTTGCTTGTTTCGACGCTTAAACGGTGGTGCATTACATTTGCAGTGCAAACGGAGTGAAATGAGTGCTTAAACGTCGAAATATCTCCAACAGGAAGGAAATGACAGCTATTTTTCGTCATAATCCACGAAATCATCGCCATTTGCTAGCTATCTTGCTTGTTTCGACGCTTAAACTGTAGTGCATTACATTTTCAGTGAAAAACGGAGTGAAATGAGCGCTTAAACGTCGAAGTGTCTCCAACGGGAAGGAAATGACGGGTAGATTTTATCAAAATCGACGAAATCTTCGCGATTTGCGAGCTACTTTGCTTGTTTCGACGCTTAAACGGAAGTGCATTGCATTAGCACTGTGAAATGGAGTTCAACGAGCGCTTAAACGTCGAAATAACTCCAACGGGAAGGAAATGACGGCTATTTTTCGTCAAAATCGACGAAATAATCGCGATTTGCGAATTATTTTGCTTGTTTCGACGCTTAAACGGTAGTGCATTACATTTGCAGTGTAAGACGGAGTGAAACGAGCGCTTAAACGTCGAAATATCTCCAACAGGAAGGAAATGACGGCTTTTTTTCGTCAAAATCGACGAAATCAGCGCGATTTGCGAGCTCTTTTGCTTGTTTCGACGCTTAAACGGTGGTGCATTACATTTGCAGTGTAAAACGGAGTGAAATGAGCGCATAAACGTCGAAATATCTCGAACAGGAAGGAAATGACGGTTATTATTCGTCAAAATCGACGAAATCTTCGCGATTTGCGAGATATTTTGCTTGTTTCGACGCTTAAATGGTTGTGCATTGCATTAGCACTGTGAAATGGAGTTCAACGAGCGCTTAAACGTCGAAATATCTCCAACAGGAAGGAAATGACGGTTATTATTCGTCAAAATCGACGAAATCTTCGCGATTTGCGAGATATTTTGCTTGTTTCGACGCTTAAACGGTAGTGCATTACATTTTGCAGTGTAAAACGGAGAGAAATGAGCGCTTGAACGTCGAAATATTTCCAACAGGAAGGAAAAGACGGCTATTTTTCGACATAATCGACGAAATCATCGCCATTTGCGAGCTATCTTGCTTGTTTCGACGCTTAAACTGTAGTGCATTACATTTTCAGAGAAAAACGGAGTGAAATGAGCGCTTAAACGTCGAAATATCTTCAACGGGAAGGAAATGACGGCTAGATTTCATCAAAATCGACAAAATCGTCGCGATTTGCGAGCTATTTTGCTTGTTTCGACGGTTAAACGGTAGTGCATTGCATTAGCACTGTGAAATGGATTTCAACGAGCGCTTAAACGCCGAAATAACTCCAACGGGAAGGAAATGACGGCTTTTTTTCGTCAAAATCGACGAAATCAGCGCGATTTGCGAGCTCTTTTGCTTGTTTCGACGCTTAAACGGTGGTGCATTACATTTGCAGTGCAAACGGAGTGAAATGAGTGCTTAAACGTCGAAATATCTCCAACGGGAAGGAAGTGACGGCTAGATTTTATCAAAATCGACGAAATCTTCGCGATTTGCGAGCTACTTTGCTTGTTTCGACGCTTAAACGGAAGTGCATTGCATTAGCACTGTGAAATGGAGTTCAACGAGCGCTTAAACGTCGAAATAACTCCAACGGGAAGGAAATGACGGCTATTTTTCGTCAAAATCGACGAAATCATCGCGATTTGCGAGTTATTTTGCTTGTTTCGACGCTTAAACGGTAGTGCATTACATTTGCAGTGTAAGAGGGAGTGAAACGAGCGCTTAAACGTCGAAATATCTCCAACAGGAAGGAAGTGACGGTTATTTTTCGTCAAAATCGACGAAGTCAGCGCTTTTTGCGAGCTATTTTGCTTGTTTCGACGCTTAAACGGTAGTGCATTACATTTGCAGTGTAAAACGGAGAGAAATGAGCGCTTAAAGGTCGAAATATCTCCAACAGGATGGAAATGACAGCTATTTTTCGTCATAATCGACGAAATCATCGCCATTTGCGAGCTATCTTGCTTGTTTCGACGCTTAAACTGTAGTGCATTACATTTTCAGTGAAAAACGGAGTGAAATGAGCGCTTAAACGTCGAAGTATCTCCAACGGGAAGGAAATGACGGCCATATTTCGTCAAAATCGACGAATTCAGCGCGATTTGCGAGCTATTTTGTTTGTTCCGACGCTTAAACGGTGGTGCATTACATTTGCAGTGCAAACGGAGTGAAATGAGTGCTTAAACGTCGAAATATCTCCAACGGGAAGGAAATGACGGCTAGATTTCATCAAAATCGACGAAATCTTCGCGATTTGCGAGCTATTTTGCTTGTTTCGACGCTTAAACGGTAGCGAATTGCATTAGCACTGTGAAACGAATTTCAACGAGCGCTTAAACGTCGAAATAACTCCAACGGGAAGGAAATGACGGCTATTTTTCGTCAAAATCGACGAAATCATCGCCATTTGCGAGATATTTTGATTGTTTCGACGCTTAAACGGTGGTGCATTACATTTGCAGTGCAAACGGAGTGAAATGAGTGCTTAAACGTCGAAATATCTCCAACGGGAAGGAAGTGACGGCTAGATTTTATCAAAATCGACGAAATCTGCGCGATTTGCGAGCTATTTTGCTTGTTTCGACGCTTAAACGGTAGTGCATTACATTTGCAGTGTAAAACGGAGAGAAATGAGCGCTTGAACGTCGAAATATTTCCAACAGGAAGGAAATGACGGCTATTTTTCGACATGATCGACGAAATCATCGCCATTTGCGAGCTATCTTGCTTGTTTCGACGCTTAAACTGTAGTGCATTACATTTTCAGTGAAAAACGGAGTGAAATGAGCGCTTAAACGTCGAAATATCTCCAACGGGAAGGAAATGACGGCTAGATTTCATCAAAATCGACGAAATCTTCGCGATTTGCGAGCAATTTTGCTTGTTTCGACGCTTAAACGGTAGTGCATTACATTTGCAGTGTAAAACGGAGAGAAATGAGCGCTTAAACGTCGAAATATTTCCAACAGGAAGGAAATGACGGCTATTTTTCGACATAATCGACGAAATCATCGCCATTTGCGAGCTATCTTGCTTGTTTCGACGCTTAAAGTGTAGTGCATTACATTTTCAGTGAAAAACGGAGTGATATGAGCGCTTAAACGTCGAAATATCTTCAACGGGAAGGAAATGACGGCTAGATTTCATCAAAATCGACGAAATCTTCGCGATTTGCGAGCTATTTCGCTTGTTTCGACGCTTAAACTGTAGTGCATTGCATTAGCACTGTGAAATGGAGTTCAACGAGCGCTTAAACGTCGAAATAACTCCAACGGGAAGGAAATGACGGCTTTTTTTCGTCAAAATCGACGAAATCAGCGCGATTTGCGAGCTCTTTTGCTTGTTTCGACGCTTAAACGGTGGTGCATTACATTTGCAGTGCAAACGGAGTGAAATGAGTGCTTAAACGTCGAAATATCTCCAACAGGAAGGAAATGACAGCTATTTTTCGTCATAATCCACGAAATCATCGCCATTTGCTAGCTATCTTGCTTGTTTCGACGCTTAAACTGTAGTGCATTACATTTTCAGTGAAAAACGGAGTGAAATGAGCGCTTAAACGTCGAAGTGTCTCCAACGGGAAGGAAATGACGGGTAGATTTTATCAAAATCGACGAAATCTTCGCGATTTGCGAGCTACTTTGCTTGTTTCGACGCTTAAACGGAAGTGCATTGCATTAGCACTGTGAAATGGAGTTCAACGAGCGCTTAAACGTCGAAATAACTCCAACGGGAAGGAAATGGCGGCTATTTTTCGTCAAAATCGACGAAATAATCGCGATTTGCGAATTATTTTGCTTGTTTCGACGCTTAAACGGTAGTGCATTACATTTGCAGTGTAAGACGGAGTGAAACGAGCGCTTAAACGTCGAAATATCTCCAACAGGAAGGAAATGACGGCTTTTTTTCGTCAAAATCGACGAAATCAGCGCGATTTGCGAGCTCTTTTGCTTGTTTCGACGCTTAAACGGTGGTGCATTACATTTGCAGTGCAAACGGAGTGAAATGAGTGCTTAAACGTCGAAATATCTCCAACAGGAAGGAAATGACAGCTATTTTTCGTCATAATCGACGAAATCATCGCCATTTGCTAGCTATCTTGCTTGTTTCGACGCTTAAACTGTAGTGCATTACATTTTCAGTGAAAAACGGAGTGAAATGAGCGCTTAAACGTCGAAGTATCTCCAACGGGAAGGAAATGACGGCCATTTTTCGTCAAAATCGACGAAATCAGCGCGATTTGCGAGCTAGTTTGCTTGTTCCGACGCTTAAACGGTGGTGCATTACATTTGCAGTGAAAAACGGAGTGAAATGAGCGCTTAAACGTCGAAGTATCTCCAACGGGAAGGAAATGACGGCCATTTTTCGTCAAAATCGACGAAATCAGCGCGATTTGCGAGCTATTTTGCTTGTTTCGACGCTTAACCGGTGGTGCATTACATTTGCAGTGCAAACGGAGTGAAATGAGTGCTTAAACGTCGAAATATCTCCAACGGGAAGGAAATGACGGCTAGATTTTATCAAAATCGACGAAATCTTCGCGATGTGCGAGCTACTTTGCTTGTTTCGACGCTTAGACGGCAGTGCATTGCATTAGCACTGTGAAATGGAGTTCAACGAGCGCTTAAAGGTCGAAATATCTCCAACAGGATGGAAATGACGGCTATTTTTCGTCAAAATCGATGAAATCATCGCGATTTGCGAGTTATTTTGCTTGTTTCGACGCTTAAACGGTAGTGCATTACATTTGCAGTGTAAGACGGAGTGAAACGAGCGCTTAAACGTCGAAATATCTCCAACAGGAAGGAAATGACGGTTATTGTTCGTCAAAATCGACGAAATCTTCGCCATTTGCGAGATATTTTGATTGTTCCGACGCTTAAATGGTTGTGCGTTGCATTAGCACTGTGAAATGGAGTTCAACGAGCGCTTAAACGTCGAAATATCTCCAACAGGAAGGAAATGACGGTTATTATTCGTCAAAATCGACGAAATCTTCGCGATTTGCGAGATATTTTGCTTGTTTCGACGCTTAAACGGTGGTGCATTACATTTGCAGTGCAAACGGAGTGAAATGAGTGCTTAAACGTCGAAATATCTCCAACAGGAAGGAAATGACAGCTATTTTTCGTCATAATCGACGAAATCATCGCCATTTGCTAGCTATCTTGCTTGTTTCGACGCTTAAACTGTAGTGCATTACATTTTCAGTGAAAAACGGAGTGAAATGAGCGCTTAAACGTCGAAGTATCTCCAACGGGAAGGAAATGACGGCCATTTTTCGTCAAAATCGACGAAATCAGCGCGATTTGCGAGCTAGTTTGCTTGTTCCGACGCTTAAACGGTGGTGCATTACATTTGCAGTGAAAAACGGAGTGAAATGAGCGCTTAAACGTCGAAGTATCTCCAACGGGAAGGAAATGACGGCCATTTTTCGTCAAAATCGACGAAATCAGCGCGATTTGCGAGCTATTTTGCTTGTTTCGACGCTTAAACGGTGGTGCATTACATTTGCAGTGCAAACGGAGTGAAATGAGTGCTTAAACGTCGAAATATCTCCAACGGGAAGGAAATGACGGCTAGATTTTATCAAAATCGACGAAATCTTCGCGATGTGCGAGCTACTTTGCTTGTTTCGACGCTTAGACGGCAGTGCATTGCATTAGCACTGTGAAATGGAGTTCAACGAGCGCTTAAAGGTCGAAATATCTCCAACAGGATGGAAATGACGGCTATTTTTCGTCAAAATCGATGAAATCATCGCGATTTGCGAGTTATTTTGCTTGTTTCGACGCTTAAACGGTAGTGCATTACATTTGCAGTGTAAGACGGAGTGAAACGAGTGCTTAAACGTCGAAATATCTCCAACAGGAAGGAAATGACAGCTATTTTTCGTCATAATCCACGAAATCATCGCCATTTGCTAGCTATCTTGCTTGTTTCGACGCTTAAACTGTAGTGCATTACATTTTCAGTGAAAAACGGAGTGAAATGAGCGCTTAAACGTCGAAGTGTCTCCAACGGGAAGGAAATGACGGGTAGATTTTATCAAAATCGACGAAATCTTCGCGATTTGCGAGCTACTTTGCTTGTTTCGACGCTTAAACGGAAGTGCATTGCATTAGCACTGTGAAATGGAGTTCAACGAGCGCTTAAACGTCGAAATAACTCCAACGGGAAGGAAATGACGGCTATTTTTCGTCAAAATCGACGAAATAATCGCGATTTGCGAATTATTTTGCTTGTTTCGACGCTTAAACGGTAGTGCATTACATTTGCAGTGTAAGACGGAGTGAAACGAGCGCTTAAACGTCGAAATATCTCCAACAGGAAGGAAATGACGGCTTTTTTTCGTCAAAATCGACGAAATCAGCGCGATTTGCGAGCTCTTTTGCTTGTTTCGACGCTTAAACGGTGGTGCATTACATTTGCAGTGCAAACGGAGTGAAATGAGTGCTTAAACGTCGAAATATCTCCAACAGGAAGGAAATGACAGCTATTTTTCGTCATAATCCACGAAATCATCGCCATTTGCTAGCTATCTTGCTTGTTTCGACGCTTAAACTGTAGTGCATTACATTTTCAGTGAAAAACGGAGTGAAATGAGCGCTTAAACGTCGAAGTGTCTCCAACGGGAAGGAAATGACGGGTAGATTTTATCAAAATCGACGAAATCTTCGCGATTTGCGAGCTACTTTGCTTGTTTCGACGCTTAAACGGAAGTGCATTGCATTAGCACTGTGAAATGGAGTTCAACGAGCGCTTAAACGTCGAAATAACTCCAACGGGAAGGAAATGACGGCTATTTTTCGTCAAAATCGACGAAATAATCGCGATTTGCGAATTATTTTGCTTGTTTCGACGCTTAAACGGTAGTGCATTACATTTGCAGTGTAAGACGGAGTGAAACGAGCGCTTAAACGTCGAAATATCTCCAACAGGAAGGAAATGACGGCTTTTTTTCGTCAAAATCGACGAAATCAGCGCGATTTGCGAGCTCTTTTGCTTGTTTCGACGCTTAAACGGTGGTGCATTACATTTGCAGTGTAAAACGGAGTGAAATGAGCGCATAAACGTCGAAATATCTCGAACAGGAAGGAAATGACGGTTATTATTCGTCAAAATCGACGAAATCTTCGCGATTTGCGAGATATTTTGCTTGTTTCGACGCTTAAATGGTTGTGCATTGCATTAGCACTGTGAAATGGAGTTCAACGAGCGCTTAAACGTCGAAATATCTCCAACAGGAAGGAAATGACGGTTATTATTCGTCAAAATCGACGAAATCTTCGCGATTTGCGAGATATTTTGCTTGTTTCGACGCTTAAACGGTAGTGCATTACATTTTGCAGTGTAAAACGGAGAGAAATGAGCGCTTGAACGTCGAAATATTTCCAACAGGAAGGAAAAGACGGCTATTTTTCGACATAATCGACGAAATCATCGCCATTTGCGAGCTATCTTGCTTGTTTCGACGCTTAAACTGTAGTGCATTACATTTTCAGAGAAAAACGGAGTGAAATGAGCGCTTAAACGTCGAAATATCTTCAACGGGAAGGAAATGACGGCTAGATTTCATCAAAATCGACAAAATCGTCGCGATTTGCGAGCTATTTTGCTTGTTTCGACGGTTAAACGGTAGTGCATTGCATTAGCACTGTGAAATGGATTTCAACGAGCGCTTAAACGCCGAAATAACTCCAACGGGAAGGAAATGACGGCTTTTTTTCGTCAAAATCGACGAAATCAGCGCGATTTGCGAGCTCTTTTGCTTGTTTCGACGCTTAAACGGTGGTGCATTACATTTGCAGTGCAAACGGAGTGAAATGAGTGCTTAAACGTCGAAATATCTCCAACGGGAAGGAAGTGACGGCTAGATTTTATCAAAATCGACGAAATCTTCGCGATTTGCGAGCTACTTTGCTTGTTTCGACGCTTAAACGGAAGTGCATTGCATTAGCACTGTGAAATGGAGTTCAACGAGCGCTTAAACGTCGAAATAACTCCAACGGGAAGGAAATGACGGCTATTTTTCGTCAAAATCGACGAAATCATCGCGATTTGCGAGTTATTTTGCTTGTTTCGACGCTTAAACGGTAGTGCATTACATTTTCAGTGAAAAACGGAGTGAAATGAGCGCTTAAACGTCGAAGTATCTCCAACGGGAAGGAAATGACGGCCATATTTCGTCAAAATCGACGAATTCAGCGCGATTTGCGAGCTATTTTGTTTGTTCCGACGCTTAAACGGTGGTGCATTACATTTGCAGTGCAAACGGAGTGAAATGAGTGCTTAAACGTCGAAATATCTCCAACGGGAAGGAAGTGACGGCTAGATTTTATCAAAATCGACGAAGTCAGCGCTTTTTGCGAGCTATTTTGCTTGTTTCGACGCTTAAACGGTAGTGCATTACATTTGCAGTGTAAAACGGAGAGAAATGAGCGCTTAAAGGTCGAAATATCTCCAACAGGATGGAAATGACAGCTATTTTTCGTCATAATCGACGAAATCATCGCCATTTGCGAGCTATCTTGCTTGTTTCGACGCTTAAACTGTAGTGCATTACATTTTCAGTGAAAAACGGAGTGAAATGAGCGCTTAAACGTCGAAGTATCTCCAACGGGAAGGAAATGACGGCCATATTTCGTCAAAATCGACGAATTCAGCGCGATTTGCGAGCTATTTTGTTTGTTCCGACGCTTAAACGGTGGTGCATTACATTTGCAGTGCAAACGGAGTGAAATGAGTGCTTAAACGTCGAAATATCTCCAACGGGAAGGAAATGACGGCTAGATTTCATCAAAATCGACGAAATCTTCGCGATTTGCGAGCTATTTTGCTTGTTTCGACGCTTAAACGGTAGCGAATTGCATTAGCACTGTGAAACGAATTTCAACGAGCGCTTAAACGTCGAAATAACTCCAACGGGAAGGAAATGACGGCTATTTTTCGTCAAAATCGACGAAATCATCGCCATTTGCGAGATATTTTGATTGTTTCGACGCTTAAACGGTGGTGCATTACATTTGCAGTGCAAACGGAGTGAAATGAGTGCTTAAACGTCGAAATATCTCCAACGGGAAGGAAGTGACGGCTAGATTTTATCAAAATCGACGAAATCTGCGCGATTTGCGAGCTATTTTGCTTGTTTCGACGCTTAAACGGTAGTGCATTACATTTGCAGTGTAAAACGGAGAGAAATGAGCGCTTGAACGTCGAAATATTTCCAACAGGAAGGAAATGACGGCTATTTTTCGACATGATCGACGAAATCATCGCCATTTGCGAGCTATCTTGCTTGTTTCGACGCTTAAACTGTAGTGCATTACATTTTCAGTGAAAAACGGAGTGAAATGAGCGCTTAAACGTCGAAATATCTCCAACGGGAAGGAAATGACGGCTAGATTTCATCAAAATCGACGAAATCTTCGCGATTTGCGAGCAATTTTGCTTGTTTCGACGCTTAAACGGTAGTGCATTACATTTGCAGTGTAAAACGGAGAGAAATGAGCGCTTAAACGTCGAAATATTTCCAACAGGAAGGAAATGACGGCTATTTTTCGACATAATCGACGAAATCATCGCCATTTGCGAGCTATCTTGCTTGTTTCGACGCTTAAAGTGTAGTGCATTACATTTTCAGTGAAAAACGGAGTGATATGAGCGCTTAAACGTCGAAATATCTTCAACGGGAAGGAAATGACGGCTAGATTTCATCAAAATCGACGAAATCTTCGCGATTTGCGAGCTATTTCGCTTGTTTCGACGCTTAAACTGTAGTGCATTGCATTAGCACTGTGAAATGGAGTTCAACGAGCGCTTAAACGTCGAAATAACTCCAACGGGAAGGAAATGACGGCTTTTTTTCGTCAAAATCGACGAAATCAGCGCGATTTGCGAGCTCTTTTGCTTGTTTCGACGCTTAAACGGTGGTGCATTACATTTGCAGTGCAAACGGAGTGAAATGAGTGCTTAAACGTCGAAATATCTCCAACAGGAAGGAAATGACAGCTATTTTTCGTCATAATCCACGAAATCATCGCCATTTGCTAGCTATCTTGCTTGTTTCGACGCTTAAACTGTAGTGCATTACATTTTCAGTGAAAAACGGAGTGAAATGAGCGCTTAAACGTCGAAGTGTCTCCAACGGGAAGGAAATGACGGGTAGATTTTATCAAAATCGACGAAATCTTCGCGATTTGCGAGCTACTTTGCTTGTTTCGACGCTTAAACGGAAGTGCATTGCATTAGCACTGTGAAATGGAGTTCAACGAGCGCTTAAACGTCGAAATAACTCCAACGGGAAGGAAATGGCGGCTATTTTTCGTCAAAATTGACGAAATAATCGCGATTTGCGAATTATTTTGCTTGTTTCGACGCTTAAACGGTAGTGCATTACATTTGCAGTGTAAGACGGAGTGAAACGAGCGCTTAAACGTCGAAATATCTCCAACAGGAAGGAAATGACGGCTTTTTTTCGTCAAAATCGACGAAATCAGCGCGATTTGCGAGCTCTTTTGCTTGTTTCGACGCTTAAACGGTGGTGCATTACATTTGCAGTGCAAACGGAGTGAAATGAGTGCTTAAACGTCGAAATATCTCCAACAGGAAGGAAATGACAGCTATTTTTCGTCATAATCGACGAAATCATCGCCATTTGCTAGCTATCTTGCTTGTTTCGACGCTTAAACTGTAGTGCATTACATTTTCAGTGAAAAACGGAGTGAAATGAGCGCTTAAACGTCGAAGTATCTCCAACGGGAAGGAAATGACGGCCATTTTTCGTCAAAATCGACGAAATCAGCGCGATTTGCGAGCTAGTTTGCTTGTTCCGACGCTTAAACGGTGGTGCATTACATTTGCAGTGAAAAACGGAGTGAAATGAGCGCTTAAACGTCGAAGTATCTCCAACGGGAAGGAAATGACGGCCATTTTTCGTCAAAATCGACGAAATCAGCGCGATTTGCGAGCTATTTTGCTTGTTTCGACGCTTAACCGGTGGTGCATTACATTTGCAGTGCAAACGGAGTGAAATGAGTGCTTAAACGTCGAAATATCTCCAACGGGAAGGAAATGACGGCTAGATTTTATCAAAATCGACGAAATCTTCGCGATGTGCGAGCTACTTTGCTTGTTTCGACGCTTAGACGGCAGTGCATTGCATTAGCACTGTGAAATGGAGTTCAACGAGCGCTTAAAGGTCGAAATATCTCCAACAGGATGGAAATGACGGCTATTTTTCGTCAAAATCGATGAAATCATCGCGATTTGCGAGTTATTTTGCTTGTTTCGACGCTTAAACGGTAGTGCATTACATTTGCAGTGTAAGACGGAGTGAAACGAGCGCTTAAACGTCGAAATATCTCCAACAGGAAGGAAATGACGGTTATTGTTCGTCAAAATCGACGAAATCTTCGCCATTTGCGAGATATTTTGATTGTTCCGACGCTTAAATGGTTGTGCGTTGCATTAGCACTGTGAAATGGAGTTCAACGAGCGCTTAAACGTCGAAATATCTCCAACAGGAAGGAAATGACGGTTATTATTCGTCAAAATCGACGAAATCTTCGCGATTTGCGAGATATTTTGCTTGTTTCGACGCTTAAACGGTGGTGCATTACATTTGCAGTGCAAACGGAGTGAAATGAGTGCTTAAACGTCGAAATATCTCCAACAGGAAGGAAATGACAGCTATTTTTCGTCATAATCGACGAAATCATCGCCATTTGCTAGCTATCTTGCTTGTTTCGACGCTTAAACTGTAGTGCATTACATTTTCAGTGAAAAACGGAGTGAAATGAGCGCTTAAACGTCGAAGTATCTCCAACGGGAAGGAAATGACGGCCATTTTTCGTCAAAATCGACGAAATCAGCGCGATTTGCGAGCTAGTTTGCTTGTTCCGACGCTTAAACGGTGGTGCATTACATTTGCAGTGAAAAACGGAGTGAAATGAGCGCTTAAACGTCGAAGTATCTCCAACGGGAAGGAAATGACGGCCATTTTTCGTCAAAATCGACGAAATCAGCGCGATTTGCGAGCTATTTTGCTTGTTTCGACGCTTAAACGGTGGTGCATTACATTTGCAGTGCAAACGGAGTGAAATGAGTGCTTAAACGTCGAAATATCTCCAACGGGAAGGAAATGACGGCTAGATTTTATCAAAATCGACGAAATCTTCGCGATGTGCGAGCTACTTTGCTTGTTTCGACGCTTAGACGGCAGTGCATTGCATTAGCACTGTGAAATGGAGTTCAACGAGCGCTTAAAGGTCGAAATATCTCCAACAGGATGGAAATGACGGCTATTTTTCGTCAAAATCGATGAAATCATCGCGATTTGCGAGTTATTTTGCTTGTTTCGACGCTTAAACGGTAGTGCATTACATTTGCAGTGTAAGACGGAGTGAAACGAGCGCTTAAACGTCGAAATATCTCCAACAGGAAGGAAATGACGGTTATTGTTCGTCAAAATCGACGAAATCTTCGCCATTTGCGAGATATTTTGATTGTTCCGACGCTTAAATGGTTGTGCGTTGCATTAGCACTGTGAAATGGAGTTCAACGAGCGCTTAAACGTCGAAATATCTCCAACAGGAAGGAAATGACGGTTATTATTCGTCAAAATCGACGAAATCTTCGCGATTTGCGAGATATTTTGCTTGTTTCGACGCTTAAATGGTTGTTCGTTGCATTAGCACTGTGAAATGGAGTTGAACGAGCGCTTAAACGTCGAAATATCTCCAACGGGAAGGAAATGACGGCTATTTTTCGTCAAAATCGACGAAATCATCGCGATTTGCGAGTTATTTTGCTTGTTTCGACGCTTAAACGGTAGTGCATTACATTTGCAGTGTAAGACGGAGTGAAACGAGCGCTTAAACGTCGAAATATCTCCAACAGGAAGGAAGTGACGGTTATTTTTCGTCAAAATCGAAGAAATCAGCGCGATTTGCGAGCTCTTTTGCTTGTTTCGACGCTTAAACGGTGGTGCATTACATTTGCAGTGCAAACGGAGTGAAATGAGTGCTTAAACGTCGAAATATCTCCAACGGGAAGGAAATGACTGCTAGATTTTATCAAAATCGACGAAATCTTCGCGATGTGCGAGCTACTTTGCTTGTTTCGACGCTTAGACGGCAGTGCATTGCATTAGCACTGTGAAATGGAGTTCAACGAGCGCTTAAAGGTCGAAATATCTCCAACAGGATGGAAATGACGGCTATTTTTCGTCAAAATCGATGAAATCATCGCGATTTGCGAGTTATTTTGCTTGTTTCGACGCTTAAACGGTAGTGCATTACATTTGCAGTGTAAGACGGAGTGAAACGAGCGCTTAAACGTCGAAATATCTCCAACAGGAAGGAAATGACGGTTATTGTTCGTCAAAATCGACGAAATCTTCGCCATTTGCGAGATATTTTGATTGTTCCGACGCTTAAATGGTTGTGCATTGCATTAGCACTGTGAAATGGAGCTCAACGAGCGCTTAAACGTCGAAATATCTCCAACAGGAAGGAAATGACGGTTATTATTCGTCAAAATCGACGAAATCTTCGCGATTTGCGAGATATTTTGCTTGTTTCGACGCTTAAATGGTTGTTCGTTGCATTAGCACTGTGAAATGGATTTGAACGAGCGCTTAAACGTCGAAATATCTCCAACGGGAAGGAAATGACGGCTATTTTTCGTCAAAATCGACGAAATCATCGCGATTTGCGAGTTATTTTGCTTGTTTCGACGCTTAAACGGTAGTGCATTACATTTGCAGTGTAAGACGGAGTGAAACGAGCGCTTAAACGTCGAAATATCTCCAACAGGAAGGAAGTGACGGTTATTTTTCGTCAAAATCGACGAAGTCAGCGCTTTTTGCGAGCTATTTTGCTTGTTTCGACGCTTAAACGGTAGTGCATTACATTTGCAGTGTAAAACGGAGAGAAATGAGCGCTTGAACGTCGAAATATTTCCAACAGGAAGGAAATGACGGCTATTTTTCGACATGATCGACGAAATCATCGCCATTTGCGAGCTATCTTGCTTGTTTCGACGCTTAAACTGTAGTGCATTACATTTTCAGTGAAAAACGGAGTGAAATGAGCGCTTAAACGTCGAAATATCTCCAACGGGAAGGAAATGACGGCTAGATTTCATCAAAATCGACGAAATCTTCGCGATTTGCGAGCTATTTTGCTTGTTTCGACGCTTAAACGGTAGTGCATTGCATTAGCACTGAGAAATGGATTTCAACGAGCGCTTAAACGTGAAATAACTCCAACGGGAAGGAAATGACGGCTTTTTTTCGTCAAAATCGACGAAATCAGCGCGATTTGCGAGCTCTTTTGCTTGTTTCGACGCTTAAACGGTGGTGCATTACATTTGCAGTGCAAGCGGAGTGAAATAAGTGCTTAAACGTCGAAATATCTCCAACGGGAAGGAAATGACGGCTAGATTTTATCAAAATCGACGAAATCTTCGCGATTTGCGAGCTACTTTGCTTGTTTCGACGCTTAAAGGGCAGTGCATTGCATTAGCACTGTGAAATGGAGTTCAACGAGCGCTTAAACGTCGAAATAACTCCAACGGGAAGAAAATGACGGCTATTTTTCGTCAAAATCGACGAAATCATCGCGATTTGCGAGTTATTTTGCTTGTTTCGACGCTTAAACGGTAGTGCATTACATTTGCAGTGTAAGACGGAGTGAAACGAGCGCTTAAACGTCGAAATATCTCCAACAGGAAGGAAGTGACGGTTATTTTTCGTCAAAATCGACGAAGTCAGCGCTTTTTGCGAGCTATTTTGCTTGTTTCGACGCTTAAACGGTAGTGCATTACATTTGCAGTGTAAAACGGAGAGAAATGAGCGCTTGAACGTCGAAATATTTCCAACAGGAAGGCAATGACGGCTATTTTTCGACATGATCGACGAAATCATCGCCATTTGCGAGCTATCTTGCTTGTTTCGACGCTTAAACTGCAGTGCATTACATTTTCAGTGAAAAACGGAGTGAAATGAGCGCTTAAACGTCGAAATATCTCCAACGGGAAGGAAATGACGGCTAGATTTCATCAAAATCGACGAAATCTTCGCGATTTGCGAGCAATTTTGCTTGTTTCGACGCTTAAACGGTAGTGCATTACATTTGCAGTGTAAAACGGAGAGAAATGAGCGCTTAAACGTAGAAATATTTCCAACAGGAAGGAAATGACGGCTATTTTTCGACATAATCGACGAAATCATCGCCATTTGCGAGCTATCTTGCTTGTTTCGACGCTTAAAGTGTAGTGCATTACATTTTCAGTGAAAAACGGAGTGATATGAGCGCTTAAACGTCGAAATATCTTCAACGGGAAGGAAATGACGGCTAGATTTCATCAAAATCGACGAAATCTTCGCGATTTGCGAGCTATTTCGCTTGTTTCGACGCTTAAACTGTAGTGCATTGCATTAGCACTGTGAAATGGAGTTCAACGAGCGCTTAAACGTCGAAATAACTCCAACGGGAAGGAAATGACGGCTTTATTTCGTCAAAATCGACGAAATCAGCGCGATTTGCGAGCTCTTTTGCTTGTTTCGACGCTTAAACGATGGTGCATTACATTTGCAGTGCAAACGGAGTGAAATGAGTGCTTAAACGTCGAAATATCTCCAACAGGATGGAAATGACAGGTATTTTTCGTCATAATCGACGAAATCATCGCCATTTGCTAGCTATCTTGCTTGTTTCGACGCTTAAACTGTAGTGCATTACATTTTCAGTGAAAAACGGAGTGAAATGAGCGCTTAAACGTCGAAGTGTCTCCAACGGGAAGGAAATGACGGCTAGATTTTATCAAAATCGACGAAATCTTCGCGATTTGCGAGCTACTTTGCTTGTTTCGACGCTTAAACGGAAGTGCATTGCATTAGCACTGTGAAATGGAGTTCAACGAGCGCTTAAACGTCGAAATAACTCCAACGGGAAGGAAATGACGGCTATTTTTCGTCAAAATCGACGAAATAATCGCGATTTGCGAGTTATTTTGCTTGTTTCGACGCTTAAACGGTAGTGCATTACATTTGCAGTGTAAGACGGAGTGAAACGAGCGCTTAAACGTCGAAATATCTTCAACAGGAAGGAAATGACGGCTTTTTTTCGTCAAAATCGACGAAATCAGCGCGATTTGCGAGCTCTTTTGCTTGTTTCGACGCTTAAACGGTGGTGCATTACATTTGCAGTGCAAACGGAGTGAAATGAGTGCTTAAACGTCGAAATATCTCCAACGGGAAGGAAATGACGGCTAGATTTCATCAAAATCGACGAAATCTTCGCGATTTGCGAGCTATTTTGCTTGTTTCGACGCTTAAACGGTAGTGCATTGCATTAGCACTGTGAAATGGATTTCAACGGGCGCTTAAACGTCGAAATAACTCCAACGGGAAGGAAAGACGGCTTTTTTTCGTCAAAATCGACGAAATCAGCGCGATTTGCGAGCTCTTTTGCTTGTTTCGACGCTTAAACGGTGGTGCATTACATTTGCAGTGCAAACGGAGTGAAATGAGTGCTTAAACGTCGAAATATCTCCAACGGGAAGGAAATGACGGCTAGATTTTATCAAAATCGACGAAATCTTCGCGATGTGCGAGCTACTTTGCTTGTTTCGACGCTTAGACGGCAGTGCATTGCATTAGCACTGTGAAATGGAGTTCAACGAGCGCTTAAAGGTCGAAATATCTCCAACAGGATGGAAATGACGGCTATTTTTCGTCAAATCGATGAAATCATCGCGATTTGCGAGTTATTTTGCTTGTTTCGACGCTTAAACGGTAGTGCATTACATTTGCAGTGTAAGACGGAGTGAAACGAGCGCTTAAACGTCGAAATATCTCCAACAGGAAGGAAATGACGGTTATTGTTCGTCAAAATCGACGAAATCTTCGCCATTTGCGAGATATTTTGATTGTTTCGACGCTTAAATGGTTGTGCATTGCATTAGCACTGTGAAATGGAGTTCAACGAGCGCTTAAACGTCGAAATATCTCCAACAGGAAGGAAATGACGGTTATTATTCGTCAAAATCGACGAAATCTTCGCGATTTGCGAGATATTTTGCTTGTTTCGACGCTTAAATGGTTGTTCGTTGCATTAGCACTGTGAAATGGAGTTGAACGAGCGCTTAAACGTCGAAATATCTCCAACGGGAAGGAAATGACGGCTATTTTTCGTCAAAATCGACGAAATCATCGCGATTTGCGAGTTATTTTGCTTGTTTCGACGCTTAAACGGTAGTGCATTACATTTGCAGTGTAAGACGGAGTGAAACGAGCGCTTAAACGTCGAAATATCTCCAACAGGAAGGAAGTGACGGTTATTTTTCGTCAAAATCGACGAAGTCAGCGCTTTTTGCGAGCTATTTTGCTTGTTTCGACGCTTAAACGGTAGTGCATTACATTTGCAGTGTAAAACGGAGAGAAATGAGCGCTTGAACGTCGAAATATTTCCAACAGGAAGGAAATGACGGCTATTTTTCGACATGATCGACGAAATCATCGCCATTTGCGAGCTATCTTGCTTGTTTCGACGCTTAAACTGTAGTGCATTACATTTTCAGTGAAAAACGGAGTGAAATGAGCGCTTAAACGTCGAAATATCTCCAACGGGAAGGAAATGCCGGCTAGATTTCATCAAAATCGACGAAATCTTCGCGATTTGCGAGCTATTTTGCTTGTTTCGACGCTTAAACGGTAGTGCATTGCATTAGCACTGTGAAATGGATTTCAACGAGCGCTTAAACGTCGAAATAACTCCAACGGGAAGGAAATGACGGCTTTTTTTCGTCAAAATCGACGAAATCAGCGCGATTTGCGAGCTCTTTTGCTTGTTTCGACGCTTAAACGGTGGTGCATTACATTTGCAGTGCAAGCGGAGTGAAATAAGTGCTTAAACGTCGAAATATCTCCAACGGGAAGGAAATGACGGCTAGATTTTATCAAAATCGACGAAATCTTCACGATTTGCGAGCTACTTTGCTTGTTTCGACGCTTAAAGGGCAGTGCATTGCATTAGCACTGTGAAATGGAGTTCAACGAGCGCTTAAACGTCGAAATAACTCCAACGGGAAGAAAATGACGGCTATTTTTCGTCAAAATCGACGAAATCATCGCGATTTGCGAGTTATTTTGCTTGTTTCGACTCTTAAACGGTAGTGCATTACATTTGCAGTGTAAAACGGAGTGAAATGAGCGCTTAAACGTCGAAATCTCTCCAACAGGAAGGAAATGACAGTTAGTTTTCGTCAAAATCGACGAAATTTTCGCGTTTTGCGAGCTATTTTGCTTGTTTCGACGCTTAAACGGTAGTGCATTGCATTTGCACTGTGAAATGGAGCTAAGAGGGCGCTTAAACGTCGAAATATCTCCTACGGGCAGGAAATGACGGCAATTTTTCGTCAAAATCGACGAAATCATCGCCATTTGCGAGCAATTTTGCTGGTTTCGACGCTTAAACGGTAGTGCATTACATTTGCAGTGTAAAACGGAGAGAAATGAGCGCTTAAACGTCGAAATATTTCCAACAGGAAGGAAATGACGGCTATTTTTCGACATAATCGACGAAATCATCGTCATTTGCGAGCAATCTTGCTTGTTTCGACGCTTAGACTGTAGTGCATTACATTTTCAGTGAAAAACGGAGTGATATGAGCGATTAAACGTCGAAATATCTTCAACGGGAAGGAAATGACGGCTAGATTTCATCAAAATCGACGAAATCTTCGCGATTTGCGAGCTATTTTGCTTGTTTCGACGCTTAAACTGTAGTGCATTGCATTAGCACTGTGAAATGGAGTTCAACGAGCGCTTAAACGTCGAAATAACTCCAACGGGAAGGAAATGACGGCTTTTTTTCGTCAAAATCGACGAAATCAGCGCGATTTGCGAGCTCTTTTGCTTGTTTCGACGCTTAAACGGTGGTGCATTACATTTGCAGTGCAAACGGAGTGAAATGAGTGCTTAAACGTCGAAATATCTCCAACAGGAAGGAAATGACAGCTATTTTTCGTCATAATCGACGAAATCATCGCCATTTGCTAGCTATCTTGCTTGTTTCGATGCTTAAACTGTAGTGCATTACATTTTCAGTGAAAAACGGAGTGAAATGAGCGCTTAAACGTCGAAGTATCTCCAACGGGAAGGAAATGACGGCCATTTTTCGTCAAAATCGACGAAATCAGCGCGATTTGCGAGCTATTTTGCTTGTTTCGACGCTTAAACGGTGGTGCATTACATTTGCAGTGCAAACGGAGTGAAATGAGTGCTTAAACGTCGAAATATCTCCAACGGGAAGGAAATGACGGCTAGATTTCATCAAAATCGACGAAATCTTCGCGATTTGCGAGCTATTTTGCTTGTTTCGACGCTTAAACGGTAGTGCATAGCATGAGCACTGTGAAGTGGAGTTCAACGAGCGCTTAAACGTCGAAATATCTCCAACGGGAAGGAAATGACGGCTAGATTTCATCAAAATCGACGAAATCTTCGCGATTTGCGAGCTATTTTGCTTGTTTCGACGCTTAAACGGTAGTGCATTGCATTAGCACTGTGAAATGGATTTCAACGAGCGCTTAAACGTCGAAATAACTCAAACGGGAAGGAAATGACGGCTTTTTTTCGTCAAAATCGACGAAATCATCGCGATTTGCGAGTTATTTTGCTTGTTTCGACGCTGAAACGGTAGTGCATTACATTTGCAGTGTAAAACGGAGTGAAACGAGCGCTTAAACGTCGAAATATCTCCAACAGGAAGGAAGTGACGGTTATTTTTCGTCAAAATCGACGAAGTCAGCGCTTTTTGCGAGCAATTTTGCTGGTTTCGACGCTTAAACGGTATTGCATTGCATTTGCAGTGTAAAACGGAGAGAAATGAGCGCTTAAACGTCGAAATATTTCCAACAGGAAGGAAATGACGGCTATTTTTCGACATAATCGACGAAATCATCGTCATTTGCGAGCTATCTTGCTTGTTTCGACGCTTAGGCTGTAGTGCATTACATTTTCAGTGAAAAACGGAGTGATATGAGCGATTAAACGTCGAAATATCTTCAACCGGAAGGAAATGACGGCTAGATTTCATCAAAATCGACGAAATCTTCGCGATTTGCGAGCTATTTTGCTTGTTTCGACGCTTAAACTGTAGTGCATTGCATTAGCACTGTGAAATGGAGTTCAACGAGCGCTTAAACGTCGAAATAACTCCAACGGGAAGGAAATGACGGCTTTTTTTCGTCAAAATCGACGAAATCAGCGCGATTTGCGAGCTCTTTTGCTTGTTTCGACGCTTAAACGGTGGTGCATTACATTTGCAGTGCAAACGGAGTGAAATGAGTGCTTAAACGTCGAAATATCTCCAACAGGAAGGAAATGACAGCTATTTTTCGTCATAATCGACGAAATCATCGCCATTTGCTAGCTATCTTGCTTGTTTCGATGCTTAAACTGTAGTGCATTACATTTTCAGTGAAAAACGGAGTGAAATGAGCGCTTAAACGTCGAAGTATCTCCAACGGGAAGGAAATGACGGCCATTTTTCGTCAAAATCGACGAAATCAGCGCGATTTGCGAGCTATTTTGCTTGTTTCGACGCTTAAACGGTGGTGCATTACATTTGCAGTGCAAACGGAGTGAAATGAGTGCTTAAACGTCGAAATATCTCCAACGGGAAGGAAATGACGGCTAGATTTCATCAAAATCGACGAAATCTTCGCGATTTGCGAGCTATTTTGCTTGTTTCGACGCTTAAACGGTAGTGCATAGCATGAGCACTGTGAAGTGGAGTTCAACGAGCGCTTAAACGTCGAAATATCTCCAACGGGAAGGAAATGACGGCTAGATTTCATCAAAATCGACGAAATCTTCGCGATTTGCGAGCTATTTTGCTTGTTTCGACGCTTAAACGGTAGTGCATTGCATTAGCACTGTGAAATGGATTTCAACGAGCGCTTAAACGTCGAAATAACTCAAACGGGAAGGAAATGACGGCTTTTTTTCGTCAAAATCGACGAAATCATCGCGATTTGCGAGTTAGTTTGCTTGTTTCGAAGCTTAAACGGTGGTGCATTACATTTGCAGTGTAAAACGGAGTGAAATGAGCGCTTAAACGTCGAAGTATCTCCAACGGGAAGGAAATGACGGCCATTTTTCGTCAAAATCGACGAAATCAGCGCGATTTGAGAGCTATTTTGCTTGTTTCGACGCTTAAACGGTATTGCATTGCATTTGCACTGTGAAATGGAGCTAAACGAGTGCTTAAACGTCGAAATATCTCCTACGGGAAGGAAATGACGGCCATTTTTCGTCAAAATCGACGAAATCATCGCGATTTGCGAGTTATTTTGCTTGTTTCGACGCTGAAACGGTAGTGCATTACATTTGCAGTGTAAAACGGAGTGAAACGAGCGCTTAAACGTCGAAATATCTCCAACAGGAAGGAAGTGACGGTTATTTTTCGTCAAAATCGACGAAGTCAGCGCTTTTTGCGAGCAATTTTGCTGGTTTCGACGCTTAAACGGTAGTGCATTACATTTGCAGTGTAAAACGGAGAGAAATGAGCGCTTAAACGTCGAAATATTTCCAACAGGAAGGAAATGACGGCTATTTTTCGACATAATCGACGAAATCATCGTCATTTGCGAGCTATCTTGCTTGTTTCGACGCTTAAACTGTAGTGCATTACATTTTCAGTGAAAAACGGAGTGATATGAGCGCTTAAACGTCGAAATATCTTCAACGGGAAGGAAATGACGGCTAGATTTCATCAAAATCGACGAAATCTTCGCGATTTGCGAGCTCTTTTGCTTGTTTCGACGCTTAAACGGTGGTGCATTACATTTGCAGTGCAAACGGAGTGAAATGAGTGCTTAAACGTCGAAATATCTCCAACAGGAAGGAAATGACAGCTATTTTTCGTCATAATCGACGAAATCATCGCCATTTGCTAGCTATCTTGCTTGTTTCGACGCTTAAACTGTAGTGCATTACATTTTCAGTGAAAAACGGAGTGAAATGAGCGCTTAAACGTCGAAGTATCTCCAACGGGAATGAAATGACGGCCATTTTTCGTCAAAATCGACGAAATCAGCCCGATTTGCGAGCTATTTTGCTTGTTTCGACGCTTAAACGGTGGTGCATTACATTTGCAGTGCAAACGGAGTGAAATGAGTGCTTAAACGTCGAAATATCTCCAACGGGAAGGAAATGACGGCTAGATTTCATCAAAATCGACGAAATCTTCGCGATTTGCGAGCTATTTTGCTTGTTTCGACGCTTAAACGGTAGTGCATTGCATTAGCACTGTGAAATGGATTTCAACGGGCGCTTAAACGGCGAAATATCTCCAACGGGAAGGAAATGAGGGCTAGATTTCATCAAAATCGACGAAATCTTCGCGATTTGCGAGCTATTTTGCTTGTTTCGACGCTTAAACGGTAGTGCATTGCATTAGCACTGTGAAATGGATTTCAACGAGCGCTTAAACGTCGAAATAACTCAAACGGGAAGGAAATGACGGCTTTTTTCCGTCAAAATCGACGAAATCAGCGCGATTTGCGAGCTCTTTTGCTTGTTTCGACGCTTAAACCGTGGTGCATTACATTTGCAGTGCAAACGGAGTGAAATGAGTGCTTAAACGTCGAAATATATCCAACGGGAAGGAAATGACGGCTAGATTTTATCAAAATCGACGAAATCTTCGCGATTTGCGAGCTACTTTGCTTGTTTCAACGCTTAAGCGGCAGTGCATTGCATTAGCACTGTGAAATGGAGTTCAACGAGCGTTTAAACGTCGAAATAACTCCAACGGGAAGGAAATGACGGCTATTTTTCGTCAAAATCGACGAAATCATCTCGATTTGCGAGTTAGTTTGCTTGTTTCGGCGCTTAAACGGTGGTGCATTACATTTGCAGTGTAAAACGGAGTGAAATGAGCGCATAAACGTCGAAATATCTCCAACGGGAAGGAAATGACAGTTAGTTTTCGTCAAAATCGACGAAATTTTCGCGTTTTGCGAGCTATATTGCTTGTTTCGACGCTTAAACGGTAGTGCATTGCATTAGCACTGTGAAATGGATTTCAACGAGCGCTTAAACGTCGAAATAACTCCAACGGGAAGGAAATGACGGCTTTTTTTCGTCAAAATCGACGAAATCAGCGCGATTTGCGAGCTCTTTTGCTTGATTCGACGCTTAAACGGTGGCGCATTACATTTGCAGTGCAAACGGAGTGAAATGAGTGCTTAAACGTCGAAATATCTCCAACAGGAAGGAAATGACGGTTATTATTCGTCAAAATCGACGAAATCTTCGCGATTTGCGAGATATTTTGCTTGTTTCGACGCTTAAATGGTTGTGCGTTGCATTAGCACTGTGAAATGGAGTTCAACGAGCGCTTAAACATCGAAATATCTCCAACGGGAAGGAAATGACGGCTAGATTTCATCAAAATCGACGAAATCTTCGCGATTTGCGAGCTATTTTGCTTGTTTCGACGCTTAAACGGTAGTCCATTGCATTAGCACTGTGAAATGGATTTCAACGAGCGCTTAAACGTCGAAATAACTCAAAGGGGAAGGAAATGACGGCTTTTTTCCGTCAAAATCGACGAAATCATCGCCATTTGCGAGATATTTTGCTTGTTTCGACGCTTAAATGGTTGTGCATTGCATTAGCACTGTGAAATGGAGTTCAACGAGCGCTTAAACGTCGAAATATCTCCAGCGGGAAGGAAGTTACGGCTATTTTTCGTCCAAAAAATCGAAATCTTCGCGATTTGCGAGATATTTTGCTTGTTTCAACGCTTAAGCGGCAGTGCATTGCATTAGCACTGTGAAATGGAGTTCAACGAGCGTTTAAACGTCGAAATAACTCCAACGGGAAGGAAATGACGGCTATTTTTCGTCAAAATCGACGAAATCATCGCGATTTGCGAGTTAGTTTGCTTGTTTCGGCGCTTAAACGGTGGTGCATTACATTTGCAGTGTAAAACGGAGTGAAATGAGCGCATAAACGTCGAAATATCTCCAACAGGAAGGAAATGACGGTTATTATTCGTCAAAATCGACGAAATCTTCGCCATTTGCGAGATATTTTGATTGTTTCGACGCTTAAATGGTTGTGCATTGCATTAGCACTGTGAAATGGAGTTCAACGAGCGCTTAAACGTCGAAATATCTCCAACAGGAAGCAAATGACGGCCATTTTTCGTAAAAATCGACGAAATCATCGCGATTTGCGAGCTATTTTGCTTCGCTCCACGCTTAAACGGTAGTGCATTGCATTAGCACTGTGAAATGGAGTTCAACGAGCGCTTAAACGTCGAAATATCTCCAACGGGTAGGAAATGACGGCTATTTTTCGTCAGAATCGATGAGATCATCGCGATTTGCGAGCTATTTTGCTTGTTTCGACGCTTAAACTGTAGTGTATTGCATTTGCAGTGTAAGACGGCGTGAAATGAGCGTTTAAACGTCGAAATATCTCCAACGGGAAGGAAAATGACGGCGATTTTTCGTCAAAATCGACGAAATCAACGCGATTTGCGAGCTCTTTTGCTTGTTTCTACGCTTAAAGGGTAGTGCATTACATTTGCAGTGTAAAACGGAGTGAAATGAGCGCTTAAACGTCGAAATAACTCCAAAGGGAAGGAAATGACGGCTATTGTTCGTCAAAATCGACGAAATCATCGCAATTTGCGAGTTATTTTGCTTTTTTCGACGCTTAAACTGTAGTGCATTACATTTGCAGTGTAAAACGGAGAGAAATGACCGCTTAAACGTCGAAATATCTCTAACAGGAAGGAAATGACGGTTATTTTTCTTCAAAATCGACGAAATCATTACGATTTGATAGTTATTTTGCTTGTTTCGACGCTTAAGCGGTAGTGCATTACACTTGCAGTGTAAAAGGGAGTGAAATGAGCGCTTAAACGTCGAATATATCTCCAACGGGAAGGAAATGACGGCTATTTTTCGTCAAAATCGACGAAATCATCGCGATTTGCGGGCTATTTTGCTTGTTTCGACGCTTACACGGTAGTGCATTGCATTAGCACTGTGAAATGAGTTCAACGAGCTCTTAAACGTCGAAATATCTCCAACGGGAAGGAAATGACGACTAGATTTCATCAAAATCGACGTAATCTTCGCGATTTGCGAGCTATTTTGGTTGTTTCGACACTTAAACGGTAGTGCATTACATTTTCAGTGAAAAACGGAGTGAAATGAGCGCTTAAACGTCGAAGTATCTCCAACGGGAAGGAAATGACGGCCATTTTTCGTCAAAATCGACGAAATCTTCGCGATTTGCGAGCTATTTTGCTTGTTTCGACGCTTAAACGGTAGTGCATTGCATTAGCACTGTGAAATTCAGTTCAACGGGCGCTTAAACGTCGAAGTATCTCCAAGGGGAAGGAAATGACGGCTATTTTTCGTCAAAATCGAAGAAATCAGCGCGACTTGCGAGCTATTTTGCTTGTTTCGACGCTTAAACGGTAGTGCATTGCATTAGCACTGTGAAATGGAGATCAACGAGCGCTTAAACGTCGAAATATCTCCAACGGGAGGGAAATGACGGCTAGATTTCATCAAAATCGACGAAATCTTCGCGATTTGCGAGCTATTTTGCTTGTTTCGACGCTTAAACGGTAGTGCATTGCATTAGCACTGTGAAATGGAGTACAACGAGCGCTTAAACGTCGAAATAACTCCAACGGGAAGGAAATGACGGCTATTTTTCGTCAAAATCGACGAAATCATCGCGATTTGCGAGTTAGTTTGCTTGTTTCGACGCTTAAACGGTGGTGCATTACATTTGCAGTGTAAAACGGAGTGAAATGAGCGCATAAACGTCGAAATATCGCCAACAGGAAGGAAATGACGGTTATTATTCGTCAAAATCGACGAAATCTTCGCGATTTGCGAGATATTTTGCTTGTTTCGACGCTTAAATGGTTGTGCATTGCATTAGCACTGTGAAATGGAGTTCAACGAGCGCTTAAACGTAGAAATATCTCCAACAGGAAGGAAATGACGGTTATTATTCGACAAAATGGACGAAATCTTCGCGATTTGCGAGCTATTTTGCTTGTTTCGACGCTTAAACGGTAGTGCATTGCATTAGCACTGTGAAATGGATTTCAACGAGCGCTTAAACGTCGAAATAACTCCAACGGGAAGGAAATGACGGCTTTTTTTCGTCAAAATCGACGAAATCAGCGCGATTTGCGAGCTCTTTTGCTTGTTTCGACGCTTAAACGGTGGTGCATTACATTTGCAGTGCAAACGGAGTGAAATGAGTGCTTAAACGTCGAAATATCTCCAACGGGAAGGAAATGACGGCTAGATTTTATCAAAATCGACGAAATCTTCGCGATTTGCGAGCTACTTTGCTTGTTTCGACGCTTAAACGGCAGTGCATTGCATTAGCACTGTGAAATGGAGTTCAACGAGCGCTTAAACGTCGAAATAACTCCAACGGGAAGGAAATGACGGCTATTTTTCGTCAAAATCGACGAAATCATCGCGATTTGCGAGTTATTTTGCTTGTTTCGAACTCTTAAACGGTAGTGCATTACATTTGCAGTGTAAAACGGAGTGAAATGAGCGCTTAAACGTCGAAATCTCTCCAACAGGAAGGAAATGACAGTTATTATTCGTCAAAATCGACGAAATCTTCGCGATTTGCGAGATATTTTGCTTGTTTCGACGCTTAAATGGTTGTGCGTTGCATTAGCACTGTGAAATGGAGTTCAACGAGCGCTTAAACGTCGAAATATCTCCAACGGGAAGGAAATGACGGCTATTTTTCGTCAAAATCGACGAAATCATCGCGATTTACGAGCTATCTTGCTTGTTTCGACGCTTAAATTGTAGTGCATTACATTTTCAGTGAAAAACGGAGTGAAATGAGCGCTTAAACGTCGAAATAACTCCAACGGGAAGGAAATGACGGTTATTATTCGTCAAAATCGACGAAATCTTCGCGATTTGCGAGATATTTTGCTTGTTTCGACGCTTAAATGGTTGTGCATTGCATTAGCACTGTGAAATGGAGTTCAACGAGCGCTTAAACGTAGAAATATCTCCAACAGGAAGGAAATGACGGTTATTATTCGACAAAATGGACGAAATCTTCGCGATTTGCGAGCTATTTTGCTTGTTTCGACGCTTAAACGGTAGTGCATTGCATTAGCACTGTGAAATGGATTTCAACGAGCGCTTAAACGTCGAAATAACTCCAACGGGAAGGAAATGACGGCTTTTTTTCGTCAAAATCGACGAAATCAGCGCGATTTGCGAGCTCTTTTGCTTGTTTCGACGCTTAAACGGTGGTGCATTACATTTGCAGTGCAAACGGAGTGAAATGAGTGCTTAAACGTCGAAATATCTCCAACGGGAAGGAAATGACGGCTAGATTTTATCAAAATCGGCGAAATCTTCGCGATTTGCGAGCTACTTTGCTTGTTTCGACGCTTAAACGGCAGTGCATTGCATTAGCACTGTGAAATGGAGTTCAACGAGCGCTTAAACGTCGAAATAACTCCAACGGGAAGGAAATGACGGCTATTTTTCGTCAAAATCGACGAAATCATCGCGATTTGCGAGTTATTTTGCTTGTTTCGAACTCTTAAACGGCAGTGCATTACATTTGCAGTGTAAAACGGAGTGAAATGAGCGCTTAAACGTCGAAATCTCTCCAACAGGAAGGAAATGACAGTTATTATTCGTCAAAATCGACGAAGTCTTCGCGATTTGCGAGATATTTTGCTTGTTTCGACGCTTAAATGGTTGTGCATTGCTTTGGCACTGTGAAATGGAGTTCAACGAGCGCTTAAACGTCGAAATATCTCCAACAGGAAGGAAATGACGGTGATTATTCGTCAAAATCGACGAAATCTTCGCGATTTGCGAGATATTTTGCTTGTTTCGACGCTTAAATGGTTGTGCGTTGCATTAGCACTGTGAAATGGAGTTCAACGAGCGCTTAAACGTCGAAATATCTCCAACGGGAAGGAAATGACGGCTATTTTTCGTCAAAATCGACGAAATCATCGCGATTTACGAGCTATCTTGCTTGTTTCGACGCTTAAATTGTAGTGCATTACATTTTCAGTGAAAAACGGAGTGAAATGAGCGCTTAAACGTCGAAATAACTCCAACGGGAAGGAAATGACGGCTTTTTTTCGTCAAAATCGACGAAATCAGCGCGATTTGCGAGCTCTTTTGCTTGTTTCGACGCTTAAACGGTAGTGCATTGCATTTGCACTGTGAAATAGAGCTAAGAGAGCGCTTAAACGTCGAAATATCTCCTACGGGCAGGAAGTGACGGCAATTTTTCGTCAAAATCGACGAAATCATCGCCATTTGCGAGCTATTTTGCTTGTTTCGACGCTTAAACGGTAGTGCATTACATTTGCAGTGTAAAACGGAGAGAAATGAGCGCTTAAACGTCGAAATATTTCCAACAGGAAGGAAATGACGGCTATTTTTCGACATAATCGACGAAATCATCGCCATTTGCGAGCTATCTTGCTTGTTTCGACGCTTAAATTGTAGTGCATTACATTTTCAGTGAAAAACGGAGTGAAATGAGCGCTTAAACGTCGAAATATCTTCAACGGGAAGGAAATGACGGCTGGATTTCATCAAAATCGACGAAATCTTCGCGATTTGCGAGCTATTTTGCTTGTTTCGACGCTTAAACGGTAGGGCATTGCATTAGCACTGTGAAATGGAGTTCAACGAGCGCTTAAACGTCGAAATAACTCCAACGGGAAGGAAATGACGGCTTTTTTTCGTCAAAATCGACGAAATCAGCGCGATTTGCGAGCTCTTTTGCTTGTTTCGACGCTTAAACGGTGGTGCATTACATTTGCAGTGTAAAACGGAGTGAAATGAGCGCATAAACGTCGAAATATCTCCAACAGGAAGGAAATGACGGTTATTATTCGTCAAAATCGACGATATCTTCGCGATTTGCGAGAT
The DNA here is from genome assembly GCF_051014615.1 of Bombus vancouverensis nearcticus. Taxonomy (NCBI): domain Eukaryota; kingdom Metazoa; phylum Arthropoda; class Insecta; order Hymenoptera; family Apidae; genus Bombus; species Bombus vancouverensis. The sequence continues at coordinate 143,901 of NW_027468931.1, read as the reverse complement.
ATTTTGCTTGTTTCGACGCTGAAATGGTTGTGCATTGCTTTAGCACTGTGAAATGGAGTTCAACGAGCGCTTAAACGTCGAAATATCTCCAACAGGAAGGAAATGACGGTGATTATTCGTCAAAATCGACGAAATCTTCGCGATTTGCGAGATATTTTGCTTGTTTCGACGCTTAAATGGTTGTGCGTTGCATTAGCACTGTGAAATGGAGTTCAACGAGCACTTAAACGTCGAAATATCTCCAACGGGAAGGAAATGACGGCTATTTTTCGTCAAAATCGACGAAATCATCGCGATTTGCGAGCTCTTTTGCTTGTTTCGACGCTTAAACGGTGGTGCATTACATTTGCAGTGCAAACGGAGTGAAATGAGTGCTTAAACGTCGAAATATCTCCAACGGGAAGGAAATGACGGCTAGATTTTATCAAAATCGACGAAATCTTCGCGATTTGCGAGCTGCTTTGCTTGTTTCGACGCTTAAACGGCAGTGCATTGCATTAGCACTGTGAAATGGAGTTCAACGAGCGCTTAAACGTCGAAATAACTCCAACGGGAAGGAAATGACTGCTATTTTTCGTCAAAATCGACGAAATCTTCGCGATTTGCGAGCTATTTTGCTTGTTTCGACGCTTAAACGGTAGTGCATTGCATTAGCACTGTGAAATGGAGTACAACGAGCGCTTAAACGTCGAAATAACTCCAACGGGAAGGAAATGACGGCTATTTTTCGTCGTAATCGGCGAAATCATCGCTTTTTGCGAGCTATTTTGCTTGTTTCGACGCTTAAACGGTGGTGCATTGCATTTGCACTGTGAAATGGAGCTAAGAGAGCGCTTAAACGTCGACATATCTCCTACGGGAAGGAAATGACGGCAATTTTTCGTCAAAATCGACGAAATCATCGCCATTTGCGAGCTATCTTGCTTGTTTCGACGCTTAAACTGTAGTGCATTACATTTTCAGTGAAAAACGGAGTGAAATGAGCGCTTAAACGTCGAAGTATCTCCAACGGGAAGGAAATGACCGCCATTTTTCGTAAAAATCGACGAAATCATCGCGATTTGCGAGCTATTTTGCTTCGCTCGACGCTTAAACGGTAGTGCGTTACATTTTCAGTGAAAAACGGAGTGAAGTGAGCGCTTAAACGTCGAAATATCTCCAACGGGAAGGAAATGGCTGCTATTTTTCGTCAAAATCGACGAAATCATCGCGATTTGCGAGTTAGTTTGCATGTTTCGACGCTTAAACGGTGGTGCATTACATTTGCAGTGTAAAACGGAGTGAAACGAGCGCTTAAACGTCGAAATATCTGCAGCAGGAAGGAAGTGACGGTTATTTTTCGTCAAAATCGACGAAGTCAGCGCTTTTTGCGAGCTATTTTGCTTGTTTCGACGCTTAAACGGTAGTGCATTACATTTGCAGTGTAAAACGGAGAGAAATGAGCGCTTGAACGTCGAAATATTTCCAACAGGAAGGAAATGACGGCTATTTTTCGGCATAATCGGCGAAATCATCGCCATTTGCGAGCTATCTTGCTTGTTTCGACGCTTAAACTGTAGTGCATTACATTTTCAGTGAAAAACGGAGTGAAATGAGCGCTTAAACGTCGAAATATCTCCAACAGGAAGGAAATGACGGTGATTACTCGTCAAAATCGACGAAATCTTCGCGATTTGCGATATATTTTGCTTGTTTCGACGCTTAAATGGTTGTGCGTTGCATTAGCACTGTGAAATGGAGTTCAACGAGCGCTTAAACGTCGAAATATCTCCAACGGGAAGGAAATGACGGCTATTTTTCGTCAAAATCGACGAAATCATCGCGATTTGCGAGCTATCTTGCTTGTTTCGACGCTTAAACTGTAGTGCATTACATTTTCAGTGAAAAACGGAGTGAAATGAGTGCTTAAACGTCGAAGTATCTCCAACGGGAAGGAAATGACGGCTATTTTTCGTCAAAATCGACGAAATCATCGCGATTTGCGAGTTATTTTGCTTGTTTCGACGCTTAAACGGTAGTGCATTACATTTGCAGTGTAAGACGGAGTGAAACGAGCGCTTAAACGTCGAAATATCTCCAACAGGAATGAAGTGACGGTTATTTTTCGTCAAAATCGACGAAGTCAGCGCTTTTTGCGAGCTATTTTGCTTGTTTCGACGCTTAAACGGTGGTGCATTGCATTTGCACTGTGAAATGGAGCTAAGAGAGCGCTTAAACGTCGACATATCTCCTACGGGAAGGAAATGACGGCAATTTTTCGTCAAAATCGACGAAATCATCGCCATTTGCGAGCTATCTTGCTTGTTTCGACGCTTAAACTGTAGTGCATTACATTTTCAGTGAAAAACGGAGTGAAATGAGCGCTTAAACGTCGAAGTATCTCCAACGGGAAGGAAATGACGGCCATTTTTCGTAAAAATCGACGAAATCATCGCGATTTGCGAGCTATTTTGCTTCGCTCGACGCTTAAACGGTAGTGCGTTACATTTTCAGTGAAAAACGGAGTGAAGTGAGCGCTTAAACGTCGAAATATCTCCAACGGGAAGTAAATGGCTGCTATTTTTCGTCAAAAACGACGAAATCATCGCGATTTGCGAGTTAGTTTGCATGTTTCGACGCTTAAACGGTGGTGCATTACATTTGCAGTGTAAAACGGAGTGAAACGAGCGCTTAAACGTCGAAATATCTGCAGCAGGAAGGAAGTGACGGTTATTTTTCGTCAAAATCGACGAAGTCAGCGCTTTTTGCGAGCTATTTTGCTTGTTTCGACGCTTAAACGGTAGTGCATTACATTTGCAGTGTAAAACGGAGAGAAATGAGCGCTTGAACGTCGAAATATTTCCAACAGGAAGGAAATGACGGCTATTTTTCGGCATAATCGACGAAATCATCGCCATTTGCGAGCTATCTTGCTTGTTTCGACGCTTAAACTGTAGTGCATTACATTTTCAGTGAAAAACGGAGTGAAATGAGCGCTTAAACTTCGAAATATCTTCAACGGGAAGGAAATGACGGCTAGATTTCATCAAAATCGACGAAATCTTCGCGATTTGCGAGCTATTTTGCTTGTTTCGACGCTTAAACGGTAGTGCATTGCATTAGCACTGTGAAATGGATTTCAACGAGCGCTTAAACGTCGAAATAACTCCAACGGGAAGGAAATGACGGCTTTTTTCGTCAAAATCGACGAAATCAGCGCGATTTGCGAGCTCTTTTGCTTGTTACGACGCTTAAACGGTGGTGCATTACATTTGCAGTTCAAACGGAGTGAAATGAGTGCTTAAACGTCGAAATATCTCCAACGGGAAGGAAATGACGGCTAGATTTTATCAAAATCGACGAAATCTTCGCGATTTGCGAGCTACTTTGCTTGTTTCGACGCTTAAACGGCAGTGCATTGCATTAGCACTGTGAAATGGAGTTCAACGAACGCTTAAACGTCGAAATAACTCCAACGGGAAGGAAATAACGGCTATTTTTCGTCAAAATCGACGAAATCATCGCGATTTGCGAGTTATTTTGCTTGTTTCGACTCTTAAACGGTAGTGCATTACATTTGCAGTGTAAAACGGAGTGAAATGAGCGCTTAAACGTCGAAATCTCTCCAACAGGAAGGAAATGACAGTTAGTTTTCGTCAAAATCGACGAAATTTTCGCGTTTTGCGAGCTATTTTGCTTGTTTCGACGCTTAAACGGTAGTGCATTGCATTTGCACTGTGAAATGGAGCTAAGAGAGCGCTTAAACGTCGAAATATCTCCTACGTTCAGGAAGTGACGGCAATTTTTCGTCAAAATCGACGAAATCATCGCCATTTGCGAGCTATTTTGCTTGTTTCGACGCTTAAACGGTAGTGCATTACATTTGCAGTGTAAAACGGAGAGAAATGAGCGCTTAAACGTCGAAATATTTCCAACAGGAAGGAAATGACGGCTATTTTTCGTCAAAATCGACGAAATCAGCGCGATTTGCGAGCTCTTTTGCTTGTTACGACGCTTAAACGGTGGTGCATTACATTTGCAGTTCAAACGGAGTGAAATGAGTGCTTAAACGTCGAAATATCTTCCACGGGAAGGAAATGACGGCTAGATTTCATCAAAATCGACGAAATCTTCGCGATTTGCGAGCTATTTTGCTTGTTTCGACGCTTAAACGGTAGTGCATTGCATTAGCACTGTGAAATGGAGTTCAACGAGCGCTTAAACGTCGAAATAACTCCAACGGGAAGGAAATGACGGCTTTTTTTCGTCAAAATCGACGAAATCAGCGCGATTTGCGAGCACTTTTGCCTGTTTCGACGCTTAAACGGTGGTGCATTACATTTGCAGTGTAAAACGGAGTGAAATGAGCGCATAAACGTCGAAATATCTCCAACAGGAAGGAAATGACTGTTATTATTCGTCAAAATCGACGAAATCTTCGCGATTTGCGAGATATTTTGCTTGTTTCGACGCTTAAACAGCAGTGCATTACATTTGCAGTGTAAGACGGAGTGAAACGAGCGCTAAAACGTCGAAATAACTCCAACGGGAAGGAAATGACGGCTTTTTTCGTCAAAATCGACGAAATCAGCGCGATTTGCGAGCTCTTTTGCTTGTTTCGTCGCTTAAACGGTGGTGCATTACATTTGCAGTGCAAACGGAGTGAAATGAGTGCTTAAACGTCGAAATATCTCCAACGGGAAGGAAATGACGGCTAGATTTTATCAAAATCGACGAAATCTTCGCGATTTGCGAGCTACTTTGCTTGTTTCGACGCTTTAACGGCAGTGCATTGCATTAGCACTGTGAAATGGAGTTCAACGAGCGCTTAAACGTCGAAATATCTCCAACAGGAAGGAAATAACGGTTATTATTCGTCAAAATCGACGAAATCTTCGCGATTTGCGAGATATTTTGCTTGTTTCGACGCTTAAATGGTTGTGCGTTGCATTAGCACTGTGAAATGGAGTTCAACGAGTGCTTAAACGTCGAAATATCTCCAACGGGAAGGAAATGACGGCTATTTTTCGTCAAAATCGACGAATTCATCGCGATTTGCGAGTTATTTTGCTTGTTTCGACGCTTAAACGGCAGTGCATTACATTTGCAGTGTAAGACGGAGTGAAACGAGCGCTAAAACGTCGAAATAACTCCAACGGGAAGGAAATGACGGCTTTTTTCGTCAAAATCGACGAAATCAGCGCGATTTGCGAGCTCTTTTGCTTGTTTCGTCGCTTAAACGGTGGTGCATTACATTTGCAGTGCAAACGGAGTGAAATGAGTGCTTAAACGTCGAAATATCTCCAACGGGAAGGAAATGACGGCTAGATTTTATCAAAATCGACGAAATCTTCGCGATTTGCGAGCTACTTTGCTTGTTTCGACGCTTAAACGGCAGTGCATTGCATTAGCACTGTGAAATGGAGTTCAACGAGCGCTTAAACGTCGAAATAACTCCAACGGGAAGGAAATGACTGCTCTTTTTCGTCAAAATCGACGAAATCTTCGCGATTTGCGAGCTATTTTGCTTGTTTCGACGCTTAAACTGTAGTGCATTACATTTGCAGTGTAAAACGGAGAGAAATGAGCGCTTAAACGTTGAAATATCTCAAACAGGAAGGAAATGACGGCTATTTTTCGTCGTAATCGGCGAAATCATCGCTTTTTGCGAGCTATCTTGCTTGTTTCGACGCTTAAACTGTAGTGCATTACATTTTCAGTGAAAATCGGAGTGAAATGAGTGCTTAAACGTCGAAGTATCTCCAACGGGAAGGAAATGACGGCTATTTTTCGTCAAAATCGACGAAATCATCGCGATTTGCGAGTTATTTTGCTTGTTTAGACGCTTAAACGGTAGTGCATTACATTTGCAGTGTAAGACGGAGTGAAACGAGCGCTTAAACGTCGAAATATCTCCAACAGGAAGGAAGTGACGGTTATTTTTCGTCAAAATCGACGAAGTCAGCGCTTTTTGCGAGCTATTTTGCTTGTTTCGACGCTTAAACGGTAGTGCATTACATTTGCAGTGTAAAACGGAGAGAAATGAGCGCTGAAACGTCGAAATATCTCCAACAGGAAGGAAATGACAGCTATTTTTCGTCATAATCGACGAAATCGTCGCCATTTGCGAGCTATCTTGCTTGTTTCGACGCTTAAACGGTGGTGCATTACATTTGCAGTGCAAACGGAGTGAAATGAGTGCTCAAACGTCGAAATATCTCCAACGGGAAGGAAGTGACGGCTAGATTTTATCAAAATCGACGAAATCTTCGCGAGTTGCGAGCTACTTTGCTTGTTTCGACGCTTAAACGGAAGTGCATTGCATTAGCACTGTGAAATGGAGTTCAACGAGCGCTTAAACGTCGAAATAACTCCAACGGGAAGGAAATGACGGCTATTTTTCGTCAAAATCGACGAAATAATCGCGATTTGCGAGTTATTTTGCTTGTTTCGACGCTTAAACGGTAGTGCATTACATTTGCAGTGTAAGACGGAGTGAAACGAGCGCTTAAACGTCGAAATATCTCCAACAGGAAGGAAATGACGGCTTTTTTTCGTCAAAATCGACGAAATCAGCGCGATTTGCGAGCTCTTTTGCTTGTTTCGACGCTTAAACGGTGGTGCATTACATTTGCAGTGCAAACGGAGTGAAATGAGTGCTTAAACGTCGAAATATCTCCAACAGGAAGGAAAGGACAGCTATTTTTCGTCATAATCGACGAAATCATCGCCATTTGCTAGCTATCTTGCTTGTTTCGACGCTTAAACTGTAGTGCATTACATTTTCAGTGAAAAACGAAGTGAAATGAGCGCTTAAACGTCGAAGTATCTCCAACGGGAAGGAAATGACGGCCATTTTTCGTCAAAATCGACGAAATCAGCGCGATTTGCGAGCTATTTTGCTTGTTTCGACGCTTAAACGGTGGTGCATTACATTTGCAGTGCAAACGGAGTGAAATGAGTGCTTAAACGTCGAAATATCTCCAACGGGAAGGAAATGACGGCTAGAATTTATCAAAATCGACGAAATCTTCGCGATGTGCGAGCTACTTTGCTTGTTTCGACGCTTAGACGGCAGTGCATTGCATTAGCACTGTGAAATGGAGTTCAACGAGCGCTTAAAGGTCGAAATATCTCCAACAGGATGGAAATGACGGCTATTTTTCGTCAAAATCGATGAAATCATCGCGATTTGCGAGTTATTTTGCTTGTTTCGACTCTTAAACGGTAGTGCATTACATTTACAGTGTAAAACGGAGTGAAATGAGCGCTTAAACGTCGAAATCTCTCCAACAGGAAGGAAATGACAGTTAGTTTTCGTCAAAATCGACGAAATTTTCGCGTTTTGCGAGCTATCTTGCTTGTTTCGACGCTTAAACGGTAGTGCATTGCATTTGCACTGTGAAATGGAGCTAAGAGAGCGCTTAAACGTCGAAATATCTCCTACGTTCAGGAAGTGACGGCAATTTTTCGTCAAAATCGACGAAATCATCGCCATTTGCGAGCTATTTTGCTTGTTTCGACGCTTAAACGGTAGTGCATTACATTTGCAGTGTAAAACGGAGAGAAATGAGCGCTTAAACGTCGAAATATTTCCAACAGGAGGGAAATGACGGCTATTTTTCGACATAATCGACGAAATCATCGCCATTTGCGAGCTATCTTGCTTGTTTCGACGCTTAAACTGTAGTGCATTATATTTTCAGTGAAAAACGGAGTGAAATGAGCGCTTAAACGTCGAAATATCTTCCACGGGAAGGAAATGACGGCTAGATTTCATCAAAATCGACGAAATCTTCGCGATTTGCGAGCTATTTTGCTTGTTTCGACGCTTAAATGGTTGTGCATTGCATTAGCACTGTGAAATGGAGTTCAACGAGCGCTTAAACGTCGAAATATCTCCAACGGGAAGGAAGTTAGGGCCATTTATCGTCCAAAAAATCGAAATTTTCGCGATTTGCGAGATATTTTGCTTGTTTCGACGCTTAAATGGTTGTGCATTGCATTAGCACTGTGAAATGGAGTTCAACGAGCGCTTAAACGTCGAAATATCTCCAACGGGAAGGAAGTTACGGCCATTTATCGTCCAAAAAATCGAAATTTTCGCGATTTGCGAGATATTTTGCTTGTTTCGACGCTTAAATGGTTGTGCATTGCATTAGCACTGTGAAATGGAGTTCAACGACCGCTTAAACGTCGAAATATCTCCAACGGGAAGGAAGTTAGGGCCATTTATCGTCCAAAAAATCGAAATTTTCGCGATTTGCGAGATATCTTGCTTGTTTCGACACTTAAATGGTTGTGCATTGCATTAGCACTGTGAAATGGAGTTCAACGACCGCTTAAACGTCGAAATATCTCCAACGGGAAGGAAGTTACGGCCATTTATCGTCCAGAAAATCGAAATTTTCGCGATTTGCGAGATATTTTGCTTGTTTCGACGCTTAAATAGTTGTGCATTGCATTAGCACTGTGAAGTGGAGTTCAACGAGCGCTTAAACGTCGAAATATCTCCAACGGGAAGGAAGTTACGGCCATTTATCGTCCAAAAAATCGAAATTTTCGCGATTTGCGAGATATCTTGCTTGTTTCGACGCTTAAATGGTTGTGCATTGCATTAGCACTGTGAAATGGAGTTCAACGACCGCTTAAACGTCGAAATATCTCCAACGGGAAGGAAGTTAGGGCCATTTATCGTCCAAAAAATCGAAATTTTCGCGATTTGCGAGATATCTTGCTTGTTTCGACGCTTAAATGGTTGTGCATTGCATTAGCACTGTGAAATGGAGTTCAACGAGCGCTTAAACGTCGAAATATCTCCAACGGGAAGGAAGTTACGGCCATTTATCGTCCAAAAAATCGACATTTTCGCGATTTGCGAGATATCTTGCTTGTTTCGACGCTTAAATGGTTGTGCATTGCATTAGCACTGTGAAATGGAGTTCAACGAGCGCTTAAACGTCGAAATATCTCCAACGGGAAGGAAGTTACGGCCATTTATCGTCCAAAAAATCGAAATTTTCGCGATTTGCGAGATATCTTGCTTGTCTCGACGCTTAAATGGTTGTGCATTGCATTAGCACTGTGAAATGGAGTTCAACGAGCGCTTAAACGTCGAAATATCTCCAACGGGAAGGAAGTTAGGGCCATTTATCGTCCAAAAAATCGAAATTTTCGCGATTTGCGAGATATCTTGCTTGTTTCGACGCTTAAATGGTTGTGCGTTGCATTAGCACTGTGAAATGGAGTTCAACGACCGCTTAAACGTCGAAATATCTCCAACGGGAAGGAAGTTAGGGCCATTTATCGTCCAAAAAATCGAAATTTTCGCGATTTGCGAGATATTTTGCTTGTTTCGACGCTTAAATGGTTGTGCATTGCATTAGCACTATGAAATGGATTTCAACGAGCGCTTAAACGTCGAAATATCTCCAACGGGAAGGAAGTTACGGCCATTTATCGTCCAAAAAATCGAAATTTTCGCGATTTGCGAGATATCTTGCTTGTTTCGACGCTTAAATGGTTGTGCATTGCATTAGCACTGTGAAATGGAGTTCAACGAGCGCTTAAACGTCGAAATATCTCCAACGGGAAGGAAGTTACGGCCATTTATCGTCCAAAAAATCGAAATTTTCGCGATTTGCGAGATATCTTGCTTGTTTCGACGTTTAAATGGTTGTGCATTGCATTAGCACTGTGAAATGGAGTTCAACGAGCGCTTAAACGTCGAAATATCTCCAACGGGAAGGAAGTTAGGGCCATTTATCGTCCAAAAAATCGAAATTTTCGCGATTTGCGAGATATCTTGCTTGTTTCGACGCTTAAATGGTTGTGCATTGCATTAGCACTGTGAAATGGAGTTCAACGACCGCTTAAACGTCGAAATATCTCCAACGGGAAGGAAGTTACGGCCATTTATCGTCCAAAAAATCGAAATTTTCGCGATTTGCGAGATATTTTGCTTGTTTCGACGCTTAAATGGTTGTGCATTGCATTAGCACTGTGAAATGGAGTTCAACGAGCGCTTAAACGTCGAAATATCTCCAACGGGAAGGAAGTTACGGCCATTTATCGTCCAAAAAATCGAAATTTTCGCGATTTGCGAGATATTTTGCTTGTTTCGACGCTTAAATGGTTGTGCATTGCATTAGCACTGTGAAATGGAGTTCAACGAGCGCTTAAACGTCGAAATATCTCCAACGGGAAGGAAGTTAGGGCCATTTATCGTCCAAAAAATCGAAATTTTCGCGATTTGCGAGATATTTTGCTTGTTTCGACGCTTAAATGGTTGTGCATTGCATTAGCACTGTGAAATGGAGTTCAACGAGCGCTTAAACGTCGAAATATCTCCAACGGGAAGGAAGTTACGGCCATTTATCGTCCAAAAAATCGAAATTTTCGCGATTTGCGAGATATTTTGCTTGTTTCGACGCTTAAATGGTTGTGCATTGCATTAGCACTGTGAAATGGAGTTCAACGACCGCTTAAACGTCGAAATATCTCCAACGGGAAGGAAGTTAGGGCCATTTATCGTCCAAAAAATCGAAATTTTCGCGATTTGCGAGATATCTTGCTTGTTTCGACGCTTAAATGGTTGTGCATTGCATTAGCACTGTGAAATGGAGTTCAACGACCGCTTAAACGTCGAAATATCTACAACGGGAAGGAAGTTACGGCCATTTATCGTCCAGAAAATCGAAATTTTCGCGATTTGCGAGATATTTTGCTTGTTTCGACGCTTAAATGGTTGTGCATTGCATTAGCACTGTGAAGTGGAGTTCAACGAGCGCTTAAACGTCGAAATATCTCCAACGGGAAGGAAGTTACGGCCATTTATCGTCCAAAAAATCGAAATTTTCGCGATTTGCGAGATATCTTGCTTGTTTCGACGCTTAAATGGTTGTGCATTGCATTAGCACTGTGAAATGGAGTTCAACGACCGCTTAAACGTCGAAATATCTCCAACGGGAAGGAAGTTAGGGCCATTTATCGTCCAAAAAATCGAAATTTTCGCGATTTGCGAGATATTTTGCTTGTTTCGACGCCTAAATGGTTGTGCATTGCATTAGCACTGTGAAATGGAGTTCAACGAGCGCTTAAACGTCGAAATATCTCCAACGGGAAGGAAGTTACGGCCATTTATCGTCCAAAAAATCGAAATTTTCGCGATTTGTGAGATATCTTGCTTGTCTCGACGCTTAAATGGTTGTGCATTGCATTAGCACTGTGAAATGGAGTTCAACGAGCGCTTAAACGTCGAAATATCTCCAACGGGAAGGAAGTTAGGGCCATTTATCGTCCAAAAAATCGAAATTTTCGCGATTTGCGAGATATCTTGCTTGTTTCGACGCTTAAATGGTTGTGCGTTGCATTAGCACTGTGAAATGGAGTTCAACGACCGCTTAAACGTCGAAATATCTCCAACGGGAAGGAAGTTAGGGCCATTTATCGTCCAAAAAATCGAAATTTTCGCGATTTGCGAGATATTTTGCTTGTTTCGACGCTTAAATGGTTGTGCATTGCATTAGCACTATGAAATGGATTTCAACGAGCGCTTAAACGTCGAAATATCTCCAACGGGAAGGAAGTTACGGCCATTTATCGTCCAAAAAATCGAAATTTTCGCGATTTGCGAGATATCTTGCTTGTTTCGACGCTTAAATGGTTGTGCATTGCATTAGCACTGTGAAATGGAGTTCAACGAGCGCTTAAACGTCGAAATATCTCCAACGGGAAGGAAGTTAGGGCCATTTATCGTCCAAAAAATCGAAATTTTCGCGATTTGCGAGATATCTTGCTTGTTTCGACGCTTAAATGGTTGTGCATTGCATTAGCACTGTGAAATGGAGTTCAACGACCGCTTAAACGTCGAAATATCTCCAACGGGAAGGAAGTTACGGCCATTTATCGTCCAAAAAATCGAAATTTTCGCGATTTGCGAGATATTTTGCTTGTTTCGACGCTTAAATGGTTGTGCATTGCATTAGCACTATGAAATGGATTTCAACGAGCGCTTAAACGTCGAAATATCTCCAACGGGAAGGAAGTTACGGCCATTTATCGTCCAAAAAATCGAAATTTTCGCGATTTGCGAGATATCTTGCTTGTTTCGACGCTTAAATGGTTGTGCATTGCATTAGCACTGTGAAATGGAGTTCAACGAGCGCTTAAACGTCGAAATATCTCCAACGGGAAGGAAGTTACGGCCATTTATCGTCCAAAAAATCGAAATTTTCGCGATTTGCGAGATATCTTGCTTGTTTCGACGTTTAAATGGTTGTGCATTGCATTAGCACTGTGAAATGGAGTCCAACGAGCGCTTAAACGTCGAAATATCTCCAACGGGAAGGAAGTTAGGGCCATTTATCGTCCAAAAAATCGAAATTTTCGCGATTTGCGAGATATCTTGCTTGTTTCGACGCTTAAATGGTTGTGCATTGCATTAGCACTGTGAAATGGAGTTCAACGACCGCTTAAACGTCGAAATATCTCCAACGGGAAGGAAGTTACGGCCATTTATCGTCCAAAAAATCGAAATTTTCGCGATTTGCGAGATATTTTGCTTGTTTCGACGCTTAAATGGTTGTGCATTGCATTAGCACTGTGAAATGGAGTTCAACGAGCGCTTAAACGTCGAAATATCTCCAACGGGAAGGAAGTTACGGCCATTTATCGTCCAAAAAATCGAAATTTTCGCGATTTGCGAGATATTTTGCTTGTTTCGACGCTTAAATGGTTGTGCATTGCATTAGCACTGTGAAATGGAGTTCAACGACCGCTTAAACGTCGAAATATCTCCAACGGGAAGGAAGTTAGGGCCATTTATCGTCCAAAAAATCGAAATTTTCGCGATTTGCGAGATATTTTGCTTGTTTCGACGCCTAAATGGTTGTGCATTGCATTAGCACTGTGAAATGGAGTTCAACGAGCGCTTAAACGTCGAAATATCTCCAACGGGAAGGAAGTTAGGGCCATTTATCGTCCAAAAAATCGAAATTTTCGCGATTTGCGAGATATCTTGCTTGTTTCGACGCTTAAATGGTTGTGCGTTGCATTAGCACTGTGAAATGGAGTTCAACGACCGCTTAAACGTCGAAATATCTCCAACGGGAAGGAAGTTAGGGCCATTTATCGTCCAAAAAATCGAAATTTTCGCGATTTGCGAGATATCTTGCTTGTTTCGACGTTTAAATGGTTGTGCATTGCATTAGCACTGTGAAATGGAGTTCAACGAGCGCTTAAACGTCGAAATATCTCCAACGGGGAGGAAGTTAGGGCCATTTATCGTCCAAAAAATCGAAATTTTCGCGATTTGCGAGATATCTTGCTTGTTTCAACGCTTAAATGGTTGTGCATTGCATTAGCACTGTGAAATGGAGTTCAACGACCGCTTAAACGTCGAAATATCTCCAACGGGAAGGAAGTTACGGCCATTTATCGTCCAAAAAATCGAAATTTTCGCGATTTGCGAGATATTTTGCTTGTTTCGACGCTTAAATGGTTGTGCATTGCATTAGCACTATGAAATGGATTTCAACGAGCGCTTAAACGTCGAAATATCTCCAACGGGAAGGAAGTTACGGCCATTTATCGTCCAAAAAATCGAAATTTTCGCGATTTGCGAGATATCTTGCTTGTTTCGACGCTTAAATGGTTGTGCATTGCATTAGCACTGTGAAATGGAGTTCAACGAGCGCTTAAACGTCGAAATATCTCCAACGGGAAGGAAGTTACGGCCATTTATCGTCCAAAAAATCGAAATTTTCGCGATTTGCGAGATATCTTGCTTGTTTCGACGTTTAAATGGTTGTGCATTGCATTAGCACTGTGAAATGGAGTTCAACGAGCGCTTAAACGTCGAAATATCTCCAACGGGAAGGAAGTTAGGGCCATTTATCGTCCAAAAAATCGAAATTTTCGCGATTTGCGAGATATCTTGCTTGTTTCGACGCTTAAATGGTTGTGCATTGCATTAGCACTGTGAAATGGAGTTCAACGACCGCTTAAACGTCGAAATATCTCCAACGGGAAGGAAGTTACGGCCATTTATCGTCCAAAAAATCGAAATTTTCGCGATTTGCGAGATATTTTGCTTGTTTCGACGCTTAAATGGTTGTGCATTGCATTAGCACTGTGAAATGGAGTTCAACGACCGCTTAAACGTCGAAATATCTCCAACGGGAAGGAAGTTACGGCCATTTATCGTCCAAAAAATCGAAATTTTCGCGATTTGCGAGATATTTTGCTTGTTTCGGCGCTTAAATGGTTGTGCATTGCATTAGCACTGTGAAGTGGAGTTCAACGAGCGCTTAAACGTCGAAATATCTCCAACGGGAAGGAAGTTACGGCCATTTATCGTCCAAAAAATCGAAATTTTCGCGATTTGCGAGATATCTTGCTTGTTTCGACGCTTAAATGGTTGTGCATTGCATTAGCACTGTGAAATGGAGTTCAACGACCGCTTAAACGTCGAAATATCTCCAACGGGAAGGAAGTTAGGGCCATTTATCGTCCAAAAAATCGAAATTTTCGCGATTTGCGAGATATTTTGCTTGTTTCGACGCCTAAATGGTTGTGCATTGCATTAGCACTGTGAAATGGAGTTCAACGAGCGCTTAAACGTCGAAATATCTCCAACGGGAAGGAAGTTACGGCCATTTATCGTCCAAAAAATCGAAATTTTCGCGATTTGCGAGATATCTTGCTTGTTTCGACGCTTAAATGGTTGTGCATTGCATTAGCACTGTGAAATGGAGTTCAACGAGCGCTTAAACGTCGAAATATCTCCAACGGGAAGGAAGTTAGGGCCATTTATCGTCCAAAAAATCGAAATTTTCGCGATTTGCGAGATATCTTGCTTGTTTCGACGCTTAAATGGTTGTGCGTTGCATTAGCACTGTGAAATGGAGTTCAACGACCGCTTAAACGTCGAAATATCTCCAACGGGAAGGAAGTTAGGGCCATTTATCGTCCAAAAAATCGAAATTTTCGCGATTTGCGAGATATTTTGCTTGTTTCGACGCTTAAATGGTTGTGCATTGCATTAGCACTATGAAATGGATTTCAACGAGCGCTTAAACGTCGAAATATCTCCAACGGGAAGGAAGTTACGGCCATTTATCGTCCAAAAAATCGAAATTTTCGCGATTTGCGAGATATCTTGCTTGTTTCGACGCTTAAATGGTTGTGCATTGCATTAGCACTGTGAAATGGAGTTCAACGAGCGCTTAAACGTCGAAATATCTCCAACGGGAAGGAAGTTACGGCCATTTATCGTCCAAAAAATCGAAATTTTCGCGATTTGCGAGATATCTTGCTTGTTTCGACGTTTAAATGGTTGTGCATTGCATTAGCACTGTGAAATGGAGTTCAACGAGCGCTTAAACGTCGAAATATCTCCAACGGGAAGGAAGTTAGGGCCATTTATCGTCCAAAAAATCGAAATTTTCGCGATTTGCGAGATATCTTGCTTGTTTCGACGCTTAAATGGTTGTGCATTGCATTAGCACTGTGAAATGGAGTTCAACGACCGCTTAAACGTCGAAATATCTCCAACGGGAAGGAAGTTACGGCCATTTATCGTCCAAAAAATCGAAATTTTCGCGATTTGCGAGATATTTTGCTTGTTTCGACGCTTAAATGGTTGTGCATTGCATTAGCACTGTGAAATGGAGTTCAACGAGCGCTTAAACGTCGAAATATCTCCAACGGGAAGGAAGTTACGGCCATTTATCGTCCAAAAAATCGAAATTTTCGCGATTTGCGAGATATTTTGCTTGTTTCGACGCTTAAATGGTTGTGCATTGCATTAGCACTGTGAAATGGAGTTCAACGAGCGCTTAAACGTCGAAATATCTCCAACGGGAAGGAAGTTAGGTCCATTTATCGTCCAAAAAATCGAAATTTTCGCGATTTGCGAGATATTTTGCTTGTTTCGACGCTTAAATGGTTGTGCATTGCATTAGCACTGTGAAATGGAGTTCAACGAGCGCTTAAACGTCGAAATATCTCCAACGGGAAGGAAGTTACGGCCATTTATCGTCCAAAAAATCGAAATTTTCGCGATTTGCGAGATATCTTGCTTGTTTCGACGTTTAAATGGTTGTGCATTGCATTAGCACTGTGAAATGGAGTTCAACGAGCGCTTAAACGACGAAATATCTCCAACGGGGAGGAAGTTAGGGCCATTTATCGTCCAAAAAATCGAAATTTTCGCGATTTGCGAGATATCTTGCTTGTTTCGACGCTTAAATGGTTGTGCATTGCATTAGCACTGTGAAATGGAGTTCAACGACCGCTTAAACGTCGAAATATCTCCAACGGGAAGGAAGTTACGGCCATTTATCGTCCAAAAAATCGAAATTTTCGCGATTTGCGAGATATTTTGCTTGTTTCGACGCTTAAATGGTTGTGCATTGCATTAGCACTATGAAATGGATTTCAACGAGCGCTTAAACGTCGAAATATCTCCAACGGGAAGGAAGTTACGGCCATTTATCGTCCAAAAAATCGAAATTTTCGCGATTTGCGAGATATCTTGCTTGTTTCGACGCTTAAATGTTTGTGCATTGCATTAGCACTGTGAAATGGAGTTCAACGAGCGCTTAAACGTCGAAATATCTCCAACGGGAAGGAAGTTACGGCCATTTATCGTCCAAAAAATCGAAATTTTCGCGATTTGCGAGATATCTTGCTTGTTTCGACGTTTAAATGGTTGTGCATTGCATTAGCACTGTGAAATGGAGTTCAACGAGCGCTTAAACGTCGAAATATCTCCAACGGGAAGGAAGTTAGGGCCATTTATCGTCCAAAAAATCGAAATTTTCGCGATTTGCGAGATATCTTGCTTGTTTCGACGCTTAAATGGTTGTGCATTGCATTAGCACTGTGAAATGGAGTTCAACGACCGCTTAAACGTCGAAATATCTCCAACGGGAAGGAAGTTACGGCCATTTATCGTCCAAAAAATCGAAATTTTCGCGATTTGCGAGATATTTTGCTTGTTTCGACGCTTAAATGGTTGTGCATTGCATTAGCACTGTGAAATGGAGTTCAACGAGCGCTTAAACGTCGAAATATCTCCAACGGGAAGGAAGTTACGGCCATTTATCGTCCAAATAATCGAAATTTTCGCGATTTGCGAGATATTTTGCTTGTTTCGACGCTTAAATGGTTGTGCATTGCATTAGCACTGTGAAATGGAGTTCAACGAGCTCTTAAACGTCGAAATATCTCCAACGGGAAGGAAGTTAGGGCCATTTATCGTCCAAAAAATCGAAATTTTCGCGATTTGCGAGATATTTTGCTTGTTTCGACGCTTAAATGGTTGTGCATTGCATTAGCACTGTGAAATGGAGTTCAACGAGCGCTTAAACGTCGAAATATCTCCAACGGGAAGGAAGTTAGGGCCATTTATCGTCCAAAAAATCGAAATTTTCGCGATTTGCGAAATATCTTGCTTGTTTCGACGCTTAAATGGTTGTGCATTGCATTAGCACTGTGAAATGGAGTTCAACGACCGCTTAAACGTCGAAATATCTCCAACGGGAAGGAAGTTACGGCCATTTATCGTCCAAAAAATCGAAATTTTCGCGATTTGCGAGATATTTTGCTTGTTTCGGCGCTTAAATGGTTGTGCATTGCATTAGCACTGTGAAGTGGAGTTCAACGAGCGCTTAAACGTCGAAATATCTCCAACGGGAAGGAAGTTACGGCCATTTATCGTCCAAAAAATCGAAATTTTCGCGATTTGCGAGATATCTTGCTTGTTTCGACGCTTAAATGGTTGTGCATTGCATTAGCACTGTGAAATGGAGTTCAACGACCGCTTAAACGTCGAAATATCTCCAACGGGAAGGAAGTTAGGGCCATTTATCGTCCAAAAAATCGAAATTTTCGCGATTTGCGAGATATTTTGCTTGTTTCGACGCCTAAATGGTTGTGCATTGCATTAGCACTGTGAAATGGAGTTCAACGAGCGCTTAAACGTCGAAATATCTCCAACGGGAAGGAAGTTACGGCCATTTATCGTCCAAAAAATCGAAATTTTCGCGATTTGCGAGATATCTTGCTTGTTTCGACGCTTAAATGGTTGTGCATTGCATTAGCACTGTGAAATGGAGTTCAACGAGCGCTTAAACGTCGAAATATCTCCAACGGGAAGGAAGTTAGGGCCATTTATCGTCCAAAAAATCGAAATTTTCGCGATTTGCGAGATATCTTGCTTGTTTCGACGCTTAAATGGTTGTGCGTTGCATTAGCACTGTGAAATGGAGTTCAACGACCGCTTAAACGTCGAAATATCTCCAACGGGAAGGAAGTTAGGGCCATTTATCGTCCAAAAAATCGAAATTTTCGCGATTTGCGAGATATTTTGCTTGTTTCGACGCTTAAATGGTTGTGCATTGCATTAGCACTATGAAATGGATTTCAACGAGCGCTTAAACGTCGAAATATCTCCAACGGGAAGGAAGTTACGGCCATTTATCGTCCAAAAAATCGAAATTTTCGCGATTTGCGAGATATTTTGCTTGTTTCGACGCTTAAATGGTTGTGCATTGCATTAGCACTGTGAAATGGAGTTCAACGAGCGCTTAAACGTCGAAATATCTCCAACGGGAAGGAAGTTAGGGCCATTTATCGTCCAAAAAATCGAAATTTTCGCGATTTGCGAGATATCTTGCTTGTTTCGACGCTTAAATGGTTGTGCATTGCATTAGCACTGTGAAATGGAGTTCAACGACCGCTTAAACGTCGAAATATCTCCAACGGGAAGGAAGTTACGGCCATTTATCGTCCAAAAAATCGATATTTTCGCGATTTGCGAGATATTTTGCTTGTTTCGACGCTTAAATGGTTGTGCATTGCATTAGCACTGTGAAATGGAGTTCAACGAGCGCTTAAACGTCGAAATATCTCCAACGGGAAGGAAGTTACGGCCATTTATCGTCCAAAAAATCGAAATTTTCGCGATTTGCGAGATATTTTGCTTGTTTCGACGCTTAAATGGTTGTGCATTGCATTAGCACTGTGAAATGGAGTTCAACGAGCGCTTAAACGTCGAAATATCTCCAACGGGAAGGAAGTTAGGGCCATTTATCGTCCAAAAAATCGAAATTTTCGCGATTTGCGAGATATTTTGCTTGTTTCGACGCTTAAATGGTTGTGCATTGCATTAGCACTGTGAAATGGAGTTCAACGAGCGCTTAAACGTCGAAATATCTCCAACGGGAAGGAAGTTAGGGCCATTTATCGTCCAAAAAATCGAAATTTTCGCGATTTGCGAGATATTTTGCTTGTTTCGACGCTTAAATGGTTGTGCATTGCATTAGCACTGTGAAATGGAGTTCAACGAGCGCTTAAACGTCGAAATATCTCCAACGGGAAGGAAGTTACGGCCATTTATCGTCCAAAAAATCGAAATTTTCGCGATTTGCGAGATATTTTGCTTGTTTCGACGCTTAAATGGTTGTGCATTGCATTAGCACTGTGAAATGGAGTTCAACGAGCGCTTAAACGTCGAAATATCTCCAACGGGAAGGAAGTTACGGCCATTTATCGTCCAAAAAATCGAAATTTTCGCGATTTGCGAGATATTTTGCTTGTTTCGACGCTTAAATGGTTGTGCATTGCATTAGCACTGTGAAATGGAGTTCAACGAGCGCTTAAACGTCGAAATATCTCCAACGGGAAGGAAGTTAGGGCCATTTATCGTCCAAAAAATCGAAATTTTCGCGATTTGCGAGATATTTTGCTTGTTTCGACGCTTAAATGGTTGTGCATTGCATTAGCACTGTGAAATGGAGTTCAACGAGCGCTTAAACG
The DNA here is from genome assembly GCF_051014615.1 of Bombus vancouverensis nearcticus. Classification (NCBI taxonomy): domain Eukaryota; kingdom Metazoa; phylum Arthropoda; class Insecta; order Hymenoptera; family Apidae; genus Bombus; species Bombus vancouverensis. The sequence continues at coordinate 124,098 of NW_027468931.1, read as the reverse complement.
TCGAAATATCTCCAACGGGAAGGAAGTTAGGGCCATTTATCGTCCAAAAAATCGAAATTTTCGCGATTTGCGAGATATTTTGCTTGTTTCGACGCTTAAATGGTTGTGCATTGCATTAGCACTGTGAAATGGAGTTCAACGAGCGCTTAAACGTCGAAATATCTCCAACGGGAAGGAAGTTACGGCCATTTATCGTCCAAAAAATCGAAATTTTCGCGATTTGCGAGATATTTTGCTTGTTTCGACGCTTAAATGGTTGTGCATTGCATTAGCACTGTGAAATGGAGTTCAACGACCGCTTAAACGTCGAAATATCTCCAACGGGAAGGAAGTTAGGGCCATTTATCGTCCAAAAAATCGAAATTTTCGCGATTTGCGAGATATTTTGCTTGTTTCGACGCTTAAATGGTTGTGCATTGCATTAGCACTGTGAAATGGATTTCAACGAGCGCTTAAACGTCGAAATATCTCCAACGGGAAGGAAGTTACGGCCATTTATCGTCCAAAAAATCGAAATTTTCGCGATTTGCGAGATATTTTGCTTGTTTCGACGCTTAAATGGTTGTGCATTGCATTAGCACTGTGAAATGGAGTTCAACGAGCGCTTAAACGTCGAAATATCTCCAACGGGAAGGAAGTTAGGGCCATTTATCGTCCAAAAAATCGAAATTTTCGCGATTTGCGAGATATTTTGCTTGTTTCGACGCTTAAATGGTTGTGCATTGCATTAGCACTGTGAAATGGAGTTCAACGAGCGCTTAAACGTCGAAATATCTCCAACGGGAAGGAAGTTACGGCCATTTATCGTCCAAAAAATCGAAATTTTCGCGATTTGCGAGATATTTTGCTTGTTTCGACGCTTAAATGGTTGTGCATTGCATTAGCACTGTGAAATGGAGTTCAACGAGCGCTTAAACGTCGAAATATCTCCAACGGGAAGGAAGTTACGGCCATTTATCGTCCAAAAAATCGAAATTTTCGCGATTTGCGAGATATTTTGCTTGTTTCGACGCTTAAATGGTTGTGCATTGCATTAGCACTGTGAAATGGAGTTCAACGAGCGCTTAAACGTCGAAATATCTCCAACGGGAAGGAAGTTAGGGCCATTTATCGTCCAAAAAATCGAAATTTTCGCGATTTGCGAGATATTTTGCTTGTTTCGACGCTTAAATGGTTGTGCATTGCATTAGCACTGTGAAATGGAGTTCAACGAGCGCTTAAACGTCGAAATATCTCCAACGGGAAGGAAGTTAGGGCCATTTATCGTCCAAAAAATCGAAATTTTCGCGATTTGCGAGATATTTTGCTTGTTTCGACGCTTAAATGGTTGTGCATTGCATTAGCACTGTGAAATGGAGTTCAACGAGCGCTTAAACGTCGAAATATCTCCAACGGGAAGGAAGTTACGGCCATTTATCGTCCAAAAAATCGAAATTTTCGCGATTTGCGAGATATTTTGCTTGTTTCGACGCTTAAATGGTTGTGCATTGCATTAGCACTGTGAAATGGAGTTCAACGACCGCTTAAACGTCGAAATATCTCCAACGGGAAGGAAGTTAGGGCCATTTATCGTCCAAAAAATCGAAATTTTCGCGATTTGCGAGATATTTTGCTTGTTTCGACGCTTAAATGGTTGTGCATTGCATTAGCACTGTGAAATGGATTTCAACGAGCGCTTAAACGTCGAAATATCTCCAACGGGAAGGAAGTTACGGCCATTTATCGTCCAAAAAATCGAAATTTTCGCGATTTGCGAGATATTTTGCTTGTTTCGACGCTTAAATGGTTGTGCATTGCATTAGCACTGTGAAATGGAGTTCAACGAGCGCTTAAACGTCGAAATATCTCCAACGGGAAGGAAGTTACGGCCATTTATCGTCCAAAAAATCGAAATTTTCGCGATTTGCGAGATATCTTGCTTGTTTCGACGTTTAAATGGTTGTGCATTGCATTAGCACTGTGAAATGGAGTTCAACGAGCGCTTAAACGTCGAAATATCTCCAACGGGAAGGAAGTTAGGGCCATTTATCGTCCAAAAAATCGAAATTTTCGCGATTTGCGAGATATCTTGCTTGTTTCGACGCTTATATGGTTGTGCATTGCATTAGCACTGTGAAATGGAGTTCAACGACCGCTTAAACGTCGAAATATCTCCAACGGGAAGGAAGTTACGGCCATTTATCGTCCAAAAAATCGAAATTTTCGCGATTTGCGAGATATTTTGCTTGTTTCGACGCTTAAATGGTTGTGCATTGCATTAGCACTGTGAAATGGAGTTCAACGAGCGCTTAAACGTCGAAATATCTCCAACGGGAAGGAAGTTACGGCCGTTTATCGTCCAAAAAATCGAAATTTTCGCGATTTGCGAGATATTTTGCTTGTTTCGACGCTTAAATGGTTGTGCATTGCATTAGCACTGTGAAATGGAGTTCAACGAGCGCTTAAACGTCGAAATATCTCCAACGGGAAGGAAGTTACGGCCATTTATCGTCCAAAAAATCGAAATTTTCGCGATTTGCGAGATATTTTGCTTGTTTCGACGCTTAAATGGTTGTGCATTGCATTAGCACTGTGAAATGGAGTTCAACGAGCGCTTAAACGTCGAAATATCTCCAACGGGAAGGAAGTTACGGCCATTTATCGTCCAAAAAATCGAAATTTTCGCGATTTGCGAGATATTTTGCTTGTTTCGACGCTTAAATGGTTGTGCATTGCATTAGCACTGTGAAATGGAGTTCAACGAGCGCTTAAACGTCGAAATATCTCCAACGGGAAGGAAGTTACGGCCATTTATCGTCCAAAAAATCGAAATTTTCGCGATTTGCGAGATATTTTGCTTGTTTCGACGCTTAAATGGTTGTGCATTGCATTAGCACTGTGAAATGGAGTTCAACGAGCGCTTAAACGTCGAAATATCTCCAACGGGAAGGAAGTTAGGGCCATTTATCGTCCAAAAAATCGAAATTTTCGCGATTTGCGAGATATTTTGCTTGTTTCGACGCTTAAATGGTTGTGCATTGCATTAGCACTGTGAAATGGAGTTCAACGAGCGCTTAAACGTCGAAATATCTCCAACGGGAAGGAAGTTACGGCCATTTATCGTCCAAAAAATCGAAATTTTCGCGATTTGCGAGATATTTTGCTTGTTTCGACGCTTAAATGGTTGTGCATTGCATTAGCACTGTGAAATGGAGTTCAACGAGCGCTTAAACGTCGAAATATCTCCAACGGGAAGGAAGTTAGGGCCATTTATCGTCCAAAAAATCGAAGTTTTCGCGATTTGCGAGATATCTTGCTTGTTTCGACGCTTAAATGGTTGTGCATTGCATTAGCACTGTGAAATGGAGTTCAACGACCGCTTAAACGTCGAAATATCTCCAACGGGAAGGAAGTTACGGCCATTTATCGTCCAAAAAATCGAAATTTTCGCGATTTGCGAGATATTTTGCTTGTTTCGGCGCTTAAATGGTTGTGCATTGCATTAGCACTGTGAAGTGGAGTTCAACGAGCGCTTAAACGTCGAAATATCTCCAACGGGAAGGAAGTTACGGCCATTTATCGTCCAAAAAATCGAAATTTTCGCGATTTGCGAGATATCTTGCTTGTTTCGACGCTTAAATGGTTGTGCATTGCATTAGCACTGTGAAATGGAGATCAACGACCGCTTAAACGTCGAAATATCTCCAACGGGAAGGAAGTTAGGGCCATTTATCGTCCAAAAAATCGAAATTTTCGCGATTTGCGAGATATTTTGCTTGTTTCGACGCCTAAATGGTTGTGCATTGCATTAGCACTGTGAAATGGAGTTCAACGAGCGCTTAAACGTCGAAATATCTCCAACGGGAAGGAAGTTACGGCCATTTATCGTCCAAAAAATCGAAATTTTCGCGATTTGCGAGATATCTTGCTTGTTTCGACGCTTAAATGGTTGTGCATTGCATTAGCACTGTGAAATGGAGTTCAACGAGCGCTTAAACGTCGAAATATCTCCAACGGGAAGGAAGTTAGGGCCATTTATCGTCCAAAAAATCGAAATTTTCGCGATTTGCGAGATATCTTGCTTGTTTCGACGCTTAAATGGTTGTGCGTTGCATTAGCACTGTGAAATGGAGTTCAACGACCGCTTAAACGTCGAAATATCTCCAACGGGAAGGAAGTTAGGGCCATTTATCGTCCAAAAAATCGAAATTTTCGCGATTTGCGAGATATTTTGCTTGTTTCGACGCTTAAATGGTTGTGCATTGCATTAGCACTATGAAATGGATTTCAACGAGCGCTTAAACGTCGAAATATCTCCAACGGGAAGGAAGTTACGGCCATTTATCGTCCAAAAAATCGAAATTTTCGCTATTTGCGAGATATCTTGCTTGTTTCGACGCTTAAATGGTTGTGCATTGCATTAGCACTGTGAAATGGAGTTCAACGAGCGCTTAAACGTCGAAATATCTCCAACGGGAAGGAAGTTAGGGCCATTTATCGTCCAAAAAATCGAAATTTTCGCGATTTGCGAGATATTTTGCTTGTTTCGACGCTTAAATGGTTGTGCATTGCATTAGCACTGTGAAATGGAGTTCAACGAGCGCTTAAACGTCGAAATATCTCCAACGGGAAGGAAGTTAGCGCCATTTATCGTCCAAAAAATCGAAATTTTCGCGATTTGCGAGATATTTTGCTTGTTTCGACGCTTAAATGGTTGTGCATTGCAATAGCACTGTGAAATGGAGTTCAACGAGCGCTTAAACGTCGAAATATCTCCAACGGGAAGGAAGTTACGGCCATTTATCGTCCAAAAAATCGAAATTTTCGCGATTTGCGAGATATTTTGCTTGTTTCGACGCTTAAATGGTTGTGCATTGCATTAGCACTGTGAAATGGAGTTCAACGACCGCTTAAACGTCGAAATATCTCCAACGGGAAGGAAGTTAGGGCCATTTATCGTCCAAAAAATCGAAATTTTCGCGATTTGCGAGATATTTTGCTTGTTTCGACGCTTAAATGGTTGTGCATTGCATTAGCACTGTGAAATGGATTTCAACGAGCGCTTAAACGTCGAAATATCTCCAACGGGAAGGAAGTTACGGCCATTTATCGTCCAAAAAATCGAAATTTTCGCGATTTGCGAGATATTTTGCTTGTTTCGACGCTTAAATGGTTGTGCATTGCATTAGCACTGTGAAATGGAGTTCAACGAGCGCTTAAACGTCGAAATATCTCCAACGGGAAGGAAGTTACGGCCATTTATCGTCCAAAAAATCGAAATTTTCGCGATTTGCGAGATATCTTGCTTGTTTCGACGTTTAAATGGTTGTGCATTGCATTAGCACTGTGAAATGGAGTTCAACGAGCGCTTAAACGTCGAAATATCTCCAACGGGAAGGAAGTTAGGGCCATTTATCGTCCAAAAAATCGAAATTTTCGCGATTTGCGAGATATCTTGCTTGTTTCGACGCTTAAATGGTTGTGCATTGCATTAGCACTGTGAAATGGAGTTCAACGACCGCTTAAACGTCGAAATATCTCCAACGGGAAGGAAGTTACGGCCATTTATCGTCCAAAAAATCGAAATTTTCGCGATTTGCGAGATATTTTGCTTGTTTCGACGCTTAAATGGTTGTGCATTGCATTAGCACTGTGAAATGGAGTTCAACGAGCGCTTAAACGTCGAAATATCTCCAACGGGAAGGAAGTTACGGCCGTTTATCGTCCAAAAAATCGAAATTTTCGCGATTTGCGAGATATTTTGCTTGTTTCGACGCTTAAATGGTTGTGCATTGCATTAGCACTGTGAAATGGAGTTCAACGAGCGCTTAAACGTCGAAATATCTCCAACGGGAAGGAAGTTACGGCCATTTATCGTCCAAAAAATCGAAATTTTCGCGATTTGCGAGATATCTTGCTTGTTTCGACGCTTAAATGGTTGTGCATTGCATTAGCACTGTGAAATGGAGTTCAACGAGCGCTTAAACGTCGAAATATCTCCAACGGGAAGGAAGTTACGGCCATTTATCGTCCAAAAAATCGAAATTTTCGCGATTTGCGAGATATTTTGCTTGTTTCGACTCTTAAATGGTTGTGCATTGCATTAGCACTGTGAAATGGAGTTCAACGAGCGCTTAAACGTCGAAATATCTCCATCGGGAAGGAAGTTAGGGCCATTTATCGTCCAAAAAATCGAAATTTTCGCGATTTGCGAGATATTTTGCTTGTTTCGACGCTTAAATGGTTGTGCATTGCATTAGCACTGTGAAATGGAGTTCAACGAGCGCTTAAACGTCGAAATATCTCCAACGGGAAGGAAGTTAGGGCCATTTATCGTCCAAAAAATCGAAATTTTCGCGATTTGCGAGATATTTTGCTTGTTTCGACGCTTAAATGGTTGTGCATTGCATTAGCACTGTGAAATGGAGTTCAACGAGCGCTTAAACGTCGAAATATCTCCAACGGGAAGGAAGTTACGGCCATTTATCGTCCAAAAAATCGAAATTTTCGCGATTTGCGAGATATTTTGCTTGTTTCGACGCTTAAATGGTTGTGCATTGCATTAGCACTGTGAAATGGAGTTCAACGACCGCTTAAACGTCGAAATATCTCCAACGGGAAGGAAGTTAGGGCCATTTATCGTCCAAAAAATCGAAATTTTCGCGATTTGCGAGATATCTTGCTTGTTTCGACGCTTAAATGGTTGTGCATTGCATTAGCACTGTGAAATGGAGTTCAACGACCGCTTAAACGTCGAAATATCTCCAACGGGAAGGAAGTTACGGCCATTTATCGTCCAAAAAATCGAAATTTTCGCGATTTGCGAGATATTTTGCTTGTTTCGACGCTTAAATGGTTGTGCATTGCATTAGCACTGTGAAGTGGAGTTCAACGAGCGCTTAAACGTCGAAATATCTCCAACGGGAAGGAAGTTACGGCCATTTATCGTCCAAAAAATCGAAATTTTCGCGATTTGCGAGATATCTTGCTTGTTTCGACGCTTAAATGGTTGTGCATTGCATTAGCACTGTGAAATGGAGTTCAACGACCGCTTAAACGTCGAAATATCTCCAACGGGAAGGAAGTTAGGGCCATTTATCGTCCAAAAAATCGAAATTTTCGCGATTTGCGAGATATTTTGCTTGTTTCGACGCCTAAATGGTTGTGCATTGCATTAGCACTGTGAAATGGAGTTCAACGAGCGCTTAAACGTCGAAATATCTCCAACGGGAAGGAAGTTACGGCTATTTATCGTCCAAAAAATCGAAATTTTCGCGATTTGCGAGATATCTTGCTTGTTTCGACGCTTAAATGGTTGTGCATTGCATTAGCACTGTGAAATGGAGTTCAACGAGCGCTTAAACGTCGAAATATCTCCAACGGGAAGGAAGTTAGGGCCATTTATCGTCCAAAAAATCGAAATTTTCGCGATTTGCGAGATCTTGCTTGTTCCGACGCTTAAATGGTTGTGCATTGCATTAGCACTGTGAAATGGAGTTCAACGAGTGCTTAAACGTCGAAATATCTCCAACGGGAAGGAAGTTACGGCCATTTATCGTCCAAAAAATCGAAATTTTCGCGATTTGCGAGATATTTTGCTTGTTTCGACGCTTAAATGGTTGTGCATTGCATTAGCACTGTGAAATGGAGTTCAACGAGCGCTTAAACGTCGAAATATCTCCAGCGGGAAGGAAGTTACGGCCATTTATCGTCCAAAAAATCGAAATTTCCGCGATTTGCGAGATATTTTGCTTGTTTCGACGCTTAAATGGTTGTGCATTGCATTAGCACTGTGAAATGGAGTTCAACGAGCGCTTAAACGTCGAAATATCTCCAACGGGAAGGAAGTTACGGCCATTTATCGTCCAAAAAATCGAAATTTTCGCGATTTGCGAGATATTTTGCTTGTTTCGACGCTTAAATGGTTGTGCATTGCATTAGCACTGTGAAATGGAGTTCAACGAGCGCTTAAACGTCGAAATATCTCCAACGGGAAGGAAGTTACGGCTATTTTTCGTCCAAAAAATCGAAATTTTCGCGATTTGCGAGATATCTTGCTTGTTTCGACGCTTAAATGGTTGTGCATTGCATTAGCACTGTGAAATGGAGTTCAACGAGCTCTTAAACGTCGAAATATCTCCAACGGGAAGGAAGTTACGGCCATTTATCGTCCAAAAAATCGAAATTTTCGCGATTTGCGAGATATCTTGCTTGTTTCGACGCTTAAATGGTTGTGCATTGCATTAGCACTGTGAAATGGAGTTCAACGAGCGCTTAAACGTCGAAATATCTCCAACGGGAAGGAAGTTAGGGCCATTTATCGTCCAAAAAATCGAAATTTTCGCGATTTGCGAGATATCTTGCTTGTTTCGACGCTTAAATGGTTGTGCATTGCATTAGCACTGTGAAATGGAGTTCAACGAGCGCTTAAACGTCGAAATATCTCCAACGGGAAGGAAGTTACGGCCATTTATCGTCCAAAAAATCGAAATTTTCGCGATTTGCGAGATATCTTGCTTGTTTCGACGCTTAAATGGTTGTGCATTGCATTAGCACTGTGAAATGGAGTTCAACGACCGCTTAAACGTCGAAATATCTCCAACGGGAAGGAAGTTAGGGCCATTTATCGTCCAAAAAATCGAAATTTTCGCGATTTGCGAGATATTTTGCTTGTTTCGACGCTTAAATGGTTGTGCATTGCATTAGCACTGTGAAATGGAGTTCAACGAGCGCTTAAACGTCGAAATATCTCCAACGGGAAGGAAGTTACGGCCATTTATCGTCCAAAAAATCGAAATTTTCGCGATTTGCGAGATATCTTGCTTGTTTCGACGCTTAAATGGTTGTGCATTGCATTAGCACTGTGAAATGGAGTTCAACGAGCGCTTAAACGTCGAAATATCTCCAACGGGAAGGAAGTTACGGCCATTTATCGTCCAAAAAATCGAAATTTTCGCGATTTGCGAGATATCTTGCTTGTTTCGACGCTTAAATGGTTGTGCATTGCATTAGCACTGTGAAATGGAGTTCAACGACCGCTTAAACGTCGAAATATCTCCAACGGGAAGGAAGTTAGGGCCATTTATCGTCCAAAAAATCGAAATTTTCGCGATTTGCGAGATATCTTGCTTGTTTCGACGCTTAAATGGTTGTGCATTGCATTAGCACTGTGAAATGGAGTTCAACGACCGCTTAAACGTCGAAATATCTCCAACGGGAAGGAAGTTAGGGCCATTTATCGTCCAAAAAATCGAAATTTTCGCGATTTGCGAGATATCTTGCTTGTTTCGACGCTTAAATGGTTGTGCATTGCATTAGCACTGTGAAATGGAGTTCAACGAGCGCTTAAACGTCGAAATATCTCCAACGGGAAGGAAGTTACGGCCATTTATCGTCCAAAAAATCGAAATTTTCGCGATTTGCGAGATATCTTGATTGTTTCGACGCTTAAATGGTTGTGCATTGCATTAGCACTGTGAAATGGAGTTCAACGACCGCTTAAACGTCGAAATATCTCCAACGGGAAGGAAGTTAGGGCCATATATCGTCCAAAAAATCGAAATTTTTGCGATTTGCGAGATATCTTGCTTGTTTCGACGCTTAAATGGTTGTGCATTGCATTAGCACTGTGAAATGGAGTTCAACGAGCGCTTAAACGTCGAAATATCTCCAACGGGAAGGAAGTTACGACCATTTATCGTCCAAAAAATCGAAATTTTCGCGATTTGCGAGATATCTTGCTTGTTTCGACGCTTAAATGGTTGTGCATTGCATTAGCACTGTGAAATGGAGTTCAACGACCGCTTAAACGTCGAAATATCTCCAACGGGAAGGAAGTTAGGGCCATTTATCGTCCAAAAAATCGAAATTTTCGCGATTTGCGAGATATTTTGCTTGTTTCGACGCTTAAATGGTTGTGCATTGCATTAGCACTATGAAATGGAGTTCAACGAGCGCTTAAACGTCGAAATATCTCCAACGGGAAGGAAGTTACGGCCATTTATCGTCCAAAAAATCGAAATTTTCGCGATTTGCGAGATATCTCGCTTGTTTCGACGCTTAAATGGTTGCGCATTGCATTAGCACTGTGAAATGGAGTTCAACGACCGCTTAAACGTCGAAATATCTCCAACGGGAAGGAAGTTAGGGCCATTTATCGTCCAAAAAATCGAAATTTTCGCGATTTGCGAGATATTTTGCTTGTTTCGACGCTTAAATGGTTGTGCATTGCATTAGCACTGTGAAATGGAGTTCAACGAGCGCTTAAACGTGGAAATATCTCCAACGGGAAGGAAGTTACGGCCATTTATCGTCCAAAAAATCGAAATTTTCGCGATTTGCGAGATATCTTGCTTGTTTCGACGCTTAAATGGTTGTGCATTGCATTAGCACCGTGAAATGGAGTTCAACGAGCGCTTAAACGTCGAAATATCTCCAACGGGAAGGAAGTTACGGCCATTTATCGTCCAAAAAATCGAAATTTTCGCGATTTGCGAGATATCTTGCTTGTTTCGACGCTTAAATGGTTGTGCATTGCATTAGCACTGTGAAATGGAGTTCAACGAGCGCTTAAACGTCGAAATATCTCCAACGGGAAGGAAGTTAGGGCCATTTATCGTCCAAAAAATCGAAATTTTCGCGATTTGCGAGATATTTTGCTTGTTTCGACGCTTAAATGGTTGTGCATTGCATTAGCACTGTGAAATGGAGTTCAACGAGCGCTTAAACGTCGAAATATCTCCAACGGGAAGGAAGTTACGGCCATTTATCGTCCAAAAAATCGAAATTTTCGCGATTTGCGAGATATCTTGCTTGTTTCGACGCTTAAATGGTTGTGCATTGCATTAGCACTGTGAAATGGAGTTCAACGACCGCTTAAACGTCGAAATATCTCCAACGGGAAGGAAGTTAGGGCCATTTATCGTCCAAAAAATCGAAATTTTCGCGATTTGCGAGATATCTTGCTTGTTTCGACGCTTAGATGGTTGTGCATTGCATTAGCACTGTGAAATGGAGTTCAACGAGCGCTTAAACGTCGAAATATCTCCAACGGGAAGGAAGTTACGGCCATTTATCGTCCAAAAAATCGAAATTTTCGCGATTTGCGAGATATCTTGCTTGTTTCGACGCTTAAATGGTTGTGCATTGCATTAGCACTGTGAAATGGAGTTCAACGAGCGCTTAAACGTCGAAATATCTCCAACGGGAAGGAAGTTACGGCCATTTATCGTCCAAAAAATCGAAATTTTCGCGATTTGCGAGATATCTTGCTTGTTTCGACGCTTAAATGGTTGTGCATTGCATTAGCACTGTGAAATGGAGTTCAACGACCGCTTAAACGTCGAAATATCTCCAACGGGAAGGAAGTTAGGGCCATTTATCGTCCAAAAAATCGAAATTTTCGCGATTTGCGAGATATTTTGCTTGTTTCGACGCTTAAATGGTTGTGCATTGCATTAGCACTGTGAAATGGAGTTCAACGAGCGCTTAAACGTCGAAATATCTCCAACGGGAAGGAAGTTACGGCCATTTATCGTCCAAAAAATCGAAATTTTCGCGATTTACGAGATATCTTGCTTGTTTCGACGCTTAAATGGTTATGCATTGCATTAGCACTGTGAAATGGAGTTCAACGACCGCTTAAACGTCGAAATATCTCCAACGGGAAGGAAGTTACGGCCATTTATCGTCCAAAAAATCGAAATTTTCGCGATTTGCGAGATATCTTGCTTGTTTCGACGCTTAAATGGTTGTGCATTGCATTAGCACTGTGAAATGGAGTTCAACGAGCGCTTAAACGTCGAAATATCTCCAACGGGAAGGAAGTTACGGCCATTTATCGTCCAAAAAATCGAAATTTTCGCGATTTGCGAGATATCTTGCTTGTTTCGACGCTTAAATGGTTGTGCATTGCATTAGCACTGTGAAATGGAGTTCAACGAGCGCCTAAACGTCGAAATATCTCCAACGGGAAGGAAGTTACGGCCATTTATCGTCCAAAAAATCGAAATTTTCGCGATTTGCGAGATATCTTGCTTGTTTCGACGCTTAAATGGTTGTGCATTGCATTAGCACTGTGAAATGGAGTTCAACGACCGCTTAAACGTCGAAATATCTCCAACGGGAAGGAAGTTACGGCCATTTATCGTCCAAAAAATCGAAATTTTCGCGATTTGCGAGATATCTCGCTTGTTTCGACGCTTAAATGGTTGCGCATTGCATTAGCACTGTGAAATGGAGTTCAACGACCGCTTAAACGTCGAAATATCTCCAACGGCAAGGAAGTTAGGGCCATTTATCGTCCAAAAAATCGAAATTTTCGCGATTTGCGAGATATTTTGCTTGTTTCGACGCTTAAATGGTTGTGCATTGCATTAGCACTGTGAAATGGAGTTCAACGAGCGCTTAAACGTGGAAATATCTCCAACGGGAAGGAAGTTACGGCCATTTATCGTCCAAAAAATCGAAATTTTCGCGATTTGCGAGATATCTCGCTTGTTTCGACGCTTAAATGGTTGCGCATTGCATTAGCACTGTGAAATGGAGTTCAACGACCGCTTAAACGTCGAAATATCTCCAACGGGAAGGAAGTTAGGGCCATTTATCGTCCAAAAAATCGAAATTTTCGCGATTTGCGAGATATTTTGCTTGTTTCGACGCTTAAATGGTTGTGCATTGCATTAGCACTGTGAAATGGAGTTCAACGAGCGCTTAAACGTCGAAATATCTCCAACGGGAAGGAAGTTACGGCCATTTATCGTCCAAAAAATCGAAATTTTCGCGATTTGCGAGATATCTTGCTTGTTTCGACGCTTAAATGGTTGTGCATTGCATTAGCACTGTGAAATGGAGTTCAACGAGCGCTTAAACGTCGAAATATCTCCAACGGGAAGGAAGTTACGGCCATTTATCGTCCAAAAAATCGAAATTTTCGCGATTTGCGAGATATCTTGCTTGTTTCGACGCTTAAATGGTTGTGCATTGCATTAGCACTGTGAAATGGAGTTCAACGACTGCTTAAACGTCGAAATATCTCCAACGGGAAGGAAGTTAGGGCCATTTATCGTCCAAAAAATCGAAATTTTTGCGATTTGCGAGATATCTTGCTTGTTTCGACGCTTAAATGGTTGTGCATTGCATTAGCACTGTGAAATGGAGTTCAACGAGCGCTTAAACGTCGAAATATCTCCAACGGGAAGGAAGTTACGGCCATTTATCGTCCAAAAAATCGAAATTTTCGCGATTTGCGAGATATCTTGCTTGTTTCGACGCTTAAATGGTTGTGCATTGCATTAGCACTGTGAAATGGAGTTCAACGAGCTCTTAAACGTCGAAATATCTCCAACGGGAAGGAAGTTACGGCCATTTATCGTCCAAAAAATCGAAATTTTCGCGATTTGCGAGATATCTTGCTTGTTTCGACGCTTAAATGGTTGTGCATTGCATTAGCACTGTGAAATGGAGTTCAACGAGCGCTTAAACGTCGAAATATCTCCAACGGGAAGGAAGTTACGGCCATTTATCGTCCAAAAAATCGAAATTTTCGCGATTTGCGAGATATCTTGCTTGTTTCGACGCTTAAATGGTTGTGCATTGCATTAGCACTGTGAAATGGAGTTCAACGACCGCTTAAACGTCGAAATATCTCCAACGGGAAGGAAGTTAGGGCCATTTATCGTCCAAAAAATCGAAATTTTCGCGATTTGCGAGATATTTTGCTTGTTTCGACGCTTAAATGGTTGTGCATTGCATTAGCACTGTGAAATGGAGTTCAACGAGCGCTTAAACGTCGAAATATCTCCAACGGGAAGGAAGTTACGGCCATTTATCGTCCAAAAAATCGAAATTTTCGCGATTTACGAGATATCTTGCTTGTTTCGACGCTTAAATGGTTATGCATTGCATTAGCACTGTGAAATGGAGTTCAACGACCGCTTAAACGTCGAAATATCTCCAACGGGAAGGAAGTTACGGCCATTTATCGTCCAAAAAATCGAAATTTTCGCGATTTGCGAGATATCTTGCTTGTTTCGACGCTTAAATGGTTGTGCATTGCATTAGCACTGTGAAATGGAGTTCAACGAGCGCTTAAACGTCGAAATATCTCCAACGGGAAGGAAGTTACGGCCATTTATCGTCCAAAAAATCGAAATTTTCGCGATTTGCGAGATATCTTGCTTGTTTCGACGCTTAAATGGTTGTGCATTGCATTAGCACTGTGAAATGGAGTTCAACGAGCGCTTAAACGTCGAAATATCTCCAACGGGAAGGAAGTTACGGCCATTTATCGTCCAAAAAATCGAAATTTTCGCGATTTGCGAGATATCTTGCCTGTTTCGACGCTTAAATGGTTGTGCATTGCATTAGCACTGTGAAATGGAGTTCAACGACCGCTTAAACGTCGAAATATCTCCAACGGGAAGGAAGTTACGGCCATTTATCGTCCAAAAAATCGAAATTTTCGCGATTTGCGAGATATCTCGCTTGTTTCGACGCTTAAATGGTTGCGCATTGCATTAGCACTGTGAAATGGAGTTCAACGACCGCTTAAACGTCGAAATATCTCCAACGGCAAGGAAGTTAGGGCCATTTATCGTCCAAAAAATCGAAATTTTCGCGATTTGCGAGATATTTTGCTTGTTTCGACGCTTAAATGGTTGTGCATTGCATTAGCACTGTGAAATGGAGTTCAACGAGCGCTTAAACGTGGAAATATCTCCAACGGGAAGGAAGTTACGGCCATTTATCGTCCAAAAAATCGAAATTTTCGCGATTTGCGAGATATCTCGCTTGTTTCGACGCTTAAATGGTTGCGCATTGCATTAGCACTGTGAAATGGAGTTCAACGACCGCTTAAACGTCGAAATATCTCCAACGGGAAGGAAGTTAGGGCCATTTATCGTCCAAAAAATCGAAATTTTCGCGATTTGCGAGATATTTTGCTTGTTTCGACGCTTAAATGGTTGTGCATTGCATTAGCACTGTGAAATGGAGTTCAACGAGCGCTTAAACGTCGAAATATCTCCAACGGGAAGGAAGTTACGGCCGTTTATCGTCCAAAAAATCGAAATTTTCGCGATTTGCGAGATATCTTGCTTGTTTCGACGCTTAAATGGTTGTGCATTGCATTAGCACTGTGAAATGGAGTTCAACGAGCGCTTAAACGTCGAAATATCTCCAACGGGAAGGAAGTTACGGCCATTTATCGTCCAAAAAATCGAAATTTTCGCGATTTGCGAGATATCTTGCTTGTTTCGACGCTTAAATGGTTGTGCATTGCATTAGCACTGTGAAATGGAGTTCAACGACTGCTTAAACGTCGAAATATCTCCAACGGGAAGGAAGTTAGGGCCATTTATCGTCCAAAAAATCGAAATTTTTGCGATTTGCGAGATATCTTGCTTGTTTCGACGCTTAAATGGTTGTGCATTGCATTAGCACTGTGAAATGGAGTTCAACGAGCGCTTAAACGTCGAAATATCTCCAACGGGAAGGAAGTTACGGCCATTTATCGTCCAAAAAATCGAAATTTTCGCGATTTGCGAGATATCTTGCTTGTTTCGACGCTTAAATGGTTGTGCATTGCATTAGCACTGTGAAATGGAGTTCAACGAGCTCTTAAACGTCGAAATATCTCCAACGGGAAGGAAGTTACGGCCATTTATCGTCCAAAAAATCGAAATTTTCGCGATTTGCGAGATATCTTGCTTGTTTCGACGCTTAAATGGTTGTGCATTGCATTAGCACTGTGAAATGGAGTTCAACGAGCGCTTAAACGTCGAAATATCTCCAACGGGAAGGAAGTTAGGGCCATTTATCGTCCAAAAAATCGAAATTTTCGCGATTTGCGAGATATCTTGCTTGTTTCGACGCTTAAATGGTTGTGCATTGCATTAGCACTGTGAAATGGAGTTCAACGAGCGCTTAAACGTCGAAATATCTCCAACGGGAAGGAAGTTAGGGCCATTTATCGTCCAAAAAATCGAAATTTTCGCGATTTGCGAGATATCTTGCTTGTTTCGACGCTTAAATGGTTGTGCATTGCATTAGCACTGTGAAATGGAGTTCAACGAGCGCTTAAACGTCGAAATATCTCCAACGGGAAGGAAGTTACGGCCATTTATCGTCCAAAAAATCGAAATTTTCGCGATTTGCGAGATATTTTGCTTGTTTCGACGCTTAAATGTTTGTGCATTGCATTAGCACTGTGAAATGGAGTTCAACGACCGCTTAAACGTCGAAATATCTCCAACGGGAAGGAAGTTAGGGCCATTTATCGTCCAAAAAATCGAAATTTTCGCGATTTGCGAGATATTTTGCTTGTTTCGACGCTTAAATGGTTGTGCATTGCATTAGCACTGTGAAATGGAGTTCAACGAGCGCTTAAACGTCGAAATATCTCCAACGGGAAGGAAGTTACGGCCATTTATCGTCCAAAAAATCGAAATTTTCGCGATTTGCGAGATATCTTGCTTGTTTCGACGCTTAAATGGTTGTGCATTGCATTAGCACTGTGAAATGGAGTTCAACGAGCGCTTAAACGTCGAAATATCTCCAACGGGAAGGAAGTTACGGCCATTTATCGTCCAAAAAATCGAAATTTTCGCGATTTGCGAGATATCTTGCTTGTTTCGACGCTTAAATGGTTGTGCATTGCATTAGCACTGTGAAATGGAGTTCAACGAGCGCTTAAACGTCGAAATATCTCCAACGGGAAGGAAGTTACGGCCATTTATCGTCCAAAAAATCGAAATTTTCGCGATTTGCGAGATATTTTGCTTGTTTCGACGCTTAAATGTTTGTGCATTGCATTAGCACTGTGAAATGGAGTTCAACGACCGCTTAAACGTCGAAATATCTCCAACGGGAAGGAAGTTAGGGCCATTTATCGTCCAAAAAATCGAAATTTTCGCGATTTGCGAGATATTTTGCTTGTTTCGACGCTTAAATGGTTGTGCA
The DNA here is from genome assembly GCF_051014615.1 of Bombus vancouverensis nearcticus. NCBI lineage: Eukaryota > Metazoa > Arthropoda > Insecta > Hymenoptera > Apidae > Bombus > Bombus vancouverensis. Next base: position 107,160 of record NW_027468931.1, on the reverse strand, counting down.
TTGCATTAGCACTGTGAAATGGAGTTCAACGAGCGCTTAAACGTCGAAATATCTCCAACGGGAAGGAAGTTACGGCCATTTATCGTCCAAAAAATCGAAATTTTCGCGATTTGCGAGATATCTTGCTTGTTTCGACGCTTAAATGGTTGTGCATTGCATTAGCACTGTGAAATGGAGTTCAACGAGCGCTTAAACGTCGAAATATCTCCAACGGGAAGGAAGTTACGGCCATTTATCGTCCAAAAAATCGAAATTTTCGCGATTTGCGAGATATCTTGCTTGTTTCGACGCTTAAATGGTTGTGCATTGCATTAGCACTGTGAAATGGAGTTCAACGAGCGCTTAAACGTCGAAATATCTCCAACGGGAAGGAAGTTAGGGCCATTTATCGTCCAAAAAATCGAAATTTTTGCGATTTGCGAGATATCTTGCTTGTTTCGACGCTTAAATGGTTGTGCATTGCATTAGCACTGTGAAATGGAGTTCAACGAGCGCTTAAACGTCGAAATATCTCCAACGGGAAGGAAGTTACGGCCATTTATCGTCCAAAAAATCGAAATTTTCGCGATTTGCGAGATATCTTGCTTGTTTCGACGCTTAAATGGTTGTGCATTGCATTAGCACTGTGAAATGGAGTTCAACGAGCTCTTAAACGTCGAAATATCTCCAACGGGAAGGAAGTTACGGCCATTTATCGTCCAAAAAATCGAAATTTTCGCGATTTGCGAGATATCTTGCTTGTTTCGACGCTTAAATGGTTGTGCATTGCATTAGCACTGTGAAATGGAGTTCAACGAGCGCTTAAACGTCGAAATATCTCCAACGGGAAGGAAGTTAGGGCCATTTATCGTCCAAAAAATCGAAATTTTCGCGATTTGCGAGATATCTTGCTTGTTTCGACGCTTAAATGGTTGTGCATTGCATTAGCACTGTGAAATGGAGTTCAACGAGCGCTTAAACGTCGAAATATCTCCAACGGGAAGGAAGTTAGGGCCATTTATCGTCCAAAAAATCGAAATTTTCGCGATTTGCGAGATATTTTGCTTATTTCGACGCTTAAATGGTTGTGCATTGCATTAGCACCGTGAAATGGAGTTCAACGAGCGCTTAAACGTCGAAATATCTCCAACGGGAAGGAAGTTACGGCCATTTATCGTCCAAAAAATCGAAATTTTCGCGATTTGCGAGATATCTTGCTTGTTTCGACGCTTAAATGGTTGTGCATTGCATTAGCACTGTGAAATGGAGTTCAACGACCGCTTAAACGTCGAAATATCTCCAACGGGAAGGAAGTTAGGGCCATTTATCGTCCAAAAAATCGAAATTTTCGCGATTTGCGAGATATTTTGCTTGTTTCGACGCTTAAATGGTTGTGCATTGCATTAGCACTGTGAAATGGAGTTCAACGAGCGCTTAAACGTCGAAATATCTCCAACGGGAAGGAAGTTACGGCCATTTATCGTCCAAAAAATCGAAATTTTCGCGATTTACGAGATATCTTGCTTGTTTCGACGCTTAAATGGTTATGCATTGCATTAGCACTGTGAAATGGAGTTCAACGACCGCTTAAACGTCGAAATATCTCCAACGGGAAGGAAGTTACGGCCATTTATCGTCCAAAAAATCGAAATTTTCGCGATTTGCGAGATATCTTGCTTGTTTCGACGCTTAAATGGTTGTGCATTGCATTAGCACTGTGAAATGGAGTTCAACGAGCGCTTAAACGTCGAAATATCTCCAACGGGAAGGAAGTTAGGGCCATTTATCGTCCAAAAAATCGAAATTTTCGCGATTTGCGAGATATTTTGCTTGTTTCGACGCTTAAATGGTTGTGCATTGCATTAGCACTGTGAAATGGAGTTCAACGAGCGCTTAAACGTCGAAATATCTCCAACGGGAAGGAAGTTAGGGCCATTTATCGTCCAAAAAATCGAAATTTTCGCGATTTGCGAGATATCTTGCTTGTTTCGACGCTTAAATGGTTGTGCATTGCATTAGCACTGTGAAATGGAGTTCAACGAGCGCTTAAACGTCGAAATATCTCCAACGGGAAGGAAGTTACGGCCATTTATCGTCCAAAAATCGAAATTTTCGCGATTTGCGAGATATCTTGCTTGTTTCGACGCTTAAATGGTTGTGCATTGCATTAGCACTGTGAAATGGAGTTCAACGACCGCTTAAACGTCGAAATATCTCCAACGGGAAGGAAGTTAGGGCCATTTATCGTCCAAAAAATCGAAATTTTCGCGATTTGCGAGATATCTTGCTTGTTTCGACGCTTAAATGGTTGTGCATTGCATTAGCACTGTGAAATGGAGTTCAACGAGCGCTTAAACGTCGAAATATCTCCAACGGGAAGGAAGTTACGGCCATTTATCGTCCAAAAAATCGAAATTTTCGCGATTTGCGAGATATTTTGCTTGTTTCGACGCTTAAATGTTTGTGCATTGCATTAGCACTATGAAATGGAGTTCAACGAGCGCTTAAACGTCGAAATATCTCCAACGGGAAGGAAGTTACGGCCATTTATCGTCCAAAAATCGAAATTTTCGCGATTTGCGAGATATCTTGCTTGTTTCGACGCTTAAATGGTTGTGCATTGCATTAGCACTGTGAAATGGAGTTCAACGACCGCTTAAACGTCGAAATATCTCCAACGGGAAGGAAGTTAGGGCCATTTATCGTCCAAAAAATCGAAATTTTCGCGATTTGCGAGATATTTTGCTTGTTTCGACGCTTAAATGGTTGTGCATTGCATTAGCACCGTGAAATGGAGTTCAACGAGCGCTTAAACGTCGAAATATCTCCAACGGGAAGGAAGTTACGGCCATTTATCGTCCAAAAAATCGAAATTTTCGCGATTTGCGAGATATCTTGCTTGTTTCGACGCTTAAATGGTTGTGCATTGCATTAGCACTGTGAAATGGAGTTCAACGACCGCTTAAACGTCGAAATATCTCCAACGGGAAGGAAGTTAGGGCCATTTATCGTCCAAAAAATCGAAATTTTCGCGATTTGCGAGATATTTTGCTTGTTTCGACGCTTAAATGGTTGTGCATTGCATTAGCACTGTGAAATGGAGTTCAACGAGCGCTTAAACGTCGAAATATCTCCAACGGGAAGGAAGTTACGGCCATTTATCGTCCAAAAAATCGAAATTTTCGCGATTTACGAGATATCTTGCTTGTTTCGACGCTTAAATGGTTATGCATTGCATTAGCACTGTGAAATGGAGTTCAACGACCGCTTAAATGTCGAAATATCTCCAACGGGAAGGAAGTTACGGCCATTTATCGTCCAAAAAATCGAAATTTTCGCGATTTGCGAGATATCTTGCATGTTTCGACGCTTAAATGGTTGTGCATTGCATTAGCACTGTGAAATGGAGTTCAACGAGCGCTTAAACGTCGAAATATCTCCAACGGGAAGGAAGTTAGGGCCATTTATCGTCCAAAAAATCGAAATTTTCGCGATTTGCGAGATATTTTGTTTGTTTCGACGCTTAAGTGGTTGTGCATTGCATTAGCACTGTGAAATGGAGTTCAACGAGCGCTTAAACGTCGAAATATCTCCAACGGGAAGGAAGTTACGGCCATTTATCGTCCAAAAAATCGAAATTTTCGCGATTTGCGAGATATCTTGCTTGTTTCGACGCTTAAATGGTTGTGCATTGCATTAGCACTGTGAAATGGAGTTCAACGAGCGCTTAAACGTCGAAATATCTCCAACGGGAAGGAAGTTACGGCCATTTATCGTCCAAAAAATCGAAATTTTCGCGATTTGCGAGATATCTTGCTTGTTTCGACGCTTAAATGGTTGTGCATTGCATTAGCACTGTGAAATGGAGTTCAACGAGCGCTTAAACGTCGAAATATCTCCAACGGGAAGGAAGTTACGGCCATTTATCGTCCAAAAAATCGAAATTTTCGCGATTTGCGAGATATCTTGCTTGTTTCGACGCTTAAATGGTTGTGCATTGCATTAGCACTGTGAAATGGAGTTCAACGACTGCTTAAACGTCGAAATATCTCCAACGGGAAGGAAGTTAGGGCCATTTATCGTCCAAAAAATCGAAATTTTTGCGATTTGCGAGATATCTTGCTTGTTTCGACGCTTAAATGGTTGTGCATTGCATTAGCACTGTGAAATGGAGTTCAACGACCGCTTAAACGTCGAAATATCTCCAACGGGAAGGAAGTTAGGGCCATTTATCGTCCAAAAAATCGAAATTTTCGCGATTTGCGAGATATTTTGCTTGTTTCGACGCTTAAATGGTTGTGCATTGCATTAGCACCTTGAAATGGAGTTCAACGAGCGCTTAAACGTCGAAATATCTCCAACGGGAAGGAAGTTACGGCCATTTATCGTCCAAAAAATCGAAATTTTCGCGATTTGCGAGATATCTTGCTTGTTTCGACGCTTAAATGGTTATGCATTGCATTAGCACTGTGAAATGGAGTTCAACGACCGCTTAAACGTCGAAATATCTCCAACGGGAAGGAAGTTACGGCCATTTATCGTCCAAAAAATCGAAATTTTCGCGATTTGCGAGATATCTTGCATGTTTCGACGCTTAAATGGTTGTGCATTGCATTAGCACTGTGAAATGGAGTTCAACGAGCGCTTAAACGTCGAAATATCTCCAACGGGAAGGAAGTTAGGGCCATTTATCGTCCAAAAAATCGAAATTTTCGCGATTTGCGAGATATTTTGCTTGTTTCGACGCTTAAATGGTTGTGCATTGCATTAGCACTGTGAAATGGAGTTCAACGAGCGCTTAAACGTCGAAATATCTCCAACGGGAAGGAAGTTACGGCCATTTATCGTCCAAAAAATCGAAATTTTCGCGATTTGCGAGATATCTTGCTTGTTTCGACGCTTAAATGGTTGTGCATTGCATTAGCACTGTGAAATGGAGTTCAACGAGCGCTTAAACGTCGAAATATCTCCAACGGGAAGGAAGTTACGGCCATTTATCGTCCAAAAAATCGAAATTTTCGCGATTTGCGAGATATCTTGCTTGTTTCGACGCTTAAATGGTTGTGCATTGCATTAGCACTGTGAAATGGAGTTCAACGAGCGCTTAAACGTCGAAATATCTCCAACGGGAAGGAAGTTACGGCCATTTATCGTCCAAAAAATCGAAATTTTCGCGATTTGCGAGATATCTTGCTTGTTTCGACGCTTAAATGGTTGTGCATTGCATTAGCACTGTGAAATGGAGTTCAACGACTGCTTAAACGTCGAAATATCTCCAACGGGAAGGAAGTTAGGGCCATTTATCGTCCAAAAAATCGAAATTTTTGCGATTTGCGAGATATCTTGCTTGTTTCGACGCTTAAATGGTTGTGCATTGCATTAGCACTGTGAAATGGAGTTCAACGACCGCTTAAACGTCGAAATATCTCCAACGGGAAGGAAGTTAGGGCCATTTATCGTCCAAAAAATCGAAATTTTCGCGATTTGCGAGATATTTTGCTTGTTTCGACGCTTAAATGGTTGTGCATTGCATTAGCACCGTGAAATGGAGTTCAACGAGCGCTTAAACGTCGAAATATCTCCAACGGGAAGGAAGTTACGGCCATTTATCGTCCAAAAAATCGAAATTTTCGCGATTTGCGAGATATCTTGCTTGTTTCGACGCTTAAATGGTTGTGCATTAGCACTGTGAAATGGAGTTCAACGACCGCTTAAACGTCGAAATATCTCCAACGGGAAGGAAGTTAGGGCCATTTATCGTCCAAAAAATCGAAATTTTCGCGATTTGCGAGGTATTTTGCTTGTTTCGACGCTTAAATGGTTGTGCATTGCATTAGCACTGTGAAATGGAGTTCAACGAGCGCTTAAACGTCGAAATATCTCCAACGGGAAGGAAGTTACGGCCATTTATCGTCCAAAAAATCGAAATTTTCGCGATTTGCGAGATATCTTGCTTGTTTCGACGCTTAAATGGTTGTGCATTGCATTAGCACTGTGAAATGGAGTTCAACGAGCGCTTAAACGTCGAAATATCTCCAACGGGAAGGAAGTTACGGCCATTTATCGTCCAAAAAATCGAAATTTTCGCGATTTGCGAGATATCTTGCTTGTTTCGACGCTTAAATGGTTGTGCATTGCATTAGCACTGTGAAATAGAGTTCAACGACCGCTTAAACGTCGAAATATCTCCAACGGGAAGGAAGTTAGGGCCATTTATCGTCCAAAAAATCGAAATTTTCGCGATTTGCGAGATATCTTGCTTGTTTCGACGCTTAAATGGTTGTGCATTGCATTAGCACTGTGAAATGGAGTTCAACGAGCGCTTAAACGTCGAAATATCTCCAACGGGAAGGAAGTTACGGCCATTTATCGTCCAAAAAATCGAAATTTTCGCGATTTGCGAGATATCTTGATTGTTTCGACGCTTAAATGTTTGTGCATTGCATTAGCACTGTGAAATGGAGTTCAACGACCGCTTAAACGTCGAAATATCTCCAACGGGAAGGAAGTTAGGGCCATATATCGTCCAAAAAATCGAAATTTTTGCGATTTGCGAGATATCTTGCTTGTTTCGACGCTTAAATGGTTGTGCATTGCATTAGCACTGTGAAATGGAGTTCAACGAGCGCTTAAACGTCGAAATATCTCCAACGGGAAGGAAGTTACGACCATTTATCGTCCAAAAAATCGAAATTTTCGCGATTTGCGAGATATCTTGCTTGTTTCGACGCTTAAATGGTTGTGCATTGCATTAGCACTGTGAAATGGAGTTCAACGACCGCTTAAACGTCGAAATATCTCCAACGGGAAGGAAGTTAGGGCCATTTATCGTCCAAAAAATCGAAATTTTCGCGATTTGCGAGATATTTTGCTTGTTTCGACGCTTAAATGGTTGTGCATTGCATTAGCACTATGAAATGGAGTTCAACGAGCGCTTAAACGTCGAAATATCTCCAACGGGAAGGAAGTTACGGCCATTTATCGTCCAAAAAATCGAAATTTTCGCGATTTGCGAGATATCTTGCTTGTTTCGACGCTTAAATGGTTGTGCATTGCATTAGCACTGTGAAATGGAGTTCAACGACCGCTTAAACGTCGAAATATCTCCAACGGGAAGGAAGTTAGGGCCATTTATCGTCCAAAAAATCGAAATTTTCGCGATTTGCGAGGTATTTTGCTTGTTTCGACGCTTAAATGGTTGTGCATTGCATTAGCACTGTGAAATGGAGTTCAACGAGCGCTTAAACGTCGAAATATCTCCAACGGGAAGGAAGTTACGGCCATTTATCGTCCAAAAAATCGAAATTTTCGCGATTTGCGAGATATCTTGCTTGTTTCGACGCTTAAATGGTTGTGCATTGCATTAGCACTGTGAAATGGAGTTCAACGAGCTCTTAAACGTCGAAATATCTCCAACGGGAAGGAAGTTACGGCCATTTATCGTCCAAAAAATCGAAATTTTCGCGATTTGCGAGATATCTTGCTTGTTTCGACGCTTAAATGGTTGTGCATTGCATTGGCACTGTGAAATGGAGTTCAACGAGCGCTTAAACGTCGAAATATCTCCAACGGGAAGGAAGTTAGGGCCATTTATCGTCCAAAAAATCGAAATTTTCGCGATTTGCGAGATATCTTGCTTGTTTCGACGCTTAAATGGTTGTGCATTGCATTAGCACTGTGAAATGGAGTTCAACGAGCGCTTAAACGTCGAAATATCTCCAACGGGAAGGAAGTTACGGCCATTTATCGTCCAAAAAATCGAAATTTTCGCGATTTGCGAGATATCTTGCTTGTTTCGACGCTTAAATGGTTGTGCATTGCATTAGCACTGTGAAATGGAGTTCAACGAGCGCTTAAACGTCGAAATATCTCCAACGGGAAGGAAGTTACGGCCATTTATCGTCCAAAAAATCGAAGTTTTCGCGATTTGCGAGATATCTTGCTTGTTTCGACGCTTAAATGGTTGTGCATTGCATTAGCACTGTGAAATGGAGTTCAACGACCGCTTAAACGTCGAAATATCTCCAACGGGAAGGAAGTTAGGGCCATTTATCGTCCAAAAAATCGAAATTTTCGCGATTTGCGAGATATCTTGCTTGTTTCGACGCTTAAATGGTTGTGCATTGCATTAGCACTGTGAAATGGAGTTCAACGAGCGCTTAAACGTCGAAATATCTCCAACGGGAAGGAAGTTACGGCCATTTATCGTCCAAAAAATCGAAATTTTCGCGATTTGCGAGATATCTTGATTGTTTCGACGCTTAAATGGTTGTGCATTGCATTAGCACTGTGAAATGGAGTTCAACGACCGCTTAAACGTCGAAATATCACCAACGGGAAGGAAGTTAGGGCCATATATCGTCCAAAAAATCGAAATTTTTGCGATTTGCGAGATATCTTGCTTGTTTCGACGCTTAAATGGTTGTGCATTGCATTAGCACTGTGAAATGGAGTTCAACGAGCGCTTAAACGTCGAAATATCTCCAACGGGAAGGAAGTTACGACCATTTATCGTCCAAAAAATCGAAATTTTCGCGATTTGCGAGATATCTTGCTTGTTTCGACGCTTAAATGGTTGTGCATTGCATTAGCACTGTGAAATGGAGTTCAACGACCGCTTAAACGTCGAAATATCTCCAACGGGAAGGAAGTTAGGGCCATTTATCGTCCAAAAAATCGAAATTTTCGCGATTTGCGAGATATTTTGCTTGTTTCGACGCTTAAATGGTTGTGCATTGCATTAGCACTATGAAATGGAGTTCAACGAGCGCTTAAACGTCGAAATATCTCCAACGGGAAGGAAGTTACGGCCATTTATCGTCCAAAAAATCGAAATTTTCGCGATTTGCGAGATATCTCGCTTGTTTCGACGCTTAAATGGTTGCGCATTGCATTAGCACTGTGAAATGGAGTTCAACGACCGCTTAAACGTCGAAATATCTCCAACGGGAAGGAAGTTAGGGCCATTTATCGTCCAAAAAATCGAAATTTTCGCGATTTGCGAGATATTTTGCTTGTTTCGACGCTTAAATGGTTGTGCATTGCATTAGCACTGTGAAATGGAGTTCAACGAGCGCTTAAACGTGGAAATATCTCCAACGGGAAGGAAGTTACGGCCATTTATCGTCCAAAAAATCGAAATTTTCGCGATTTGCGAGATATCTTGCTTGTTTCGACGCTTAAATGGTTGTGCATTGCATTAGCACTGTGAAATGGAGTTCAACGAGCGCTTAAAACGTCGAAATATCTCCAACGGGAAGGAAGTTAGGGCCATTTATCGTCCAAAAAATCGAAATTTTCGCGATTTGCGAGATATCTTGCTTGTTTCGACGCTTAAATGGTTGTGCATTGCATTAGCACCGTGAAATGGAGTTCAACGAGCGCTTAAACGTCGAAATATCTCCAACGGGAAGGAAGTTACGGCCATTTATCGTCCAAAAAATCGAAATTTTCGCGATTTGCGAGATATCTTGCTTGTTTCGACGCTTAAATGGTTGTGCATTGCATTAGCACTGTGAAATGGAGTTCAACGAGCGCTTAAACGTCGAAATATCTCCAACGGGAAGGAAGTTAGGGCCATTTATCGTCCAAAAAATCGAAATTTTCGCGATTTGCGAGATATTTTGCTTGTTTCGACGCTTAAATGGTTGTGCATTGCATTAGCACTGTGAAATGGAGTTCAACGAGCGCTTAAACGTCGAAATATCTCCAACGGGAAGGAAGTTACGGCCATTTATCGTCCAAAAAATCGAAATTTTCGCGATTTGCGAGATATCTTGCTTGTTTCGACGCTTAAATGGTTGTGCATTGCATTAGCACTGTGAAATGGAGTTCAACGACCGCTTAAACGTCGAAATATCTCCAACGGGAAGGAAGTTAGGGCCATTTATCGTCCAAAAAATCGAAATTTTCGCGATTTGCGAGATATTTTGCTTGTTTCGACGCTTAAATGTTTGTGCATTGCATTAGCACTATGAAATGGAGTTCAACGAGCGCTTAAACGTCGAAATATCTCCAACGGGAAGGAAGTTACGGCCATTTATCGTCCAAAAAATCGAAATTTTCGCGATTTGCGAGATATCTTGCTTGTTTCGACGCTTAAATGGTTGTGCATTGCATTAGCACTGTGAAATGGAGTTCAACGAGCGCTTAAACGTCGAAATATCTCCAACGGGAAGGAAGTTAGGGCCATTTATCGTCCAAAAAATCGAAATTTTCGCGATTTGCGAGATATCTTGCTTGTTTCGACGCTTAAATGGTTGTGCATTGCATTAGCACCGTGAAATGGAGTTCAACGAGCGCTTAAACGTCGAAATATCTCCAACGGGAAGGAAGTTACGGCCATTTATCGTCCAAAAAATCGAAATTTTCGCGATTTGCGAGATATCTTGCTTGTTTCGACGCTTAAATGGTTGTGCATTGCATTAGCACTGTGAAATGGAGTTCAACGAGCGCTTAAACGTCGAAATATCTCCAACGGGAAGGAAGTTAGGGCCATTTATCGTCCAAAAAATCGAAATTTTTGCGATTTGCGAGATATCTTGCTTGTTTCGACGCTTAAATGGTTGTGCATTGCATTAGCACTGTGAAATGGAGTTCAACGAGCGCTTAAAAGTCGAAATATCTCCAACGTGAAGGAAGTTACTGCCATTTATCGTCCAAAAAATCGAAATTTTCGCGATTTGCGAGATATTTTGCTTGTTTCGACGCTTAAATGTTTGTGCATTGCATTAGCACTATGAAATGGAGTTCAACGAGCGCTTAAACGTCGAAATATCTCCAACGGGAAGGAAGTTACGGCCATTTATCGTCCAAAAAATCGAAATTTTCGCGATTTACGAGATATCCTGCTTGTTTCGACGCTTAAATGGTTATGCATTGCATTAGCACTGTGAAATGGAGTTCAACGACCGCTTAAACGTCGAAATATCTCCAACGGGAAGGAAGTTACGGCCATTTATCGTCCAAAAAATCGAAATTTTCGCGATTTGCGAGATATCTTGCTTGTTTCGACGCTTAAATGGTTGTGCATTGCATTAGCACTGTGAAATGGAGTTCAACGAGCGCTTAAACGTCGAAATATCTCCAACGGGAAGGAAGTTAGGGCCATTTATCGTCCAAAAAATCGAAATTTTCGCGATTTGCGAGATATCTTGCTTGTTTCGACGCTTAAATGGTTGTGCATTGCATTAGCACCGTGAAATGGAGTTCAACGAGCGCTTAAACGTCGAAATATCTCCAACGGGAAGGAAGTTAGGGCCATTTATCGTCCAAAAAATCGAAATTTTTGCGATTTGCGAGATATCTTGCTTGTTTCGACGCTTAAATGGTTGTGCATTGCATTAGCACTGTGAAATGGAGTTCAACGAGCGCTTAAAAGTCGAAATATCTCCAACGTGAAGGAAGTTACTGCCATTTATCGTCCAAAAAATCGAAATTTTCGCGATTTGCGAGATATTTTGCTTGTTTCGACGCTTAAATGGTTGTGCATTGCATTAGCACTGTGAAATGGAGTTCAACGAGCGCTTAAACGTCGAAATATCTCCAACGGGAAGGAAGTTACGGCCATTTATCGTCCAAAAAATCGAAATTTTCGCGATTTGCGAGATATCTTGCTTATTTCGACGCTTAAATGGTTGTGCATTGCATTAGCACTGTGAAATGGAGTTCAACGAGCGCTTAAACGTCGAAATATCTCCAACGGGAAGGAAGTTACGGCCATTTATCGTCCAAAAAATCGAAATTTTCGCGATTTGCGAGATATTTTGCTTGTTTCGACGCTTAAATGGTTGTGCATTGCATTAGCACTGTGAAATGGAGTTCAACGAGCGCTTAAACGTCGAAATATCTCCAACGGGAAGGAAGTTACGGCCATTTATCGTCCAAAAAATCGAAATTTTCGCGATTTGCGAGATATCTTGCTTGTTTCGACGCTTAAATGGTTGTGCATTGCATTAGCACTGTGAAATGGAGTTCAACGACCGCTTAAACGTCGAAATATCTCCAACGGGAAGGAAGTTAGGGCCATTTATCGTCCAAAAAATCGAAATTTTCGCGATTTGCGAGATATTTTGCTTGTTTCGACGCTTAAATGTTTGTGCATTGCATTAGCACTATGAAATGGAGTTCAACGAGCGCTTAAACGTCGAAATATCTCCAACGGGAAGGAAGTTACGGCCATTTATCGTCCAAAAAATCGAAATTTTCGCGATTTGCGAGATATCTTGCTTGTTTCGACGCTTAAATGGTTGTGCATTGCATTAGCACTGTGAAATGGAGTTCAACGAGCGCTTAAACGTCGAAATATCTCCAACGGGAAGGAAGTTAGGGCCATTTATCGTCCAAAAAATCGAAATTTTCGCGATTTGCGAGATATCTTGCTTGTTTCGACGCTTAAATGGTTGTGCATTGCATTAGCACCGTGAAATGGAGTTCAACGAGCGCTTAAACGTCGAAATATCTCCAACGGGAAGGAAGTTACGGCCATTTATCGTCCAAAAAATCGAAATTTTCGCGATTTGCGAGATATCTTGCTTGTTTCGACGCTTAAATGGTTGTGCATTGCATTAGCACTGTGAAATGGAGTTCAACGAGCGCTTAAACGTCGAAATATCTCCAACGGGAAGGAAGTTAGGGCCATTTATCGTCCAAAAAATCGAAATTTTTGCGATTTGCGAGATATCTTGCTTGTTTCGACGCTTAAATGGTTGTGCATTGCATTAGCACTGTGAAATGGAGTTCAACGAGCGCTTAAAAGTCGAAATATCTCCAACGTGAAGGAAGTTACTGCCATTTATCGTCCAAAAAATCGAAATTTTCGCGATTTGCGAGATATTTTGCTTGTTTCGACGCTTAAATGTTTGTGCATTGCATTAGCACTATGAAATGGAGTTCAACGAGCGCTTAAACGTCGAAATATCTCCAACGGGAAGGAAGTTACGGCCATTTATCGTCCAAAAAATCGAAATTTTCGCGATTTACGAGATATCCTGCTTGTTTCGACGCTTAAATGGTTATGCATTGCATTAGCACTGTGAAATGGAGTTCAACGACCGCTTAAACGTCGAAATATCTCCAACGGGAAGGAAGTTACGGCCATTTATCGTCCAAAAAATCGAAATTTTCGCGATTTGCGAGATATCTTGCTTGTTTCGACGCTTAAATGGTTGTGCATTGCATTAGCACTGTGAAATGGAGTTCAACGAGCGCTTAAACGTCGAAATATCTCCAACGGGAAGGAAGTTAGGGCCATTTATCGTCCAAAAAATCGAAATTTTCGCGATTTGCGAGATATCTTGCTTGTTTCGACGCTTAAATGGTTGTGCATTGCATTAGCACCGTGAAATGGAGTTCAACGAGCGCTTAAACGTCGAAATATCTCCAACGGAAGGAAGTTAGGGCCATTTATCGTCCAAAAAATCGAAATTTTTGCGATTTGCGAGATATCTTGCTTGTTTCGACGCTTAAATGGTTGTGCATTGCATTAGCACTGTGAAATGGAGTTCAACGAGCGCTTAAAAGTCGAAATATCTCCAACGTGAAGGAAGTTACTGCCATTTATCGTCCAAAAAATCGAAATTTTCGCGATTTGCGAGATATTTTGCTTGTTTCGACGCTTAAATGGTTGTGCATTGCATTAGCACTGTGAAATGGAGTTCAACGAGCGCTTAAACGTCGAAATATCTCCAACGGGAAGGAAGTTACGGCCATTTATCGTCCAAAAAATCGAAATTTTCGCGATTTGCGAGATATCTTGCTTATTTCGACGCTTAAATGGTTGTGCATTGCATTAGCACTGTGAAATGGAGTTCAACGAGCGCTTAAACGTCGAAATATCTCCAACGGGAAGGAAGTTACGGCCATTTATCGTCCAAAAAATCGAAATTTTCGCGATTTGCGAGATATCTTGCTTGTTTCGACGCTTAAATGGTTGTGCATTGCATTAGCACTGTGAAATGGAGTTCAACGAGCGCTTAAACGTCGAAATATCTCCAACGGGAAGGAAGTTAGGGCCATTTATCGTCCAAAAAATCGAAATTTTCGCGATTTGCGAGATATTTTGCTTGTTTCGACGCTTAAATGGTTGTGCATTGCATTAGCACTGTGAAATGGAGTTCAACGAGCGCTTAAACGTCGAAATATCTCCAACGGGAAGGAAGTTACGGCCATTTATCGTCCAAAAAATCGAAATTTTCGCGATTTGCGAGATATCTTGCTTGTTTCGACGCTTAAATGGTTGTGCATTGCATTAGGACTGTGAAATGGAGTTCAACGAGCGCTTAAACGTCGAAATATCTCCAACGGGAAGGAAGTTACGGCCATTTATCGTCCAAAAAATCGAAATTTTCGCGATTTGCGAGATATCTTGCTTGTTTCGACGCTTAAATGGTTGTGCATTGCATTAGCACTGTGAAATGGAGTTCAACGACCGCTTAAACGTCGAAATATCTCCAACGGGAAGGAAGTTACGGCCATTTATCGTCCAAAAAATCGAAATTTTCGCGATTTGCGAGATATCTTGCTTGTTTCGACGCTTAAATGGTTGTGCATTGCATTAGCACTGTGAAATGGAGTTCAACGAGCGCTTAAACGTCGAAATATCTCCAACGGGAAGGAAGTTAGGGCCATTTATCGTCCAAAAAATCGAAATTTTCGCGATTTGCGAGATATTTTGCTTGTTTCGACGCTTAAATGGTTGTGCATTGCATTAGCACTGTGAAATGGAGTTCAACGAGCGCTTAAACGTCGAAATATCTCCAACGGGAAGGAAGTTACGGCCATTTATCGTCCAAAAAATCGAAATTTTCGCGATTTGCGAGATATCTTGCTTGTTTCGACGCTTAAATGGTTGTGCATTGCATTAGGACTGTGAAATGGAGTTCAACGAGCGCTTAAACGTCGAAATATCTCCAACGGGAAGGAAGTTACGGCCATTTATCGTCCAAAAAATCGAAATTTTCGCGATTTGCGAGATATCTTGCTTGTTTCGACGCTTAAATGGTTGTGCATTGCATTAGCACTGTGAAATGGAGTTCAGCGAGCGCTTAAACGTCGAAATATCTCCAACGGGAAGGAAGTTACGGCCATTTATCGTCCAAAAAATCGAAATTTTCGCGATTTGCGAGATATCTTGCTTGTTTCGACGCTTAAATGGTTGCGCATTGCATTAGCACTGTGAAATGGAGTTCAACGAGCGCTTAAACGTCGAAATATCTCCAACGGGAAGGAAGTTAGGGCCATTTATCGTCCAAAAAATCGAAATTTTCGCGATTTGCGAGATATTTTGCTTGTTTCGACGCTTAAATGGTTGTGCATTGCATTAGCACTGTGAAATGGAGTTCAACGAGCGCTTAAACGTGGAAATATCTCCAACGGGAAGGAAGTTAGGGCCATTTATCGTCCAAAAAATCGAAATTTTCGCGATTTGCGAGATATTTTGCTTGTTTCGACGCTTAAATGTTTGTGCATTGCATTAGCACTATGAAATGGAGTTCAACGAGCGCTTAAACGTCGAAATATCTCCAACGGGAAGGAAGTTACGGCCATTTATCGTCCAAAAAATCGAAATTTTCGCGATTTGCGAGATATCTTGCTTGTTTCGACGCTTAAATGGTTGTGCATTGCATTAGCACTGTGAAATGGAGTTCAACGAGCGCTTAAACGTCGAAATATCTCCAACGGGAAGGAAGTTAGGGCCATTTATCGTCCAAAAAATCGAAATTTTCGCGATTTGCGAGATATCTTGCTTGTTTCGACGCTTAAATGGTTGTGCATTGCATTAGCACCGTGAAATGGAGTTCAACGAGCGCTTAAACGTCGAAATATCTCCAACGGGAAGGAAGTTACGGCCATTTATCGTCCAAAAAATCGAAATTTTCGCGATTTGCGAGATATCTTGCTTGTTTCGACGCTTAAATGGTTGTGCATTGCATTAGCACTGTGAAATGGAGTTCAACGAGCGCTTAAACGTCGAAATATCTCCAACGGGAAGGAAGTTAGGGCCATTTATCGTCCAAAAAATCGAAATTTTTGCGATTTGCGAGATATCTTGCTTGTTTCGACGCTTAAATGGTTGTGCATTGCATTAGCACTGTGAAATGGAGTTCAACGAGCGCTTAAAAGTCGAAATATCTCCAACGTGAAGGAAGTTACTGCCATTTATCGTCCAAAAAATCGAAATTTTCGCGATTTGCGAGATATTTTGCTTGTTTCGACGCTTAAATGTTTGTGCATTGCATTAGCACTATGAAATGGAGTTCAACGAGCGCTTAAACGTCGAAATATCTCCAACGGGAAGGAAGTTACGGCCATTTATCGTCCAAAAAATCGAAATTTTCGCGATTTACGAGATATCCTGCTTGTTTCGACGCTTAAATGGTTATGCATTGCATTAGCACTGTGAAATGGAGTTCAACGACCGCTTAAACGTCGAAATATCTCCAACGGGAAGGAAGTTACGGCCATTTATCGTCCAAAAAATCGAAATTTTCGCGATTTGCGAGATATCTTGCTTGTTTCGACGCTTAAATGGTTGTGCATTGCATTAGCACTGTGAAATGGAGTTCAACGAGCGCTTAAACGTCGAAATATCTCCAACGGGAAGGAAGTTAGGGCCATTTATCGTCCAAAAAATCGAAATTTTCGCGATTTGCGAGATATCTTGCTTGTTTCGACGCTTAAATGGTTGTGCATTGCATTAGCACCGTGAAATGGAGTTCAACGAGCGCTTAAACGTCGAAATATCTCCAACGGAAGGAAGTTAGGGCCATTTATCGTCCAAAAAATCGAAATTTTTGCGATTTGCGAGATATCTTGCTTGTTTCGACGCTTAAATGGTTGTGCATTGCATTAGCACTGTGAAATGGAGTTCAACGAGCGCTTAAAAGTCGAAATATCTCCAACGTGAAGGAAGTTACTGCCATTTATCGTCCAAAAAATCGAAATTTTCGCGATTTGCGAGATATTTTGCTTGTTTCGACGCTTAAATGGTTGTGCATTGCATTAGCACTGTGAAATGGAGTTCAACGAGCGCTTAAACGTCGAAATATCTCCAACGGGAAGGAAGTTACGGCCATTTATCGTCCAAAAAATCGAAATTTTCGCGATTTGCGAGATATCTTGCTTGTTTCGACGCTTAAATGGTTGTGCATTGCATTAGCACTGTGAAATGGAGTTCAACGAGCGCTTAAACGTCGAAATATCTCCAACGGGAAGGAAGTTACGGCCATTTATCGTCCAAAAAATCGAAATTTTCGCGATTTGCGAGATATCTTGCTTGTTTCGACGCTTAAATGGTTGTGCATTGCATTAGCACTGTGAAATGGAGTTCAACGAGCGCTTAAACGTCGAAATATCTCCAACGGGAAGGAAGTTAGGGCCATTTATCGTCCAAAAAATCGAAATTTTCGCGATTTGCGAGATATTTTGCTTGTTTCGACGCTTAAATGGTTGTGCATTGCATTAGCACTGTGAAATGCAGTTCAACGAGCGCTTAAACGTCGAAATATCTCCAACGGGAAGGAAGTTACGGCCATTTATCGTCCAAAAAATCGAAATTTTCGCGATTTGCGAGATATCTTGCTTGTTTCGACGCTTAAATGGTTGTGCATTGCATTAGGACTGTGAAATGGAGTTCAACGAGCGCTTAAACGTCGAAATATCTCCAACGGGAAGGAAGTTACGGCCATTTATCGTCCAAAAAATCGAAATTTTCGCGATTTGCGAGATATCTTGCTTGTTTCGACGCTTAAATGGTTGTGCATTGCATTAGCACTGTGAAATGGAGTTCAACGACCGCTTAAACGTCGAAATATCTCCAACGGGAAGGAAGTTACGGCCATTTATCGTCCAAAAAATCGAAATTTTCGCGATTTGCGAGATATCTTGCTTGTTTCGACGCTTAAATGGTTGTGCATTGCATTAGCACTGTGAAATGGAGTTCAACGAGCGCTTAAACGTCGAAATATCTCCAACGGGAAGGAAGTTAGGGCCATTTATCGTCCAAAAAATCGAAATTTTCGCGATTTGCGAGATATTTTGCTTGTTTCGACGCTTAAATGGTTGTGCATTGCATTAGCACTGTGAAATGGAGTTCAACGAGCGCTTAAACGTCGAAATATCTCCAACGGGAAGGAAGTTACGGCCATTTATCGTCCAAAAAATCGAAATTTTCGCGATTTGCGAGATATCTTGCTTGTTTCGACGCTTAAATGGTTGTGCATTGCATTAGGACTGTGAAATGGAGTTCAACGAGCGCTTAAACGTCGAAATATCTCCAACGGGAAGGAAGTTACGGCCATTTATCGTCCAAAAAATCGAAATTTTCGCGATTTGCGAGATATCTTGCTTGTTTCGACGCTTAAATGGTTGTGCATTGCATTAGCACTGTGAAATGGAGTTCAACGAGCGCTTAAACGTCGAAATATCTCCAACGGGAAGGAAGTTACGGCCATTTATCGTCCAAAAAATCGAAATTTTCGCGATTTGCGAGATATCTTGCTTGTTTCGACGCTTAAATGGTTGCGCATTGCATTAGCACTGTGAAATGGAGTTCAACGACCGCTTAAACGTCGAAATATCTCCAACGGGAAGGAAGTTACGGCCATTTATCGTCCAAAAAATCGAAATTTTCGCGATTTGCGAGATATTTTGCTTGTTTCGACGCTTAAATGGTTGTGCATTGCATTAGCACTGTGAAATGGAGTTCAACGAGCGCTTAAACGTGGAAATATCTCCAACGGGAAGGAAGTTACGGCCATTTATCGTCCAAAAAATCGAAATTTTCGCGATTTGCGAGATATCTCGCTTGTTTCGACGCTTAAATGGTTGCGCATTGCATTAGCACTGTGAAATGGAGTTCAACGACCGCTTAAACGTCGAAATATCTCCAACGGGAAGGAAGTTAGGGCCATTTATCGTCCAAAAAATCGAAATTTTCGCGATTTGCGAGATATTTTGCTTGTTTCGACGCTTAAATGGTTGTGCATTGCATTAGCACTGTGAAATGGAGTTCAACGAGCGCTTAAACGTCGAAATATCTCCAACGGGAAGGAAGTTACGGCCATTTATCGTCCAAAAAATCGAAATTTTCGCGATTTGCGAGATATCTTGCTTGTTTCGACGCTTAAATGGTTGTGCATTGCATTAGCACTGTGAAATGGAGTTCAGCGAGCGCTTAAACGTCGAAATATCTCCAACGGGAAGGAAGTTACGGCCATTTATCGTCCAAAAAATCGAAATTTTCGCGATTTGCGAGATATCTTGCTTGTTTCGACGCTTAAATGGTTGTGCATTGCATTAGCACTGTGAAATGGAGTTCAACGACTGCTTAAACGTCGAAATATCTCCAACGGGAAGGAAGTTAGGGCCATTTATCGTCCAAAAAATCGAAATTTTTGCGATTTGCGAGATATCTTGCTTGTTTCGACGCTTAAATGGTTGTGCATTGCATTAGCACTGTGAAATGGAGTTCAACGAGCGCTTAAACGTCGAAATATCTCCAACGGGAAGGAAGTTACGGTTATTTATCGTCCAAAAAATCGAAATTTTCGCGATTTGCGAGATATCTTGCTTGTTTCGACGCTTAAATGGTTGTGCATTGCATTAGCACCGTGAAATGGAGTTCAACGAGCGCTTAAACGTCGAAATATCTCCAACGGGAAGGAAGTTACGGCCATTTATCGTCCAAAAAATCGAAATTTTCGCGATTTGCGAGATATCTTGCTTGTTTCGACGCTTAAATGGTTGTGCATTGCATTAGCACTGTGAAATGGAGTTCAACGACCGCTTAAACGTCGAAATATCTCCAACGGGAAGGAAGTTAGGGCCATTTATCGTCCAAAAAATCGAAATTTTCGCGATTTGCGAGGTATTTTGCTTGTTTCGACGCTTAAATGGTTGTGCATTGCATTAGCACTGTGAAATGGAGTTCAACGAGCGCTTAAACGTGGAAATATCTCCAACGGGAAGGAAGTTACGGCCATTTATCGTCCAAAAAATCGAAATTTTCGCGATTTGCGAGATATCTTGCTTGTTTCGACGCTTAAATGGTTGTGCATTGCATTAGCACTGTGAAATGGAGTTCAACGAGCGCTTAAACGTCGAAATATCTCCAACGGGAAGGAAGTTACGGCCATTTATCGTCCAAAAAATCGAAATTTTCGCGATTTGCGAGATATCTTGCTTGTTTCGACGCTTAAATGGTTGTGCATTGCATTAGCACTGTGAAATGGAGTTCAACGAGCGCTTAAACGTCGAAATATCTCCAACGGGAAGGAAGTTACGGCCATTTATCGTCCAAAAAATCGAAATTTTCGCGATTTGCGAGATATCTCGCTTGTTTCGACGCTTAAATGGTTGCGCATTGCATTAGCACTGTGAAATGGAGTTCAACGAGCGCTTAAACGTCGAAATATCTCCAACGGGAAGGAAGTTACGGCCATTTATCGTCCAAAAAATCGAAATTTTCGCAATTTGCGAGATATCTTGCTTGTTTCGACGCTTAAATGGTTGTGCATTGCATTAGCACTGTGAAATGGAGTTCAACGACCGCTTAAACGTCGAAATATCTCCAACGGGAAGGAAGTTACGGCCATTTATCGTCCAAAAAATCGAAATTTTCGCGATTTGCGAGATATCTCGCTTGTTTCGACGCTTAAATGGTTGCGCATTGCATTAGCACTGTGAAATGGAGTTCAACGACCGCTTAAACGTCGAAATATCTCCAACGGGAAGGAAGTTAGGGCCATTTATCGTCCAAAAAATCGAAATTTTCGCGATTTGCGAGATATTTTGCTTGTTTCGACGCTTAAATGGTTGTGCATTGCATTAGCACTGTGAAATGGAGTTCAACGAGCGCTTAAACGTGGAAATATCTCCAACGGGAAGGAAGTTACGGCCATTTATCGTCCAAAAAATCGAAATTTTCGCGATTTGCGAGATATCTCGCTTGTTTCGACGCTTAAATGGTTGCGCATTGCATTAGCACTGTGAAATGGAGTTCAACGACCGCTTAAACGTCGAAATATCTCCAACGGGAAGGAAGTTAGGGCCATTTATCGTCCAAAAAATCGAAATTTTCGCGATTTGCGAGATATCTTGCTTGTTTCGACGCTTAAATGGTTGTGCATTGCATTAGCACTGTGAAATGGAGTTCAACGACCGCTTAAACGTCGAAATATCTCCAACGGGAAGGAAGTTAGGGCCATTTATCGTCCAAAAAATCGAAATTTTCGCGATTTGCGAGGTATTTTGCTTGTTTCGACGCTTAAATGGTTGTGCATTGCATTAGCACTGTGAAATGGAGTTCAACGAGCGCTTAAACGTGGAAATATCTCCAACGGGAAGGAAGTTACGGCCATTTATCGTCCAAAAAATCGAAATTTTCGCGATTTGCGAGATATCTTGCTTGTTTCGACGCTTAAATGGTTGTGCATTGCATTAGCACTGTGAAATGGAGTTCAACGAGCGCTTAAACGTCGAAATATCTCCAACGGGAAGGAAGTTACGGCCATTTATCGTCCAAAAAATCGAAATTTTCGCGATTTGCGAGATATCTTGCTTGTTTCGACGCTTAAATGGTTGTGCATTGCATTAGCACTGTGAAATGGAGTTCAACGAGCGCTTAAACGTCGAAATATCTCCAACGGGAAGGAAGTTACGGCCATTTATCGTCCAAAAAATCGAAATTTTCGCGATTTGCGAGATATCTCGCTTGTTTCGACGCTTAAATGGTTGCGCATTGCATTAGCACTGTGAAATGGAGTTCAACGAGCGCTTAAACGTCGAAATATCTCCAACGGGAAGGAAGTTACGGCCATTTATCGTCCAAAAAATCGAAATTTTCGCAATTTGCGAGATATCTTGCTTGTTTCGACGCTTAAATGGTTGTGCATTGCATTAGCACTGTGAAATGGAGTTCAACGACCGCTTAAACGTCGAAATATCTCCAACGGGAAGGAAGTTACGGCCATTTATCGTCCAAAAAATCGAAATTTTCGCGATTTGCGAGATATCTCGCTTGTTTCGACGCTTAAATGGTTGCGCATTGCATTAGCACTGTGAAATGGAGTTCAACGACCGCTTAAACGTCGAAATATCTCCAACGGGAAGGAAGTTAGGGCCATTTATCGTCCAAAAAATCGAAATTTTCGCGATTTGCGAGATATTTTGCTTGTTTCGACGCTTAAATGGTTGTGCATTGCATTAGCACTGTGAAATGGAGTTCAACGAGCGCTTAAACGTGGAAATATCTCCAACGGGAAGGAAGTTACGGCCATTTATCGTCCAAAAAATCGAAATTTTCGCGATTTGCGAGATATCTCGCTTGTTTCGACGCTTAAATGGTTGCGCATTGCATTAGCACTGTGAAATGGAGTTCAACGACCGCTTAAACGTCGAAATATCTCCAACGGGAAGGAAGTTAGGGCCATTTATCGTCCAAAAAATCGAAATTTTCGCGATTTGCGAGATATTTTGCTTGTTTCGACGCTTAAATGGTTGTGCATTGCATTAGCACTGTGAAATGGAGTTCAACGAGCGCTTAAACGTCGAAATATCTCCAACGGGAAGGAAGTTACGGCCATTTATCGTCCAAAAAATCGAAATTTTCGCGATTTGCGAGATATCTTGCTTGTTTCGACGCTTAAATGGTTGTGCATTGCATTAGCACTGTGAAATGGAGTTCAGCGAGCGCTTAAACGTCGAAATATCTCCAACGGGAAGGAAGTTACGGCCATTTATCGTCCAAAAAATCGAAATTTTCGCGATTTGCGAGATATCTTGCTTGTTTCGACGCTTAAATGGTTGTGCATTGCATTAGCACTGTGAAATGGAGTTCAACGACTGCTTAAACGTCGAAATATCTCCAACGGGAAGGAAGTTAGGGCCATTTATCGTCCAAAAAATCGAAATTTTTGCGATTTGCGAGATATCTTGCTTGTTTCGACGCTTAAATGGTTGTGCATTGCATTAGCACTGTGAAATGGAGTTCAACGAGCGCTTAAACGTCGAAATATCTCCAACGGGAAGGAAGTTACGGCTATTTATCGTCCAAAAAATCGAAATTTTCGCGATTTGCGAGATATCTTGCTTGTTTCGACGCTTAAATGGTTGTGCATTGCATTAGCACCGTGAAATGGAGTTCAACGAGCGCTTAAACGTCGAAATATCTCCAACGGGAAGGAAGTTACGGCCATTTATCGTCCAAAAAATCGAAATTTTCGCGATTTGCGAGATATCTTGCTTGTTTCGACGCTTAAATGGTTGTGCATTGCATTAGCACTGTGAAATGGAGTTCAACGACCGCTTAAACGTCGAAATATCTCCAACGGGAAGGAAGTTAGGGCCATTTATCGTCCAAAAAATCGAAATTTTCGCGATTTGCGAGGTATTTTGCTTGTTTCGACGCTTAAATGGTTGTGCATTGCATTAGCACTGTGAAATGGAGTTCAACGAGCGCTTAAACGTGGAAATATCTCCAACGGGAAGGAAGTTACGGCCATTTATCGTCCAAAAAATCGAAATTTTCGCGATTTGCGAGATATCTTGCTTGTTTCGACGCTTAAATGGTTGTGCATTGCATTAGCACTGTGAAATGGAGTTCAACGAGCGCTTAAACGTCGAAATATCTCCAACGGGAAGGAAGTTACGGCCATTTATCGTCCAAAAAATCGAAATTTTCGCGATTTGCGAGATATCTTGCTTGTTTCGACGCTTAAATGGTTGTGCATTGCATTAGCACTGTGAAATGGAGTTCAACGAGCGCTTAAACGTCGAAATATCTCCAACGGGAAGGAAGTTACGGCCATTTATCGTCCAAAAAATCGAAATTTTCGCGATTTGCGAGATATCTCGCTTGTTTCGACGCTTAAATGGTTGCGCATTGCATTAGCACTGTGAAATGGAGTTCAACGAGCGCTTAAACGTCGAAATATCTCCAACGGGAAGGAAGTTACGGCCATTTATCGTCCAAAAAATCGAAATTTTCGCAATTTGCGAGATATCTTGCTTGTTTCGACGCTTAAATGGTTGTGCATTGCATTAGCACTGTGAAATGGAGTTCAACGACCGCTTAAACGTCGAAATATCTCCAACGGGAAGGAAGTTAGGGCCATTTATCGTCCAAAAAATCGAAATTTTCGCG
Source organism: Bombus vancouverensis nearcticus (assembly GCF_051014615.1). Lineage (NCBI taxonomy): Eukaryota > Metazoa > Arthropoda > Insecta > Hymenoptera > Apidae > Bombus > Bombus vancouverensis. The sequence goes on along the minus strand of NW_027468931.1, from coordinate 83,039 downwards.
ATTTGCGAGATATTTTGCTTGTTTCGACGCTTAAATGGTTGTGCATTGCATTAGCACTGTGAAATGGAGTTCAACGAGCGCTTAAACGTCGAAATATCTCCAACGGGAAGGAAGTTACGGCCATTTATCGTCCAAAAAATCGAAATTTTCGCGATTTGCGAGATATCTTGCTTGTTTCGACGCTTAAATGGTTGTGCATTGCATTAGCACTGTGAAATGGAGTTCAACGACCGCTTAAACGTCGAAATATCTCCAACGGGAAGGAAGTTACGGCCATTTATCGTCCAAAAAATCGAAATTTTCGCGATTTGCGAGATATCTCGCTTGTTTCGACGCTTAAATGGTTGCGCATTGCATTAGCACTGTGAAATGGAGTTCAACGACCGCTTAAACGTCGAAATATCTCCAACGGGAAGGAAGTTAGGGCCATTTATCGTCCAAAAAATCGAAATTTTCGCGATTTGCGAGATATTTTGCTTGTTTCGACGCTTAAATGGTTGTGCATTGCATTAGCACTGTGAAATGGAGTTCAACGAGCGCTTAAACGTGGAAATATCTCCAACGGGAAGGAAGTTACGGCCATTTATCGTCCAAAAAATCGAAATTTTCGCGATTTGCGAGATATTTTGCTTGTTTCGACGCTTAAATGGTTGTGCATTGCATTAGCACTGTGAAATGGAGTTCAACGAGCGCTTAAACGTCGAAATATCTCCAACGGGAAGGAAGTTACGGCCATTTATCGTCCAAAAAATCGAAATTTTCGCGATTTGCGAGATATCTTGCTTGTTTCGACGCTTAAATGGTTGTGCATTGCATTAGCACTGTGAAATGGAGTTCAACGAGCGCTTAAAAGTCGAAATATCTCCAACGTGAAGGAAGTTACTGCCATTTATCGTCCAAAAAATCGAAATTTTCGCGATTTGCGAGATATTTTGCTTGTTTCGACGCTTAAATGGTTGTGCATTGCATTAGCAGTGTGAAATGGAGTTCAACGAGCGCTTAAACGTCGAAATATCTCCAACGGGAAGGAAGTTACGGCCATTTATCGTCCAAAAAATCGAAATTTTCGCGATTTGCGAGATATCTTGCTTGTTTCGACGCTTAAATGGTTGTGCATTGCATTAGCACTGTGAAATGGAGTTCAACGACCGCTTAAACGTCGAAATATCTCCAACGGGAAGGAAGTTAGGGCCATTTATCGTCCAAAAAATCGAAATTTTCGCGATTTGCGAGGTATTTTGCTTGTTTCGACGCTTAAATGGTTGTGCATTGCATTAGCACTGTGAAATGGAGTTCAACGAGCGCTTAAACGTGGAAATATCTCCAACGGGAAGGAAGTTACGGCCATTTATCGTCCAAAAAATCGAAATTTTCGCGATTTGCGAGATATCTTGCTTGTTTCGACGCTTAAATGGTTGTGCATTGCATTAGCACTGTGAAATGGAGTTCAACGAGCGCTTAAACGTCGAAATATCTCCAACGGGAAGGAAGTTACGGCCATTTATCGTCCAAAAAATCGAAATTTTCGCGATTTGCGAGATATCTTGCTTGTTTCGACGCTTAAATGGTTGTGCATTGCATTAGCACTGTGAAATGGAGTTCAACGAGCGCTTAAACGTCGAAATATCTCCAACGGGAAGGAAGTTACGGCCATTTATCGTCCAAAAAATCGAAATTTTCGCGATTTGCGAGATATTTTGCTTGTTTCGACGCTTAAATGGTTGTGCATTGCATTAGCACTGTGAAATGGAGTTCAACGAGCGCTTAAACGTCGAAATATCTCCAACGGGAAGGAAGTTACGGCCATTTATCGTCCAAAAAATCGAAATTTTCGCGATTTGCGAGATATCTTGCTTGTTTCGACGCTTAAATGGTTGTGCATTGCATTAGCACTGTGAAATGGAGTTCAACGAGCGCTTAAAAGTCGAAATATCTCCAACGTGAAGGAAGTTACTGCCATTTATCGTCCAAAAAATCGAAATTTTCGCGATTTGCGAGATATTTTGCTTGTTTCGACGCTTAAATGGTTGTGCATTGCATTAGCAGTGTGAAATGGAGTTCAACGAGCGCTTAAACGTCGAAATATCTCCAACGGGAAGGAAGTTACGGCCATTTATCGTCCAAAAAATCGAAATTTTCGCGATTTGCGAGATATCTTGCTTGTTTCGACGCTTAAATGGTTGTGCATTGCATTAGCACTGTGAAATGGAGTTCAACGACCGCTTAAACGTCGAAATATCTCCAACGGGAAGGAAGTTAGGGCCATTTATCGTCCAAAAAATCGAAATTTTCGCGATTTGCGAGGTATTTTGCTTGTTTCGACGCTTAAATGGTTGTGCATTGCATTAGCACTGTGAAATGGAGTTCAACGAGCGCTTAAACGTGGAAATATCTCCAACGGGAAGGAAGTTACGGCCATTTATCGTCCAAAAAATCGAAATTTTCGCGATTTGCGAGATATCTTGCTTGTTTCGACGCTTAAATGGTTGTGCATTGCATTAGCACTGTGAAATGGAGTTCAACGAGCGCTTAAACGTCGAAATATCTCCAACGGGAAGGAAGTTACGGCCATTTATCGTCCAAAAAATCGAAATTTTCGCGATTTGCGAGATATCTTGCTTGTTTCGACGCTTAAATGGTTGTGCATTGCATTAGCACTGTGAAATGGAGTTCAACGAGCGCTTAAACGTCGAAATATCTCCAACGGGAAGGAAGTTACGGCCATTTATCGTCCAAAAAATCGAAATTTTCGCGATTTGCGAGATATCTCGCTTGTTTCGACGCTTAAATGGTTGCGCATTGCATTAGCACTGTGAAATGGAGTTCAACGAGCGCTTAAACGTCGAAATATCTCCAACGGGAAGGAAGTTACGGCCATTTATCGTCCAAAAAATCGAAATTTTCGCAATTTGCGAGATATCTTGCTTGTTTCGACGCTTAAATGGTTGTGCATTGCATTAGCACTGTGAAATGGAGTTCAACGACCGCTTAAACGTCGAAATATCTCCAACGGGAAGGAAGTTAGGGCCATTTATCGTCCAAAAAATCGAAATTTTCGCGATTTGCGAGATATTTTGCTTGTTTCGACGCTTAAATGGTTGTGCATTGCATTAGCACTGTGAAATGGAGTTCAACGAGCGCTTAAACGTCGAAATATCTCCAACGGGAAGGAAGTTACGGCCATTTATCGTCCAAAAAATCGAAATTTTCGCGATTTGCGAGATATCTTGCTTGTTTCGACGCTTAAATGGTTGTGCATTGCATTAGCACTGTGAAATGGAGTTCAACGACCGCTTAAACGTCGAAATATCTCCAACGGGAAGGAAGTTACGGCCATTTATCGTCCAAAAAATCGAAATTTTCGCGATTTGCGAGATATCTCGCTTGTTTCGACGCTTAAATGGTTGCGCATTGCATTAGCACTGTGAAATGGAGTTCAACGACCGCTTAAACGTCGAAATATCTCCAACGGGAAGGAAGTTAGGGCCATTTATCGTCCAAAAAATCGAAATTTTCGCGATTTGGAGATATTTTGCTTGTTTCGACGCTTAAATGGTTGTGCATTGCATTAGCACTGTGAAATGGAGTTCAACGAGCGCTTAAACGTGGAAATATCTCCAACGGGAAGGAAGTTACGGCCATTTATCGTCCAAAAAATCGAAATTTTCGCGATTTGCGAGATATTTTGCTTGTTTCGACGCTTAAATGGTTGTGCATTGCATTAGCACTGTGAAATGGAGTTCAACGAGCGCTTAAACGTCGAAATATCTCCAACGGGAAGGAAGTTACGGCCATTTATCGTCCAAAAAATCGAAATTTTCGCGATTTGCGAGATATCTTGCTTGTTTCGACGCTTAAATGGTTGTGCATTGCATTAGCACTGTGAAATGGAGTTCAACGAGCGCTTAAAAGTCGAAATATCTCCAACGTGAAGGAAGTTACTGCCATTTATCGTCCAAAAAATCGAAATTTTCGCGATTTGCGAGATATTTTGCTTGTTTCGACGCTTAAATGGTTGTGCATTGCATTAGCAGTGTGAAATGGAGTTCAACGAGCGCTTAAACGTCGAAATATCTCCAACGGGAAGGAAGTTACGGCCATTTATCGTCCAAAAAATCGAAATTTTCGCGATTTGCGAGATATCTTGCTTGTTTCGACGCTTAAATGGTTGTGCATTGCATTAGCACTGTGAAATGGAGTTCAACGAGCGCTTAAACGTCGAAATATCTCCAACGGGAAGGAAGTTACGGCCATTTATCGTCCAAAAAATCGAAATTTTCGCGATTTGCGAGATATCTTGCTTGTTTCGACGCTTAAATGGTTGTGCATTGCATTAGCACTGTGAAATGGAGTTCAACGAGCGCTTAAACGTCGAAATATCTCCAACGGGAAGGAAGTTACGGCCATTTATCGTCCAAAAAATCGAAATTTTCGCGATTTGCGAGATATCTTGCTTGTTTCGACGCTTAAATGGTTGTGCATTGCATTAGCACTGTGAAATGGAGTTCAACGAGCGCTTAAACGTCGAAATATCTCCAACGGGAAGGAAGTTAGGGCCATTTATCGTCCAAAAAATCGAAATTTTCGCGATTTGCGAGATATCTTGCTTGTTTCGACGCTTAAATGGTTGTGCATTGCATTAGCACTGTGAAATGGATTTCAACGAGCGCTTAAACGTCGAAATATCTCCAACGGGAAGGAAGTTACGGCCATTTATCGTCCAAAAAATCGAAATTTTCGCGATTTGCGAGATATTTTGCTTGTTTCGACGCTTAAATGTTTGTGCATTGCATTAGCACTATGAAATGGAGTTCAACGAGCGCTTAAACGTCGAAATATCTCCAACGGGAAGGAAGTTACGGCCATTTATCGTCCAAAAAATCGAAATTTTCGCGATTTGCGAGATATCTTGCTTGTTTCGACGCTTAAATGGTTGTGCATTGCATTAGCACTGTGAAATGGAGTTCAACGACCGCTTAAACGTCGAAATATCTCCAACGGGAAGGAAGTTAGGGCCATTTATCGTCCAAAAAATCGAAATTTTCGCGATTTGCGAGATATTTTGCTTGTTTCGACGCTTAAATGGTTGTGCATTGCATTAGCACCGTGAAATGGAGTTCAACGAGCGCTTAAACGTCGAAATATCTCCAACGGGAAGGAAGTTACGGCCATTTATCGTCCAAAAAATCGAAATTTTCGCGATTTGCGAGATATCTTGCTTGTTTCGACGCTTAAATGGTTGTGCATTGCATTAGCACTGTGAAATGGAGTTCAACGACCGCTTAAACGTCGAAATATCTCCAACGGGAAGGAAGTTAGGGCCATTTATCGTCCAAAAAATCGAAATTTTCGCGATTTGCGAGATATTTTGCTTGTTTCGACGCTTAAATGGTTGTGCATTGCATTAGCACTGTGAAATGGAGTTCAACGAGCGCTTAAACGTCGAAATATCTCCAACGGGAAGGAAGTTACGGCCATTTATCGTCCAAAAAATCGAAATTTTCGCGATTTACGAGATATCTTGCTTGTTTCGACGCTTAAATGGTTATGCATTGCATTAGCACTGTGAAATGGAGTTCAACGACCGCTTAAACGTCGAAATATCTCCAACGGGAAGGAAGTTACGGCCATTTATCGTCCAAAAAATCGAAATTTTCGCGATTTGCGAGATATCTCGCTTGTTTCGACGCTTAAATGGTTGCGCATTGCATTAGCACTGTGAAATGGAGTTCAACGACCGCTTAAACGTCGAAATATCTCCAACGGGAAGGAAGTTAGGGCCATTTATCGTCCAAAAAATCGAAATTTTCGCGATTTGCGAGATATTTTGCTTGTTTCGACGCTTAAATGGTTGTGCATTGCATTAGCACTGTGAAATGGAGTTCAACGAGCGCTTAAACGTGGAAATATCTCCAACGGGAAGGAAGTTACGGCCATTTATCGTCCAAAAAATCGAAATTTTCGCGATTTGCGAGATATTTTGCTTGTTTCGACGCTTAAATGGTTGTGCATTGCATTAGCACTGTGAAATGGAGTTCAACGAGCGCTTAAACGTCGAAATATCTCCAACGGGAAGGAAGTTACGGCCATTTATCGTCCAAAAAATCGAAATTTTCGCGATTTGCGAGATATCTTGCTTGTTTCGACGCTTAAATGGTTGTGCATTGCATTAGCACTGTGAAATGGAGTTCAACGAGCGCTTAAAAGTCGAAATATCTCCAACGTGAAGGAAGTTACTGCCATTTATCGTCCAAAAAATCGAAATTTTCGCGATTTGCGAGATATTTTGCTTGTTTCGACGCTTAAATGGTTGTGCATTGCATTAGCAGTGTGAAATGGAGTTCAACGAGCGCTTAAACGTCGAAATATCTCCAACGGGAAGGAAGTTACGGCCATTTATCGTCCAAAAAATCGAAATTTTCGCGATTTGCGAGATATCTTGCTTGTTTCGACGCTTAAATGGTTGTGCATTGCATTAGCACTGTGAAATGGAGTTCAACAACCGCTTAAACGTCGAAATATCTCCAACGGGAAGGAAGTTAGGGCCATTTATCGTCCAAAAAATCGAAATTTTCGCGATTTGCGAGGTATTTTGCTTGTTTCGACGCTTAAATGGTTGTGCATTGCATTAGCACTGTGAAATGGAGTTCAACGAGCGCTTAAACGTGGAAATATCTCCAACGGGAAGGAAGTTACGGCCATTTATCGTCCAAAAAATCGAAATTTTCGCGATTTGCGAGATATCTTGCTTGTTTCGACGCTTAAATGGTTGTGCATTGCATTAGCACTGTGAAATGGAGTTCAACGAGCGCTTAAACGTCGAAATATCTCCAACGGGAAGGAAGTTACGGCCATTTATCGTCCAAAAAATCGAAATTTTCGCGATTTGCGAGATATCTTGCTTGTTTCGACGCTTAAATGGTTGTGCATTGCATTAGCACTGTGAAATGGAGTTCAACGAGCGCTTAAACGTCGAAATATCTCCAACGGGAAGGAAGTTACGGCCATTTATCGTCCAAAAAATCGAAATTTTCGCGATTTGCGAGATATCTCGCTTGTTTCGACGCTTAAATGGTTGCGCATTGCATTAGCACTGTGAAATGGAGTTCAACGAGCGCTTAAACGTCGAAATATCTCCAACGGGAAGGAAGTTACGGCCATTTATCGTCCAAAAAATCGAAATTTTCGCAATTTGCGAGATATCTTGCTTGTTTCGACGCTTAAATGGTTGTGCATTGCATTAGCACTGTGAAATGGAGTTCAACGACCGCTTAAACGTCGAAATATCTCCAACGGGAAGGAAGTTAGGGCCATTTATCGTCCAAAAAATCGAAATTTTCGCGATTTGCGAGATATTTTGCTTGTTTCGACGCTTAAATGGTTGTGCATTGCATTAGCACTGTGAAATGGAGTTCAACGAGCGCTTAAACGTCGAAATATCTCCAACGGGAAGGAAGTTACGGCCATTTATCGTCCAAAAAATCGAAATTTTCGCGATTTGCGAGATATCTTGCTTGTTTCGACGCTTAAATGGTTGTGCATTGCATTAGCACTGTGAAATGGAGTTCAACGACCGCTTAAACGTCGAAATATCTCCAACGGGAAGGAAGTTACGGCCATTTATCGTCCAAAAAATCGAAATTTTCGCGATTTGCGAGATATCTCGCTTGTTTCGACGCTTAAATGGTTGCGCATTGCATTAGCACTGTGAAATGGAGTTCAACGACCGCTTAAACGTCGAAATATCTCCAACGGGAAGGAAGTTAGGGCCATTTATCGTCCAAAAAATCGAAATTTTCGCGATTTGGAGATATTTTGCTTGTTTCGACGCTTAAATGGTTGTGCATTGCATTAGCACTGTGAAATGGAGTTCAACGAGCGCTTAAACGTGGAAATATCTCCAACGGGAAGGAAGTTACGGCCATTTATCGTCCAAAAAATCGAAATTTTCGCGATTTGCGAGATATTTTGCTTGTTTCGACGCTTAAATGGTTGTGCATTGCATTAGCACTGTGAAATGGAGTTCAACGAGCGCTTAAACGTCGAAATATCTCCAACGGGAAGGAAGTTACGGCCATTTATCGTCCAAAAAATCGAAATTTTCGCGATTTGCGAGATATCTTGCTTGTTTCGACGCTTAAATGGTTGTGCATTGCATTAGCACTGTGAAATGGAGTTCAACGAGCGCTTAAAAGTCGAAATATCTCCAACGTGAAGGAAGTTACTGCCATTTATCGTCCAAAAAATCGAAATTTTCGCGATTTGCGAGATATTTTGCTTGTTTCGACGCTTAAATGGTTGTGCATTGCATTAGCAGTGTGAAATGGAGTTCAACGAGCGCTTAAACGTCGAAATATCTCCAACGGGAAGGAAGTTACGGCCATTTATCGTCCAAAAAATCGAAATTTTCGCGATTTGCGAGATATCTTGCTTGTTTCGACGCTTAAATGGTTGTGCATTGCATTAGCACTGTGAAATGGAGTTCAACGAGCGCTTAAACGTCGAAATATCTCCAACGGGAAGGAAGTTACGGCCATTTATCGTCCAAAAAATCGAAATTTTCGCGATTTGCGAGATATCTTGCTTGTTTCGACGCTTAAATGGTTGTGCATTGCATTAGCACTGTGAAATGGAGTTCAACGACCGCTTAAACATCGAAATATCTCCAACGGGAAGGAAGTTAGGGCCATTTATCGTCCAAAAAATCGAAATTTTCGCGATTTGCGAGATATCTTGCTTGTTTCGACGCTTAAATGGTTGTGCATTGCATTAGCACTGTGAAATGGATTTCAACGAGCGCTTAAACGTCGAAATATCTCCAACGGGAAGGAAGTTACGGCCATTTATCGTCCAAAAAATCGAAATTTTCGCGATTTGCGAGATATTTTGCTTGTTTCGACGCTTAAATGTTTGTGCATTGCATTAGCACTATGAAATGGAGTTCAACGAGCGCTTAAACGTCGAAATATCTCCAACGGGAAGGAAGTTACGGCCATTTATCGTCCAAAAAATCGAAATTTTCGCGATTTGCGAGATATCTTGCTTGTTTCGACGCTTAAATGGTTGTGCATTGCATTAGCACTGTGAAATGGAGTTCAACGACCGCTTAAACGTCGAAATATCTCCAACGGGAAGGAAGTTAGGGCCATTTATCGTCCAAAAAATCGAAATTTTCGCGATTTGCGAGATATTTTGCTTGTTTCGACGCTTAAATGGTTGTGCATTGCATTAGCACCGTGAAATGGAGTTCAACGAGCGCTTAAACGTCGAAATATCTCCAACGGGAAGGAAGTTACGGCCATTTATCGTCCAAAAAATCGAAATTTTCGCGATTTGCGAGATATCTTGCTTGTTTCGACGCTTAAATGGTTGTGCATTGCATTAGCACTGTGAAATGGAGTTCAACGACCGCTTAAACGTCGAAATATCTCCAACGGGAAGGAAGTTAGGGCCATTTATCGTCCAAAAAATCGAAATTTTCGCGATTTGCGAGATATTTTGCTTGTTTCGACGCTTAAATGGTTGTGCATTGCATTAGCACTGTGAAATGGAGTTCAACGAGCGCTTAAACGTCGAAATATCTCCAACGGGAAGGAAGTTACGGCCATTTATCGTCCAAAAAATCGAAATTTTCGCGATTTACGAGATATCTTGCTTGTTTCGACGCTTAAATGGTTATGCATTGCATTAGCACTGTGAAATGGAGTTCAACGACCGCTTAAACGTCGAAATATCTCCAACGGGAAGGAAGTTACGGCCATTTATCGTCCAAAAAATTGAAATTTTCGCGATTTGCGAGATATCTTGCTTGTTTCGACGCTTAAATGGTTGTGCATTGCATTAGCACTGTGAAATGGAGATCAACGAGCGCTTAAACGTCGAAATATCTCCAACGGGAAGGAAGTTAGGGCCATTTATCGTCCAAAAAATCGAAATTTTCGCGATTTGCGAGATATTTTGCTTGTTTCGACGCTTAAATGGTTGTGCATTGCATTAGCACTGTGAAATGGAGTTCAACGAGCGCTTAAACGTCGAAATATCTCCAACGGGAAGGAAGTTACGGCCATTTATCGTCCAAAAAATCGAAATTTTCGCGATTTGCGAGATATCTTGCTTGTTTCGACGCTTAAATGGTTGTGCATTGCATTAGCACTGTGAAATGGAGTTCAACGAGCGCTTAAACGTCGAAATATCTCCAACGGGAAGGAAGTTACGGCCATTTATCGTCCAAAAAATCGAAATTTTCGCGATTTGCGAGATATCTTGCTTGTTTCGACGCTTAAGTGGTTGTGCATTGCATTAGCACTGTGAAATGGAGTTCAACGACCGCTTAAACGTCGAAATATCTCCAACGGGAAGGAAGTTACGGCCATTTATCGTCCAAAAAATCGAAATTTTCGCGATTTGCGAGATATCTTGCTTGTTTCGACGCTTAAATGGTTGTGCATTGCATTAGCACTGTGAAATGGAGTTCAACGACCGCTTAAACGTCGAAATATCTCCAACGGGAAGGAAGTTACGGCCATTTATCGTCCAAAAAATCGAAATTTTCGCGATTTGCGAGATATCTCGCTTGTTTCGACGCTTAAATGGTTGCGCATTGCATTAGCACTGTGAAATGGAGTTCAACGACCGCTTAAACGTCGAAATATCTCCAACGGGAAGGAAGTTAGGGCCATTTATCGTCCAAAAAATCGAAATTTTCGCGATTTGCGAGATATTTTGCTTGTTTCGACGCTTAAATGGTTGTGCATATTGCATTAGCACTGTGAAATGGAGTTCAACGAGCGCTTAAACGTGGAAATATCTCCAACGGGAAGGAAGTTACGGCCATTTATCGTCCAAAAAATCGAAATTTTCGCGATTTGCGAGATATTTTGCTTGTTTCGACGCTTAAATGGTTGTGCATTGCATTAGCACTGTGAAATGGAGTTCAACGAGCGCTTAAACGTCGAAATATCTCAACGGGAAGGAAGTTACGGCCATTTATCGTCCAAAAATCGAAATTTTCGCGATTTGCGAGATATCTTGCTTGTTTCGACGCTTAAATGGTTGTGCATTGCATTAGCACTGTGAAATGGAGTTCAACGAGCGCTTAAAAGTCGAAATATCTCCAACGTGAAGGAAGTTACTGCCATTTATCGTCCAAAAAATCGAAATTTTCGCGATTTGCGAGATATTTTGCTTGTTTCGACGCTTAAATGGTTGTGCATTGCATTAGCAGTGTGAAATGGAGTTCAACGAGCGCTTAAACGTCGAAATATCTCCAACGGGAAGGAAGTTACGGCCATTTATCGTCCAAAAAATCGAAATTTTCGCGATTTGCGAGATATCTTGCTTGTTTCGACGCTTAAATGGTTGTGCATTGCATTAGCACTGTGAAATGGAGTTCAACGAGCGCTTAAACGTCGAAATATCTCCAACGGGAAGGAAGTTACGGCCATTTATCGTCCAAAAAATCGAAATTTTCGCGATTTGCGAGATATCTTGCTTGTTTCGACGCTTAAATGGTTGTGCATTGCATTAGCACTGTGAAATGGAGTTCAACGACCGCTTAAACGTCGAAATATCTCCAACGGGAAGGAAGTTAGGGCCATTTATCGTCCAAAAAATCGAAATTTTCGCGATTTGCGAGATATCTTGCTTGTTTCGACGCTTAAATGGTTGTGCATTGCATTAGCACTGTGAAATGGATTTCAACGAGCGCTTAAACGTCGAAATATCTCCAACGGGAAGGAAGTTACGGCCATTTATCGTCCAAAAAATCGAAATTTTCGCGATTTGCGAGATATTTTGCTTGTTTCGACGCTTAAATGTTTGTGCATTGCATTAGCACTATGAAATGGAGTTCAACGAGCGCTTAAACGTCGAAATATCTCCAACGGAAGGAAGTTACGGCCATTTATCGTCCAAAAAATCGAAATTTTCGCGATTTGCGAGATATCTTGCTTGTTTCGACGCTTAAATGGTTGTGCATTGCATTAGCACTGTGAAATGGAGTTCAACGACCGCTTAAACGTCGAAATATCTCCAACGGGAAGGAAGTTAGGGCCATTTATCGTCCAAAAAATCGAAATTTTCGCGATTTGCGAGATATTTTGCTTGTTTCGACGCTTAAATGGTTGTGCATTGCATTAGCACCGTGAAATGGAGTTCAACGAGCGCTTAAACGTCGAAATATCTCCAACGGGAAGGAAGTTACGGCCATTTATCGTCCAAAAAATCGAAATTTTCGCGATTTGCGAGATATCTTGCTTGTTTCGACGCTTAAATGGTTGTGCATTGCATTAGCACTGTGAAATGGAGTTCAACGACCGCTTAAACGTCGAAATATCTCCAACGGGGAAGGAAGTTAGGGCCATTTATCGTCCAAAAAATCGAAATTTTCGCGATTTGCGAGATATTTTGCTTGTTTCGACGCTTAAATGGTTGTGCATTGCATTAGCACTGTGAAATGGAGTTCAACGAGCGCTTAAACGTCGAAATATCTCCAACGGGAAGGAAGTTACGGCCATTTATCGTCCAAAAAATCGAAATTTTCGCGATTTGCGAGATATCTTGCTTGTTTCGACGCTTAAATGGTTGTGCATTGCATTAGCACTGTGAAATGGAGTTCAACGACCGCTTAAACGTCGAAATATCTCCAACGGAAGGAAGTTACGGCCATTTATCGTCCAAAAAATCGAAATTTTCGCGATTTGCGAGATATCTCGCTTGTTTCGACGCTTAAATGGTTGCGCATTGCATTAGCACTGTGAAATGGAGTTCAACGACCGCTTAAACGTCGAAATATCTCCAACGGGAAGGAAGTTAGGGCCATTTATCGTCCAAAAAATCGAAATTTTCGCGATTTGGAGATATTTTGCTTGTTTCGACGCTTAAATGGTTGTGCATTGCATTAGCACTGTGAAATGGAGTTCAACGAGCGCTTAAACGTGGAAATATCTCCAACGGGAAGGAAGTTACGGCCATTTATCGTCCAAAAAATCGAAATTTTCGCGATTTGCGAGATATTTTGCTTGTTTCGACGCTTAAATGGTTGTGCATTGCATTAGCACTGTGAAATGGAGTTCAACGAGCGCTTAAACGTCGAAATATCTCCAACGGGAAGGAAGTTACGGCCATTTATCGTCCAAAAAATCGAAATTTTCGCGATTTGCGAGATATCTTGCTTGTTTCGACGCTTAAATGGTTGTGCATTGCATTAGCACTGTGAAATGGAGTTCAACGAGCGCTTAAAAGTCGAAATATCTCCAACGTGAAGGAAGTTACTGCCATTTATCGTCCAAAAAATCGAAATTTTCGCGATTTGCGAGATATTTTGCTTGTTTCGACGCTTAAATGGTTGTGCATTGCATTAGCAGTGTGAAATGGAGTTCAACGAGCGCTTAAACGTCGAAATATCTCCAACGGGAAGGAAGTTACGGCCATTTATCGTCCAAAAAATCGAAATTTTCGCGATTGCGAGATATCTTGCTTGTTTCGACGCTTAAATGGTTGTGCATTGCATTAGCACTGTGAAATGGAGTTCAACGAGCGCTTAAACGTCGAAATATCTCCAACGGGAAGGAAGTTACGGCCATTTATCGTCCAAAAAATCGAAATTTTCGCGATTTGCGAGATATCTTGCTTGTTTCGACGCTTAAATGGTTGTGCATTGCATTAGCACTGTGAAATGGAGTTCAACGACCGCTTAAACATCGAAATATCTCCAACGGGAAGGAAGTTAGGGCCATTTATCGTCCAAAAAATCGAAATTTTCGCGATTTGCGAGATATCTTGCTTGTTTCGACGCTTAAATGGTTGTGCATTGCATTAGCACTGTGAAATGGATTTCAACGAGCGCTTAAACGTCGAAATATCTCCAACGGGAAGGAAGTTACGGCCATTTATCGTCCAAAAAATCGAAATTTTCGCGATTTGCGAGATATTTTGCTTGTTTCGACGCTTAAATGTTTGTGCATTGCATTAGCACTATGAAATGGAGTTCAACGAGCGCTTAAACGTCGAAATATCTCCAACGGGAAGGAAGTTACGGCCATTTATCGTCCAAAAAATCGAAATTTTCGCGATTTGCGAGATATCTTGCTTGTTTCGACGCTTAAATGGTTGTGCATTGCATTAGCACTGTGAAATGGAGTTCAACGACCGCTTAAACGTCGAAATATCTCCAACGGGAAGGAAGTTAGGGCCATTTATCGTCCAAAAATCGAAATTTTCGCGATTTGCGAGATATTTTGCTTGTTTCGACGCTTAAATGGTTGTGCATTGCATTAGCACCGTGAAATGGAGTTCAACGAGCGCTTAAACGTCGAAATATCTCCAACGGGAAGGAAGTTACGGCCATTTATCGTCCAAAAAATCGAAATTTTCGCGATTTGCGAGATATCTTGCTTGTTTCGACGCTTAAATGGTTGTGCATTGCATTAGCACTGTGAAATGGAGTTCAACGACCGCTTAAACGTCGAAATATCTCCAACGGGAAGGAAGTTAGGGCCATTTATCGTCCAAAAAATCGAAATTTTCGCGATTTGCGAGATATTTTGCTTGTTTCGACGCTTAAATGGTTGTGCATTGCATTAGCACTGTGAAATGGAGTTCAACGAGCGCTTAAACGTCGAAATATCTCCAACGGGAAGGAAGTTACGGCCATTTATCGTCCAAAAAATCGAAATTTTCGCGATTTACGAGATATCTTGCTTGTTTCGACGCTTAAATGGTTATGCATTGCATTAGCACTGTGAAATGGAGTTCAACGACCGCTTAAACGTCGAAATATCTCCAACGGGAAGGAAGTTACGGCCATTTATCGTCCAAAAATTGAAATTTTCGCGATTTGCGAGATATCTTGCTTGTTTCGACGCTTAAATGGTTGTGCATTGCATTAGCACTGTGAAATGGAGATCAACGAGCGCTTAAACGTCGAAATATCTCCAACGGGAAGGAAGTTAGGGCCATTTATCGTCCAAAAAATCGAAATTTTCGCGATTTGCGAGATATTTTGCTTGTTTCGACGCTTAAATGGTTGTGCATTGCATTAGCACTGTGAAATGGAGTTCAACGAGCGCTTAACGTCGAAATATCTCCAACGGGAAGGAAGTTACGGCCCATTTATCGTCCAAAAAATCGAAATTTTCGCGATTTGCGAGATATCTTGCTTGTTTCGACGCTTAAATGGTTGTGCATTGCATTAGCACTGTGAAATGGAGTTCAACGAGCGCTTAAACGTCGAAATATCTCCAACGGGAAGGAAGTTACGGCCATTTATCGTCCAAAAAATCGAAATTTTCGCGATTTGCGAGATATCTTGCTTGTTTCGACGCTTAAGTGGTTGTGCATTGCATTAGCACTGTGAAATGGAGTTCAACGACCGCTTAAACGTCGAAATATCTCCAACGGGAAGGAAGTTACGGCCATTTATCGTCCAAAAAATCGAAATTTTCGCGATTTGCGAGATATCTTGCTTGTTTCGACGCTTAAATGGTTGTGCATTGCATTAGCACTGTGAAATGGAGTTCAACGACCGCTTAAACGTCGAAATATCTCCAACGGGAAGGAAGTTACGGCCATTTATCGTCCAAAAAATCGAAATTTTCGCGATTTGCGAGATATCTCGCTTGTTTCGACGCTTAAATGGTTGCGCATTGCATTAGCACTGTGAAATGGAGTTCAACGACCGCTTAAACGTCGAAATATCTCCAACGGGAAGGAAGTTAGGGCCATTTATCGTCCAAAAAATCGAAATTTTCGCGATTTGCGAGATATTTTGCTTGTTTCGACGCTTAAATGGTTGTGCATTGCATTAGCACTGTGAAATGGAGTTCAACGAGCGCTTAAACGTGGAAATATCTCCAACGGGAAGGAAGTTACGGCCATTTATCGTCCAAAAAATCGAAATTTTCGCGATTTGCGAGATATTTTGCTTGTTTCGACGCTTAAATGGTTGTGCATTGCATTAGCACTGTGAAATGGAGTTCAACGAGCGCTTAAACGTCGAAATATCTCCAACGGAAGGAAGTTACGGCCATTTATCGTCCAAAAAATCGAAATTTTCGCGATTTGCGAGATATCTTGCTTGTTTCGACGCTTAAATGGTTGTGCATTGCATTAGCACTGTGAAATGGAGTTCAACGAGCGCTTAAAAGTCGAAATATCTCCAACGTGAAGGAAGTTACTGCCATTTATCGTCCAAAAAATCGAAATTTCGCGATTTGCGAGATATTTTGCTTGTTTCGACGCTTAAATGGTTGTGCATTGCATTAGCAGTGTGAAATGGAGTTCAACGAGCGCTTAAACGTCGAAATATCTCCAACGGGAAGGAAGTTACGGCCATTTATCGTCCAAAAAATCGAAATTTTCGCGATTTGCGAGATATCTTGCTTGTTTCGACGCTTAAATGGTTGTGCATTGCATTAGCACTGTGAAATGGAGTTCAACGAGCGCTTAAACGTCGAAATATCTCCAACGGGAAGGAAGTTACGGCCATTTATCGTCCAAAAAATCGAAATTTTCGCGATTTGCGAGATATCTTGCTTGTTTCGACGCTTAAATGGTTGTGCATTGCATTAGCACTGTGAAATGGAGTTCAACGACCGCTTAAACGTCGAAATATCTCCAACGGGAAGGAAGTTAGGGCCATTTATCGTCCAAAAAATCGAAATTTTCGCGATTTGCGAGATATCTTGCTTGTTTCGACGCTTAAATGGTTGTGCATTGCATTAGCACTGTGAAATGGATTTCAACGAGCGCTTAAACGTCGAAATATCTCCAACGGGAAGGAAGTTACGGCCATTTATCGTCCAAAAAATCGAAATTTTCGCGATTTGCGAGATATTTTGCTTGTTTCGACGCTTAAATGTTTGTGCATTGCATTAGCACTATGAAATGGAGTTCAACGAGCGCTTAAACGTCGAAATATCTCCAACGGGAAGGAAGTTACGGCCATTTATCGTCCAAAAAATCGAAATTTTCGCGATTTGCGAGATATCTTGCTTGTTTCGACGCTTAAATGGTTGTGCATTGCATTAGCACTGTGAAATGGAGTTCAACGACCGCTTAAACGTCGAAATATCTCCAACGGGAAGGAAGTTAGGGCCATTTATCGTCCAAAAAATCGAAATTTTCGCGATTTGCGAGATATTTTGCTTGTTTCGACGCTTAAATGGTTGTGCATTGCATTAGCACCGTGAAATGGAGTTCAACGAGCGCTTAAACGTCGAAATATCTCCAACGGGAAGGAAGTTACGGCCATTTATCGTCCAAAAAATCGAAATTTTCGCGATTTGCGAGATATCTTGCTTGTTTCGACGCTTAAATGGTTGTGCATTGCATTAGCACTGTGAAATGGAGTTCAACGACCGCTTAAACGTCGAAATATCTCCAACGGGAAGGAAGTTAGGGCCATTTATCGTCCAAAAAATCGAAATTTTCGCGATTTGCGAGATATTTTGCTTGTTTCGACGCTTAAATGGTTGTGCATTGCATTAGCACTGTGAAATGGAGTTCAACGAGCGCTTAAACGTCGAAATATCTCCAACGGGAAGGAAGTTACGGCCATTTATCGTCCAAAAAATCGAAATTTTCGCGATTTACGAGATATCTTGCTTGTTTCGACGCTTAAATGGTTATGCATTGCATTAGCACTGTGAAATGGAGTTCAACGACCGCTTAAACGTCGAAATATCTCCAACGGGAAGGAAGTTACGGCCATTTATCGTCCAAAAAATTGAAATTTTCGCGATTTGCGAGATATCTTGCTTGTTTCGACGCTTAAATGGTTGTGCATTGCATTAGCACTGTGAAATGGAGATCAACGAGCGCTTAAACGTCGAAATATCTCCAACGGGAAGGAAGTTAGGGCCATTTATCGTCCAAAAAATCGAAATTTTCGCGATTTGCGAGATATTTTGCTTGTTTCGACGCTTAAATGGTTGTGCATTGCATTAGCACTGTGAAATGGAGTTCAACGAGCGCTTAAACGTCGAAATATCTCCAACGGGAAGGAAGTTACGGCCATTTATCGTCCAAAAAATCGAAATTTTCGCGATTTGCGAGATATCTTGCTTGTTTCGACGCTTAAATGGTTGTGCATTGCATTAGCACTGTGAAATGGAGTTCAACGAGCGCTTAAACGTCGAAATATCTCCAACGGGAAGGAAGTTACGGCCATTTATCGTCCAAAAAATCGAAATTTTCGCGATTTGCGAGATATCTTGCTTGTTTCGACGCTTAAGTGGTTGTGCATTGCATTAGCACTGTGAAATGGAGTTCAACGACCGCTTAAACGTCGAAATATCTCCAACGGGAAGGAAGTTACGGCCATTTATCGTCCAAAAAATCGAAATTTTCGCGATTTGCGAGATATCTTGCTTGTTTCGACGCTTAAATGGTTGTGCATTGCATTAGCACTGTGAAATGGAGTTCAACGACCGCTTAAACGTCGAAATATCTCCAACGGGAAGGAAGTTAGGGCCATTTATCGTCCAAAAAATCGAAATTTTCGCGATTTGCGAGATATCTTGCTTGTTTCGACGCTTAAATGGTTGTGCATTGCATTAGCACTGTGAAATGGAGTTCAACGACCGCTTAAACGTCGAAATATCTCCAACGGGAAGGAAGTTACGGCCATTTATCGTCCAAAAAATCGAAATTTTCGCGATTTGCGAGATATCTTGCTTGTTTCGACGCTTAAATGGTTGTGCATTGCATTAGCACTGTGAAGTGGAGTTCAACGAGCGCTTAAACGTCGAAATATCTCCAACGGGAAGGAAGTTAGGGCCATTTATCGTCCAAAAAATCGAAATTTTCGCGATTTGCGAGATATTTTGCTTGTTTCGACGCTTAAATGGTTGTGCATTGCATTAGCACTGTGAAATGGAGTTCAACGAGCGCTTAAACGTCGAAATATCTCCAACGGGAAGGAAGTTACGGCCATTTATCGTCCAAAAAATCGAAATTTTCGCGATTTGCGAGATATCTTGCTTGTTTCGACGCTTAAATGGTTGTGCATTGCATTAGCACTGTGAAATGGAGTTCAACGACCGCTTAAACGTCGAAATATCTCCAACGGGAAGGAAGTTACGGCCATTTATCGTCCAAAAAATCGAAATTTTCGCGATTTGCGAGATATCTTGCTTGTTTCGACGCTTAAATGGTTGTGCATTGCATTAGCACTGTGAAATGGAGTTCAACGACCGCTTAAACGTCGAAATATCTCCAACGGGAAGGAAGTTACGGCCATTTATCGTCCAAAAAATCGAAATTTTCGCGATTTGCGAGATATCTTGCTTGTTTCGACGCTTAAATGGTTGTGCGTTGCATTAGCACTGTGAAATGGAGTTCAACGAGCGCTTAAACGTCGAAATATCTCCAACGGGAAGGAAGTTACGGCCATTTATCGTCCAAAAAATCGAAATTTTCGCGATTTGCGAGATATTTTGCTTGTTTCGACGCTTAAATGGTTGTGCATTGCATTAGCACTGTGAAATGGAGTTCAACGAGCGCTTAAACGTCGAAATATCTCCAACGGGAAGGAAGTTACGGCCATTTATCGTCCAAAAAATCGAAATTTTCGCGATTTGCGAGATATCTCGCTTGTTTCGACGCTTAAATGGTTGCGCATTGCATTAGCACTGTGAAATGGAGTTCAACGACCGCTTAAACGTCGAAATATCTCCAACGGGAAGGAAGTTAGGGCCATTTATCGTCCAAAAAATCGAAATTTTCGCGATTTGCGAGATATTTTGCTTGTTTCGACGCTTAAATGGTTGTGCATTGCATTAGCACTGTGAAATGGAGTTCAACGAGCGCTTAAACGTCGAAATATCTCCAACGGGAAGGAAGTTACGGCCATTTATCGTCCAAAAAATCGAAATTTTCGCGATTTGCGAGATATCTTGCGTGTTTCGACGCTTAAATGGTTGTGCATTGCATTAGCACTGTGAAATGGAGTTCAACGAGCGCTTAAACGTCGAAATATCTCCAACGGGAAGGAAGTTACGGCCATTTATCGTCCAAAAAATCGAAATTTTCGCGATTTGCGAGATATCTTGCTTGTTTCGACGCTTAAATGGTTGTGCATTGCATTAGCACTGTGAAATGGAGTTCAACGACTGCTTAAACGTCGAAATATCTCCAACGGGAAGGAAGTTAGGGCCATTTATCGTCCAAAAAATCGAAATTTTCGCGATTTGCGAGATATTTTGCTTGTTTCGACGCTTAAATGGTTGTGCATTGCATTAGCACTGTGAAATGGAGTTCAACGAGCGCTTAAACGTCGAAATATCTCCAACGGGAAGGAAGTTACGGCCATTTATCGTCCAAAAAATCGAAATTTTCGCGATTTACGAGATATCTTGCTTGTTTCGACGCTTAAATGGTTATGCATTGCATTAGCACTGTGAAATGGAGTTCAACGACCGCTTAAACGTCGAAATATCTCCAACGGGAAGGAAGTTACGGCCATTTATCGTCCAAAAAATCGAAATTTTCGCGATTTGCGAGATATCTTGCTTGTTTCGACGCTTAAATGGTTGTGCATTGCATTAGCACTGTGAAATGGAGTTCAACGAGCGCTTAAACGTCGAAATATCTCCAACGGGAAGGAAGTTAGGGCCATTTATCGTCCAAAAAATCGAAATTTTCGCGATTTGCGAGATATTTTGCTTGTTTCGACGATTAAATGGTTGTGCATTGCATTAGCACTGTGAAATGGAGTTCAACGACCGCATAACGTCGAAATATCTCCAACGGGAAGGAAGTTACGGCCATTTATCGTCCAAAAAATCGAAATTTTCGCGATTTGCGAGATATCTTGCTTGTTTCGACGCTTAAATGGTTGTGCATTGCATTAGCACTGTGAAATGGAGTTCAACGACCGCTTAAACGTCGAAATATCTCCAACGGGAAGGAGGTTACGGCCATTTATCGTCCAAAAAATCGAAATTTTCGCGATTTGCGAGATATCTTGCTTGTTTCGACGCTTAAATGGTTGTGCATTGCATTAGCACTGTGAAATGGAGTTCAACGAGCGCTTAAACGTCGAAATATCTCCAACGGGAAGGAAGTTAGGGCCATTTATCGTCCAAAAAATCGAAATTTTCGCGATTTGCGAGATATTTTGCTTGTTTCGACGCTTAAATGGTTGTGCATTGCATTAGCACTGTGAAATGGAGTTCAACGAGCGCTTAAACGTCGAAATATCTCCAACGGGAAGGAAGTTACGGCCATTTATCGTCCAAAAAATCGAAATTTTCGCGATTTGCGAGATATCTTGCTTGTTTCGACGCTTAAATGGTTGTGCATTGCATTAGCACTGTGAAATGGAGTTCAACGACCGCTTAAACGTCGAAATATCTCCAACGGGAAGGAAGTTACGGCCATTTATCGTCCAAGAAATCGAATTTTTCGCGATTTGCGAGATATCTTGCTTGTTTCGACGCTTAAATGGTTGTGCGTTGCATTAGCACTGTGAAATGGAGTTCAACGAGCGCTTAAACGTCGAAATATCTCCAACGGGAAGGAAGTTACGGCCATTTATCGTCCAAAAAATCGAAATTTTCGCGATTTGCGAGATATTTTGCTTGTTTCGACGCTTAAATGGTTGTGCATTGCATTAGCACTGTGAAATGGAGTTCAACGAGCGCTTAAACGTCGAAATATCTCCAACGGGAAGGAAGTTACGGCCATTTATCGTCCAAAAAATCGAAATTTTCGCGATTTGCGAGATATCTCGCTTGTTTCGACGCTTAAATGGTTGCGCATTGCATTAGCACTGTGAAATGGAGTTCAACGACCGCTTAAACGTCGAAATATCTCCAACGGGAAGGAAGTTAGGGCCATTTATCGTCCAAAAAATCGAAATTTTCGCGATTTGCGAGATATTTTGCTTGTTTCGACGCTTAAATGGTTGTGCATTGCATTAGCACTGTGAAATGGAGTTCAACGAGCGCTTAAACGTCGAAATATCTCCAACGGGAAGGATGTTACGGCCATTTATCGTCCAAAAAATCGAAATTTTCGCGATTTGCGAGATATCTTGCTTGTTTCGACGCTTAAATGGTTGTGCATTGCATTAGCACTGTGAAATGGAGTTCAACGAGCGCTTAAACGTCGAAATATCTCCAACGGGAAGGAAGTTACGGCCATTTATCGTCCAAAAAATCGAAATTTTCGCGATTTGCGAGATATCTTGCTTGTTTCGACGCTTAAATGGTTGTGCATTGCATTAGCACTGTGAAATGGAGTTCAACGACTGCTTAAACGTCGAAATATCTCCAACGGGAAGGAAGTTAGGGCCATTTATCGTCCAAAAAATCGAAATTTTTGCGATTTGCGAGATATCTTGCTTGTTTCGACGCTTAAATGGTTGTGCATTGCATTAGCACTGTGAAATGGAGTTCAACGAGCGCTTAAACGTCGAAATATCTCCAACGGGAAGGAAGTTACGGCCATTTATCGTCCAAAAAATCGAAATTTTCGCGATTTGCGAGATATCTTGCTTGTTTCGACGCTTAAATGGTTGTGCATTGCATTAGCACCGTGAAATGGAGTTCAACGAGCGCTTAAACGTCGAAATATCTCCAACGGGAAGGAAGTTACGGCCATTTATCGTCCAAAAAATCGAAATTTTCGCGATTTGCGAGGTATTTTGCTTGTTTCGACGCTTAAATGGTTGTGCATTGCATTAGCACTGTGAAATGGAGTTCAACGAGCGCTTAAACGTGGAAATATCTCCAACGGGAAGGAAGTTACGGCCATTTATCGTCCAAAAAATCGAAATTTTCGCGATTTGCGAGATATCTTGCTTGTTTCGACGCTTAAATGGTTGTGCATTGCATTAGCACTGTGAAATGGAGTTCAACGACCGCTTAAACGTCGAAATATCTCCAACGGGAAGGAAGTTACGGCCATTTATCGTCCAAAAAATCGAAATTTTCGCGATTTGCGAGATATCTTGCTTGTTTCGACGCTTAAATGGTTGTGCATTGCATTAGCACTGTGAAATGGATTTCAACGAGCGCTTAAACGTCGAAATATCTCCAACGGGAAGGAAGTTACGGCCATTTATCGTCCAAAAAATCGAAATTTTCGCGATTTGCGAGATATTTTGCTTGTTTCGACGCTTAAATGTTTGTGCATTGCATTAGCACTATGAAATGGAGTTCAACGAGCGCTTAAACGTCGAAATATCTCCAACGGGAAGGAAGTTACGGCCATTTATCGTCCAAAAAATCGAAATTTTCGCGATTTGCGAGATATCTTGCTTGTTTCGACGCTTAAATGGTTGTGCGTTGCATTAGCACTGTGAAATGGAGTTCAACGAGCGCTTAAACGTCGAAATATCTCCAACGGGAAGGAAGTTACGGCCATTTATCGTCCAAAAAATCGAAATTTTCGCGATTTGCGAGATATTTTGCTTGTTTCGACGCTTAAATGGTTGTGCATTGCATTAGCACTGTGAAATGGAGTTCAACGAGCGCTTAAACGTCGAAATATCTCCAACGGGAAGGAAGTTACGGCCATTTATCGTCCAAAAAATCGAAATTTTCGCGATTTGCGAGATATCTTGCTTGTTTCGACGCTTAAATGGTTGTGCATTGCATTAGCACTGTGAAATGGAGTTCAACGACCGCTTAAACGTCGAAATATCTCCAACGGGAAGGAAGTTAGGGCCATTTATCGTCCAAAAAATCGAAATTTTCGCGATTTGCGAGATATTTTGCTTGTTTCGACGCTCAAATGGTTGCGCATTGCATTAGCACCGTGAAATGGAGTTCAACGAGCGCTTAAACGTCGAAATATCTCCAACGGGAAGGAAGTTACGGCCATTTATCGTCCAAAAAATCGAAATTTTCGCGATTTGCGAGATATCTTGCTTGTTTCGACGCTTAAATGGTTGTGCATTGCATTAGCACTGTGAAATGGAGTTCAACGACCGCTTAAACGTCGAAATATCTCCAACGGGAAGGAAGTTAGGGCCATTTATCGTCCAAAAAATCGAAATTTTCGCGATTTGCGAGGTATTTTGCTTGTTTCGACGCTTAAATGGTTGTGCATTGCATTAGCACTGTGAAATGGAGTTCAACGAGCGCTTAAACGTCGAAATATCTCCAACGGGAAGGAAGTTACGGCCATTTATCGTCCAAAAAATCGAAATTTTCGCGATTTGCGAGATATCTTGCTTGTTTCGACGCTTAAATGGTTGTGCATTGCATTAGCACTGTGAAATGGAGTTCAACGAGCTCTTAAACGTCGAAATAACTATAACGGGAAGGAAGTTACGGCCATTTATCGTCCAAAAAATCGAAATTTTCGCGATTTGCGAGATATCTTGCTTGTTTCGACGCTTAAATGGTTGTGCATTGCATTAGCACTGTGAAATGGAGTTCAACGAGCGCTTAAACGTCGAAATATCTCCAACGGGAAGGAAGTTAGGGCCATTTATCGTCCAAAAAATCGAAATTTTCGCGATTTGCGAGATATCTTGCTTGTTTCGACGCTTAAATGGTTGTGCATTGCATTAGCACTGTGAAATGGAGTTCAACGAGCGCTTAAACGTCGAAATATCTCCAACGGGAAGGAAGTTAGGGCCA
Source organism: Bombus vancouverensis nearcticus (assembly GCF_051014615.1). Classification (NCBI taxonomy): domain Eukaryota; kingdom Metazoa; phylum Arthropoda; class Insecta; order Hymenoptera; family Apidae; genus Bombus; species Bombus vancouverensis. The sequence goes on along the minus strand of NW_027468931.1, from coordinate 58,446 downwards.
TTTATCGTCCAAAAAATCGAAATTTTCGCGATTTGCGAGATATCTTGCTTGTTTCGACGCTTAAATGGTTGTGCATTGCATTAGCACTGTGAAATGGAGTTCAACGAGCGCTTAAACGTCGAAATATCTCCAACGGGAAGGAAGTTACGGCCATTTATCGTCCAAAAAATCGAAATTTTCGCGATTTGCGAGATATTTTGCTTGTTTCGACGCTTAAATGTTTGTGCATTGCATTAGCACTATGAAATGGAGTTCAACGAGCGCTTAAACGTCGAAATATCTCCAACGGGAAGGAAGTTACGGCCATTTATCGTCCAAAAAATCGAAATTTTCGCGATTTGCGAGATATCTTGCTTGTTTCGACGCTTAAATGGTTGTGCATTGCATTAGCACTGTGAAATGGAGTTCAACGACCGCTTAAACGTCGAAATATCTCCAACGGGAAGGAAGTTAGGGCCATTTATCGTCCAAAAAATCGAAATTTTCGCGATTTGCGAGATATTTTGCTTATTTCGACGCTTAAATGGTTGTGCATTGCATTAGCACCGTGAAATGGAGTTCAACGAGCGCTTAAACGTCGAAATATCTCCAACGGGAAGGAAGTTACGGCCATTTATCGTCCAAAAAATCGAAATTTTCGCGATTTGCGAGATATCTTGCTTGTTTCGACGCTTAAATGGTTGTGCATTGCATTAGCACTGTGAAATGGAGTTCAACGACCGCTTAAACGTCGAAATATCTCCAACGGGAAGGAAGTTAGGGCCATTTATCGTCCAAAAAATCGAAATTTTCGCGATTTGCGAGATATTTTGCTTGTTTCGACGCTTAAATGGTTGTGCATTGCATTAGCACTGTGAAATGGAGTTCAACGAGCGCTTAAACGTCGAAATATCTCCAACGGGAAGGAAGTTACGGCCATTTATCGTCCAAAAAATCGAAATTTTCGCGATTTACGAGATATCTTGCTTGTTTCGACGCTTAAATGGTTATGCATTGCATTAGCACTGTGAAATGGAGTTCAACGACCGCTTAAACGTCGAAATATCTCCAACGGGAAGGAAGTTACGGCCATTTATCGTCCAAAAAATCGAAATTTTCGCGATTTGCGAGATATCTTGCTTGTTTCGACGCTTAAATGGTTGTGCATTGCATTAGCACTGTGAAATGGAGTTCAACGAGCGCTTAAACGTCGAAATATCTCCAACGGGAAGGAAGTTAGGGCCATTTATCGTCCAAAAAATCGAAATTTTCGCGATTTGCGAGATATTTTGCTTGTTTCGACGCTTAAATGGTTGTGCATTGCATTAGCACTGTGAAATGGAGTTCAACGAGCGCTTAAACGTCGAAATATCTCCAACGGGAAGGAAGTTACGGCCATTTATCGTCCAAAAAATCGAAATTTTCGCGATTTGCGAGATATCTTGCTTGTTTCGACGCTTAAATGGTTGTGCATTGCATTAGCACTGTGAAATGGAGTTCAACGAGCGCTTAAACGTCGAAATATCTCCAACGGGAAGGAAGTTACGGCCATTTATCGTCCAAAAAATCGAAATTTTCGCGATTTGCGAGATATCTTGCTTGTTTCGACGCTTAAATGGTTGTGCATTGCATTAGCACTGTGAAATGGAGTTCAACGACCGCTTAAACGTCGAAATATCTCCAACGGGAAGGAAGTTACGGCCATTTATCGTCCAAAAAATCGAAATTTTCGCGATTTGCGAGATATTTTGCTTGTTTCGACGCTTAAATGGTTGTGCATTGCATTAGCACTGTGAAATGGAGTTCAACGAGCGCTTAAACGTGGAAATATCTCCAACGGGAAGGAAGTTACGGCCATTTATCGTCCAAAAAATCGAAATTTTCGCGATTTGCGAGATATCTTGCTTGTTTCGACGCTTAAATGGTTGTGCATTGCATTAGCACTGTGAAATGGAGTTCAACGAGCGCTTAAACGTCGAAATATCTCCAACGGGAAGGAAGTTAGGGCCATTTATCGTCCAAAAAATCTAAATTTTCGCGATTTGCGAGATATCTTGCTTGTTTCGACGCTTAAATGGTTGTGCATTGCATTAGCACTGTGAAATGGATTTCAACGAGCGCTTAAACGTCGAAATATCTCCAACGGGAAGGAAGTTACGGCCATTTATCGTCCAAAAAATCGAAATTTTCGCGATTTGCGAGATATTTTGCTTGTTTCGACGCTTAAATGTTTGTGCATTGCATTAGCACTATGAAATGGAGTTCAACGAGCGCTTAAACGTCGAAATATCTCCAACGGGAAGGAAGTTACGGCCATTTATCGTCCAAAAAATCGAAATTTTCGCGATTTGCGAGATATCTTGCTTGTTTCGACGCTTAAATGGTTGTGCGTTGCATTAGCACTGTGAAATGGAGTTCAACGAGCGCTTAAACGTCGAAATATCTCCAACGGGAAGGAAGTTACGGCCATTTATCGTCCAAAAAATCGAAATTTTCGCGATTTGCGAGATATTTTGCTTGTTTCGACGCTTAAATGGTTGTGCATTGCATTAGCACTGTGAAATGGAGTTCAACGAGCGCTTAAACGTCGAAATATCTCCAACGGGAAGGAAGTTACGGCCATTTATCGTCCAAAAAATCGAAATTTTCGCGATTTGCGAGATATCTTGCTTGTTTCGACGCTTAAATGGTTGTGCATTGCATTAGCACTGTGAAATGGAGTTCAACGACCGCTTAAACGTCGAAATATCTCCAACGGGAAGGAAGTTAGGGCCATTTATCGTCCAAAAAATCGAAATTTTCGCGATTTGCGAGATATTTTGCTTGTTTCGACGCTTAAATGGTTGCGCATTGCATTAGCACCGTGAAATGGAGTTCAACGAGCGCTTAAACGTCGAAATATCTCCAACGGGAAGGAAGTTACGGCCATTTATCGTCCAAAAAATCGAAATTTTCGCGATTTGCGAGATATCTTGCTTGTTTCGACGCTTAAATGGTTGTGCATTGCATTAGCACTGTGAAATGGAGTTCAACGACCGCTTAAACGTCGAAATATCTCCAACGGGAAGGAAGTTAGGGCCATTTATCGTCCAAAAAATCGAAATTTTCGCGATTTGCGAGGTATTTTGCTTGTTTCGACGCTTAAATGGTTGTGCATTGCATTAGCACTGTGAAATGGAGTTCAACGAGCGCTTAAACGTCGAAATATCTCCAACGGGAAGGAAGTTACGGCCATTTATCGTCCAAAAAATCGAAATTTTCGCGATTTGCGAGATATCTTGCTTGTTTCGACGCTTAAATGGTTGTGCATTGCATTAGCACTGTGAAATGGAGTTCAACGAGCTCTTAAACGTCGAAATAACTATAACGGGAAGGAAGTTACGGCCATTTATCGTCCAAAAAATCGAAATTTTCGCGATTTGCGAGATATCTTGCTTGTTTCGACGCTTAAATGGTTGTGCATTGCATTAGCACTGTGAAATGGAGTTCAACGAGCGCTTAAACGTCGAAATATCTCCAACGGGAAGGAAGTTAGGGCCATTTATCGTCCAAAAAATCGAAATTTTCGCGATTTGCGAGATATCTTGCTTGTTTCGACGCTTAAATGGTTGTGCATTGCATTAGCACTGTGAAATGGAGTTCAACGAGCGCTTAAACGTCGAAATATCTCCAACGGGAAGGAAGTTAGGGCCATTTATCGTCCAAAAAATCGAAATTTTCGCGATTTGCGAGATATCTTGCTTGTTTCGACGCTTAAATGGTTGTGCATTGCATTAGCACTGTGAAATGGAGTTCAACGAGCGCTTAAACGTCGAAATATCTCCAACGGGAAGGAAGTTACGGCCATTTATCGTCCAAAAAATCGAAATTTTCGCGATTTGCGAGATATTTTGCTTGTTTCGACGCTTAAATGTTTGTGCATTGCATTAGCACTATGAAATGGAGTTCAACGAGCGCTTAAACGTCGAAATATCTCCAACGGGAAGGAAGTTACGGCCATTTATCGTCCAAAAAATCGAAATTTTCGCGATTTGCGAGATATCTTGCTTGTTTCGACGCTTAAATGGTTGTGCATTGCATTAGCACTGTGAAATGGAGTTCAACGACCGCTTAAACGTCGAAATATCTCCAACGGGAAGGAAGTTAGGGCCATTTATCGTCCAAAAAATCGAAATTTTCGCGATTTGCGAGATATTTTGCTTATTTCGACGCTTAAATGGTTGTGCCTTGCATTAGCACCGTGAAATGGAGTTCAACGAGCGCTTAAACGTCGAAATATCTCCAACGGGAAGGAAGTTACGGCCATTTATCGTCCAAAAAATCGAAATTTTCGCGATTTGCGAGATATCTTGCTTGTTTCGACGCTTAAATGGTTGTGCATTGCATTAGCACTGTGAAATGGAGTTCAACGACCGCTTAAACGTCGAAATATCTCCAACGGGAAGGAAGTTAGGGCCATTTATCGTCCAAAAAATCGAAATTTTCGCGATTTGCGAGATATTTTGCTTGTTTCGACGCTTAAATGGTTGTGCATTGCATTAGCACTGTGAAATGGAGTTCAACGAGCGCTTAAACGTCGAAATATCTCCAACGGGAAGGAAGTTACGGCCATTTATCGTCCAAAAAATCGAAATTTTCGCGATTTACGAGATATCTTGCTTGTTTCGACGCTTAAATGGTTATGCATTGCATTAGCACTGTGAAATGGAGTTCAACGACCGCTTAAACGTCGAAATATCTCCAACGGGAAGGAAGTTACGGCCATTTATCGTCCAAAAAATCGAAATTTTCGCGATTTGCGAGATATCTTGCTTGTTTCGACGCTTAAATGGTTGTGCATTGCATTAGCACTGTGAAATGGAGTTCAACGAGCGCTTAAACGTCGAAATATCTCCAACGGGAAGGAAGTTAGGGCCATTTATCGTCCAAAAAATCGAAATTTTCGCGATTTGCGAGATATTTTGCTTGTTTCGACGCTTAAATGGTTGTGCATTGCATTAGCACTGTGAAATGGAGTTCAACGAGCGCTTAAACGTCGAAATATCTCCAACGGGAAGGAAGTTACGGCCATTTATCGTCCAAAAAATCGAAATTTTCGCGATTTGCGAGATATCTTGCTTGTTTCGACGCTTAAATGGTTGTGCATTGCATTAGCACTGTGAAATGGAGTTCAACGACCGCTTAAACGTCGAAATATCTCCAACGGGAAGGAAGTTACGGCCATTTATCGTCCAAAAAATCGAAATTTTCGCGATTTGCGAGATATTTTGCTTGTTTCGACGCTTAAATGGTTGTGCATTGCATTAGCACTGTGAAATGGAGTTCAACGAGCGCTTAAACGTCGAAATATCTCCAACGGGAAGGAAGTTAGGGCCATTTATCGTCCAAAAAATCGAAATTTTCGCGATTTGCGAGATATTTTGCTTGTTTCGACGCTTAAATGGTTGTGCATTGCATTAGCACCGTGAAATGGAGTTCAACGAGCGCTTAAACGTCGAAATATCTCCAACGGGAAGGAAGTTACGGCCATTTATCGTCCAAAAAATCGAAATTTTCGCGATTTGCGAGATATCTTGCTTGTTTCGACGCTTAAATGGTTGTGCATTGCATTAGCACTGTGAAATGGAGTTCAACGACCGCTTAAACGTCGAAATATCTCCAACGGGAAGGAAGTTAGGGCCATTTATCGTCCAAAAAATCGAAATTTTCGCGATTTGCGAGATATTTTGCTTGTTTCGACGCTTAAATGGTTGTGCATTGCATTAGCACTGTGAAATGGAGTTCAACGAGCGCTTAAACGTCGAAATATCTCCAACGGGAAGGAAGTTACGGCCATTTATCGTCCAAAAAATCGAAATTTTCGCGATTTACGAGATATCTTGCTTGTTTCGACGCTTAAATGGTTATGCATTGCATTAGCACTGTGAAATGGAGTTCAACGACCGCTTAAACGTCGAAATATCTCCAACGGGAAGGAAGTTACGGCCATTTATCGTCCAAAAAATCGAAATTTTCGCGATTTGCGAGATATCTTGCTTGTTTCGACGCTTAAATGGTTGTGCATTGCATTCGCACTGTGAAATGGAGTTCAACGAGCGCTTAAACGTCGAAATATCTCCAACGGGAAGGAAGTTAGGGCCATTTATCGTCCAAAAAATCGAAATTTTCGCGATTTGCGAGATATTTTGCTTGTTTCGACGCTTAAATGGTTGTGCATTGCATTAGCACTGTGAAATGGAGTTCAACGAGCGCTTAAACGTCGAAATATCTCCAACGGGAAGGAAGTTACGGCCATTTATCGTCCAAAAAATCGAAATTTTCGCGATTTGCGAGATATCTTGCTTGTTTCGACGCTTAAATGGTTGTGCATTGCATTAGCACTGTGAAATGGAGTTCAACGAGCGCTTAAACGTCGAAATATCTCCAACGGGAAGGAAGTTAGGGCCATTTATCGTCCAAAAAATCGAAATTTTCGCGATTTGCGAGATATTTTGCTTGTTTCGACGCTTAAATGGTTGTGCATTGCATTAGCACTGTGAAATGGAGTTCAACGAGCGCTTAAACGTCGAAATATCTCCAACGGGACGGAAGTTAGGGCCATTTATCGTCCAAAAAATCGAAATTTTCGCGATTTGCGAGATATCTTGCTTGTTTCGACGCTTAAATGGTTGTGCATTGCATTAGCACCGTGAAATGGAGTTCAACGAGCGCTTAAACGTCGAAATATCTCCAACGGGAAGGAAGTTACGGCCATTTATCGTCCAAAAAATCGAAATTTTCGCGATTTGCGAGATATCTTCCTTGTTTCGACGCTTAAATGGTTGTGCATTGCATTAGCACTGTGAAATGGAGTTCAACGAGCGCTTAAACGTCGAAATATCTCCAACGGGAAGGAAGTTAGGGCCATTTATCGTCCAAAAAATCGAAATTTTTGCGATTTGCGAGATATCTTGCTTGTTTCGACGCTTAAATGGTTGTGCATTGCATTCGCACTGTGAAATGGAGTTCAACGAGCGCTTAAAAGTCGAAATATCTCCAACGTGAAGGAAGTTACTGCCATTTATCGTCCAAAAAATCGAAATTTTCGCGATTTGCGAGATATTTTGCTTGTTTCGACGCTTAAATGGTTGTGCATTGCATTAGCACTGTGAAATGGAGTTCAACGAGCGCTTAAACGTCGAAATATCTCCAACGGGAAGGAAGTTAGGGCCATTTATCGTCCAAAAAATCGAAATTTTCGCGATTTGCGAGATATTTTGCTTATTTCGACGCTTAAATGGTTGTGCATTGCATTAGCACCGTGAAATGGAGTTCAACGAGCGCTTAAACGTCGAAATATCTCCAACGGGAAGGAAGTTACGGCCATTTATCGTCCAAAAAATCGAAATTTTCGCGATTTGCGAGATATCTTGCTTGTTTCGACGCTTAAATGGTTGTGCATTGCATTAGCACTGTGAAATGGAGTTCAACGACCGCTTAAACGTCGAAATATCTCCAACGGGAAGGAAGTTAGTGCCATTTATCGTCCAAAAAATCGAAATTTTCGCGATTTGCGAGATATTTTGCTTGTTTCGACGCTTAAATGGTTGTGCATTGCATTTGCACTGTGAAATGGAGTACAACGAGCGCTTAAACGTCGAAATATCTCCAACGGGAAGGAAGTTACGGCCATTTATCGTCCAAAAAATCGAAATTTTCGCGATTTGCGAGATATCTTGCTTGTTTCGACGCTTAAATGGTTGTGCATTGCATTAGCACTGTGAAATGGAGTTCAACGAGCGCTTAAACGTCGAAATATCTCCAACGGGAAGGAAGTTACGGCCATTTATCGTCCAAAAAATAGAAAATTTCGCGATTTGCGAGATATTTTGCTTGTTTCGACGCTTAACTGGTTGTGCATTGCATTAGCACTGTGAAATGGAGTTCAACGAGCGCTTAAACGACGAAATATCTCCAACGGGAAGGAAGTTACGGCCATTTATCGTCCAAAACTCCATTTTAACTTCCGTCCGGTTGGAGATATTTCGACGTTTAAGCGGTCGTTGAACTCCATTTCACAGTGCTAATGCAATGCACAACCATTTAAGCGTCGAAACAAGCAAGATATCTCGCAAATCGCGAAAATTTCGATTTTTTGGACGATAAATGGCCGTAACTTCCTTCCCGTTGGAGATATTTCGACGTTTAAGCGCTCGTTGAACTCCATTTCACAGTGCTAATACAATGCACAACCATTTAAGCGTCGAAACAAGCAAAATATCTCGCAAATCGCGAAAATTTCGATTTTTTGGACGATAAATGGCCCTAACTTCCTTCCCGTTGGAGATATTTCGACGTTTAAGCGCTCGTTGAACTCCATTTCACAGTGCTAATGCAATGCACAACCATTTAAGCGTCGAAACAAGCAAAATATCTCGCAAATCGCGAAAATTTCGATTTTTTGGACGATAAATGGCCGTAACTTCCTTCCCGTTGGAGATATTGCGACGTTTAAGCACTCGTTGAACTCCATTTCACAGTGCTAATGCAATGCACAACCATTTAAGCGTCGAAACAAGCAAAATATCTCGCAAATCGCGAAAATTTCGATTTTTTGGGCGATAAATGGCCGTAACTTCCTTCCCGTTGGAGATATTTCGACGTTTAAGCGCTCGTTGAACTCTATTTCACAGTGCTAATGCAATGCACAACCATTTAAGCGTCGAAATAAGCAAAATATATCGCAAATCGCGAAAATTTCGATTTTTTGGACGATAAATGGCCCTAACTTCCGTCCGGTTGGAGATATTTCGACGTTTAAGCGGTCGTTGAACTCCATTTCACAGTGCTAATGCAATGCACAACCATTTAAGCGTCGAAACAAGCAAGATATCTGGCAAATCGCGAAAATTTCGATTATTTGGACGATAAATGGCCGTAACTTCCTTCCCGTTGGAGATATTTCGACGTTTAAGCACTCGTTGAACTCCATTTCACAGTGCTAATGCAATGCACAACCATTTAAGCGTCGAAACAAGCAAAATATCTCGCAAATCGCGAAAATTTCGATTTTTTGGGCGATAAATGGCCGTAACTTCCTTCCCGTTGGAGATATTTCGTCGTTTAAGCGCTCGTTGAACTCCATTTCACAGTGCTAATGCAATGCACAACCATTTAAGCGTCGAAATAAGCAAAATATATCGCAAATCGCGAAAATTTCGATTTTTTGGACGATAAATGGCCCTAACTTCCGTCCGGTTGGAGATATTTCGACGTTTAAGCGGTCGTTGAACTCCATTTCACAGTGCTAATGCAATGCACAACCATTTAAGCGTCGAAACAAGCAAGATATCTCGCAAATCGCGAAAATTTCGATTTTTTGGACGATAAATGGCCGTAACTTCCTTCCCGTTGGAGATATTTCGACGTTTAAGCGCTCGTTGAACTCCATTTCATGGTGCTAATGCAAGGCACAACCATTTAAGCGTCGAAACAAGCAAGATATCTCGCAAATCGCGAAGATTTCGATTTTTTGGACGAAAAATAGCCGTAACTTCCTTCCCGTTGGAGATACTTCGACGTTTAAGCGCTCGTTGAACTCCATTTCACAGTGCTAATGCAATGCACAACCATTTAAGCGTCGAAACAAGCAAAATATCTCGCAAATCGCGAAAATTTCGATTTTTTGGGCGATAAATGGCCGTAACTTCCTTCCCGTTGGAGATATTTCGACGTTTAAGCGCTCGTTGAACTCTATTTCACAGTGCTAATGCAATGCACAACCATTTAAGCGTCGAAATAAGCAAAATATATCGCAAATCGCGAAAATTTCGATTTTTTGGACGATAAATGGCCCTATCTTCCGTCCGGTTGGAGATATTTCGACGTTTAAGCGGTCGTTGAACTCCATTTCACAGTGCTAATGCAATGCACAACCATTTAAGCGTCGAAACAAGCAAGATATCTGGCAAATCGCGAAAATTTCGATTATTTGGACGATAAATGGCCGTAACTTCCTTCCCGTTGGAGATATTTCGACGTTTAAGCACTCGTTGAACTCCATTTCACAGTGCTAATGCAATGCACAACCATTTAAGCGTCGAAACAAGCAAAATATCTCGCAAATCGCGAAAATTTCGATTTTTTGGGCGATAAATGGCCGTAACTTCCTTCACGTTGGAGATATTTCGTCGTTTAAGCGCTCGTTGAACTCCATTTCACAGTGCTAATGCAATGCACAACCATTTAAGCGTCGAAATAAGCAAAATATATCGCAAATCGCGAAAATTTCGATTTTTTGGACGATAAATGGCCCTAACTTCCGTCCGGTTGGAGATATTTCGACGTTTAAGCGGTCGTTGAACTCCATTTCACAGTGCTAATGCAATGCACAACCATTTAAGCGTCGAAACAAGCAAGATATCTCGCAAATCGCGAAAATTTCGATTTTTTGGACGATAAATGGCCGTAACTTCCTTCCCGTTGGAGATATTTCGACGTTTAAGCGCTCGTTGAACTCCATTTCATGGTGCTAATGCAAGGCACAACCATTTAAGCGTCGAAACAAGCAAGATATCTCGCAAATCGCGAAGATTTCGATTTTTTGGACGAAAAATAGCCGTAACTTCCTTCCCGTTGGAGATACTTCGACGTTTAAGCGCTCGTTGAACTCCATTTCACAGTGCTAATGCAATGCACAACCATTTAAGCGTCGAAACAAGCAAGATATCTCGCAAATCGCGAAAATTTCGATTTTTTGGACGATAAATGGCCGTAACTTCCTTCCCGTTATAGATATTTCGACGTTTAAGCGCTCGTTGAACTCCATTTCACAGTGCTAATGCAATGCACAACCATTTAAGCGTCGAAACAAGCAAGATATCTCGCAAATCGCGAAGATTTCGATTTTTTGGACGAGAAATAGCCGTAACTTCCTTCCCGTTGGAGATATTTCGACGTTTAAGCGCTCGTTGAACTCCATTTCACAGTGCTAATACAATGCACAACCATTTAAGCGTCGAAACAAGCAAAATATCACGCAAATCGCGAAAAATTCGATTTTTTGGACGATAAATGGCCGTAACTTCCTTCCCGTTGGAGATATTTCGACGTTTAAGCGGTCGTTGAACTCCATTTCACAGTGCTAATGCAATGCATAACCATTTAAGCGTCGAAACAAGCAAAATATCTCGCAAATCGCGAAAATTTCGATTTTTTGGACGATAAATGGCCGTAACTTCCTTCCCGTTGGAGATATTTCGACGTTTAAGCGCTCGTTGAACTCCATTTCACAGTGCTAATGCAATGCACAACCATTTAAGCGTCGAAACAAGCAAGATATCTCGCAAATCGCGAAGATTTCGATTTTTTGGACGAAAAATAGCCGTAACTTCCTTACCGTTGGTGATATTTCGACGTTTAAGCGGTCGTTGAACTCCATTTCACAGTGCTAATGCAATGCACAACCATTTAAGCGTCGAAACAAGCAAGATATCTCGCAAATCGCGAAAATTTCGATTTTTTGGACGATAAATGGCCGTAACTTCCTTCCCGTTGGAGATATTTCGACGTTTAAGCGCTCGTTGAACTCCATTTCACAGTGCTAATGCAATGCACAACCATTTAAGCGTCGAAACAAGCAAAATATCTCGCAAATCGCGAAAATTTCGATTTTTTGGACGATAAATGGCCGTAACTTCCTTCCCGTTGGAGATATTGCGACGTTTAAGCACTCGTTGAACTCCATTTCACAGTGCTAATGCAATGCACAACCATTTAAGCGTCGAAACAAGCAAAATATCTCGCAAATCGCGAAAATTTCGATTTCTTGGGCGATAAATGGCCGTAACTTCCTTCCCGTTGGAGATATTTCGACGTTTAAGCGCTCGTTGAACTCCGTTTCACAGTGCTAATGCAATGCACAACCATTTAAGCGTCGAAACAAGCAAAATATCTCGCAAATCGCGAAAATTTCGATTTTTTGGACGATAAATGGCCCTAACTTCCTTCCCGTTGGAGATATTTCGACGTTTAAGCGCTCGTTGAACTCCATTTCACAGTGCTAATGCAATGCACAACCATTTAAGCGTCGAAACAAGCAAGATATCTCGCAAATCGCGAAAATTTCGATTTTTTGGACGATAAATGGCCGTAACTTCCTTCCCGTTGGAGATATTTCGACGTTTAAGCGCTCGTTGAACTCTATTTCACAGTGCCAATGCAATGCACAACCATTTAAGCGTCGAAATAAGCAAAATATATCGCAAATCGCGAAAATTTCGATTTTTTGGACGATAAATGGCCCTAACTTCCGTCCGGTTGGAGATATTTCGACGTTTAAGCGGTCGTTGAACTCCATTTCACAGTGCTAATGCAATGCACAACCATTTAAGCGTCGAAACAAGCAAGATATCTCGCAAATTGCGAAAATTTCGATTTTTTGGACGATAAATGGCCGTAACTTCCTTCCCGTTGGAGATATTTCGACGTTTAAGCGCTCGTTGAACTCCATTTCATAGTGCTAATGCAAGGCACAACCATTTAAGCGTCGAAACAAGCAAGATATCTCGCAAATCGCGAAGATTTCGATTTTTTGGACGAAAAATAGCCGTAACTTCCTTCCCGTTGGAGATACTTCGACTTTTAAGCGCTCGTTGAACTCCATTTCACAGTGCTAATGCAATGCACAACCATTTAAGCGTCGAAACAAGCAAAATATCTCGCAAATCGCGAAAAATTCGATTTTTTGGACGATAAATGGCCGTAACTTCCTTCCCGTTGGAGATATTTCGACGTTTAAGCGGTCGTTGAACTCCATTTCACAGTGCTAATGCAATGCACAACCATTTAAGCGTCGAAACAAGCAAGATATCTCGCAAATCGCGAAAATTTCGATTTTTTGGACGATAAATGGCTGTAACTTCCTTCCCGTTGGAGATATTTCGACGTTTAAGCGCTCGTTGAACTCCATTTCACAGTGCTAATGCAATGCATAACCATTTAAGCGTCGAAACAAGCAAAATATCTCGCAAATCGCGAAAATTTCGATTTTTTGGACGATAAATGGCCGTAACTTCCTTCCCGTTGGAGATATTTCGACGTTTAAGCGCTCGTTGAACTCCATTTCACAGTGCTAATGCAATGCACAACCATTTAAGCGTCGAAACAAGCAAGATATCTCGCAAATCGCGAAGATTTCGATTTTTTGGACGAAAAATAGCCGTAACTTCCTTACCGTTGGTGATATTTCGACGTTTAAGCGGTCGTTGAACTCCATTTCACAGTGCTAATGCAATGCACAACCATTTAAGCGTCGAAACAAGCAAGATATCTCGCAAATCGCGAAAATTTCGATTTTTTGGACGATAAATGGCCGTAACTTCCTTCCCGTTGGAGATATTTCGACGTTTAAGCGCTCGTTGAACTCCATTTCACAGTGCTAATGCAATGCACAACCATTTAAGCGTCGAAACAAGCAAAATATCTCGCAAATCGCGAAAATTTCGATTTTTTGGACGATAAATGGCCGTAACTTCCTTCCCGTTGGAGATATTGCGACGTTTAAACACTCGTTGAACTCCATTTCACAGTGCTAATGCAATGCACAACCATTTAAGCGTCGAAACAAGCAAAATATCTCGCAAATCGCGAAAATTTCGATTTTTTGGGCGATAAATGGCCGTAACTTCCTTCCCGTTGGAGATATTTCGACGTTTAAGCGCTCGTTGAACTCCATTTCACAGTATTAATGCAATGCACAACCATTTAAGCGTCGAAACAAGCAAAATATCTCGCAAATCGCGAAAATTTCGATTTTTTGGACGATAAATGGCCCTAACATCCTTCCCGTTGGAGATATTTCGACGTTTAAGCGCTCGTTGAACTCCATTTCACAGTGCTAGTGCAATGCACAACCATTTAAGCGTCGAAACAAGCAAGATATCTCGCAAATCGCGAAAATTTCGATTTTTTGGACGATAAATGGCCCTAACTTCCGTCCGGTTGGAGATATTTCGACGTTTAAGCGGTCGTTGAACTCCATTTCACAGTGCTAATGCAATGCACAACCATTTAAGCGTCGAAACAAGCAAGATATCTCGCAAATCGCGAAGATTTCGATTTTTTGGACGAAAAATAGCCGTAACTTCCTTCCCGTTGGAGATACTTCGACGTTTAAGCGCTCGTTGAACTCCATTTCACAGTGCTAATGCAATGCACAACCATTTAAGCGTCGAAACAAGCAAAATATCTCGCAAATCGCGAAAATTACGATTTTTTGGGCGATAAATGGCCGTAACTTCCTTCCCGCTGGAGATATTTCGACGTTTATGCGCTCGTTGAACTCCATTTCACAGTGCTAATGCAATGCACAACCATTTAAGCGTCGAAACAAGCAAAATATCTCGCAAATCGCGAAGATATCGATTTTTTGGACGAAAAATAGCCGTAACTTCCTTCCCGTTGGAGATATTTCGACGTTTAAGCGCTCGTTGAACTCCATTTCACAGTGCTAATGCAATGCACAACCATTTAAGCGTCGAAACAAGCAAGATATCTCGCAAATCGCGAAGATTTCGATTTTTTGGACGATAAATGGCCCTAACTTCCTTCCCGTTGGAGATATTTCGACGTTTAAGCGGTCGTTGAACTCCATTTCACAGTGCTAATGCAATGCACAACCATTTAAGCGTCGAAACAAGCAAGATATCTCGCAAATCGCGAAAATTTCGATTTTTTGGACGATAAATGGCCGTTACTTCCTTCCCGTTGGAGATATTTCGACGTTTAAGCGCTCGTTGAACTCCATTTCACAGTGCTAATGCAATGCACAACCATTTAAGCGTCGAAACAAGCAAGATATCTCGCAAATCGCGAAAATTTCGATTTTTTGGACGATAAATGGCCGTAACTTCCTTCCCGTTGGAGATATTTCGACGTTTAAGCGCTCGTTGAACTCCATTTCACAGTGCTAATGCAATGCACAACCATTTAAGCGTCGAAACAAGCAAAATATCTCGCAAATCGCGAAAATTTCGATTTTTTGGACGATAAATGGCCGTAACTTCCTTCCCGTTGGAGATATTGCGACGTTTAAGCACTAGTTGAACTCCATTTCACAGTGCTAATGCAATGCTCAACCATTTAAGCGTCGAAACAAGCAAAATATCTCGCAAATCGCGAAAATTTCGATTTTTTGGGCGATAAATGGCCGTAACTTCCTTCCCGTTGGAGATATTTCGACGTTTAAGCGCTCGTTGAACTCCATTTCACAGTGCTAATGCAACGCACAACCATTTAAGCGTCGAAACAAGCAAAATATCTCGCAAATCGCGAAAATTTCGATTTTTTGGACGATAAATGGCCCTAACTTCCTTCCCGTTGGAGATATTTCGACGTTTAAGCGCTCGTTGAACTCCATTTCACAGTGCTAGTGCAATGCACAACCATTTAAGCGTCGAAACAAGTAAGATATCTCGCAAATCGCGAAAATTTCGATTTTTTGGACGGTAAATGGCCGTAACTTCCTTCCCGTTGGAGATATTTCGACGTTTAAGCGCTCGTTGAACTCTATTTCACAGTGCCAATGCAATGCACAACCATTTAAGCGTCGAAATAAGCAAAATATATCGCAAATCGCGAAACTTTCGATTTTTTGGACGATAAATGGCCCTAACTTCCGTCCGGTTGGAGATATTTCGACGTTTAAGCGGTCGTTGAACTCCATTTCACAGTGCTAATGCAATGCACAACCATTTAAGCGTCGAAACAAGCAAGATATCTCGCAAATCGCGAAAATTTCGATTTTTTGGACGATAAATGGCCGTAACTTCCTTCCCGTTGGAGATATTTCGACGTTTAAGCGCTCGTTGAGCTCCATTTCATAGTGCTAATGCAAGGCACAACCATTTAAGCGTCGAAACAAGCAAGATATCTCGCAAATCGCGAAGATTTCGATTTTTTGGACGAAAAATAGCCGTAACTTCCTTCCCGTTGGAGATACTTCGACGTTTAAGCGCTCGTTGAACTCCATTTCACAGTGATAATGCAATGCACAACATTTAAGCGTCGAAACAAGCAAAATATCTCGCAAATCGCGAAAATTTCGATTTTTTGGACGATAAATGGCCGTAACTTCCTTCCCGTTTTAGATATTTCGACGTTTAAGCGCTCGTTGAACTCCATTTCACAGTGCTAATGCAATGCACAACCATTTAAGCGTCGAAACAAGCAAGATATCTCGCAAATCGCGAAGATTTCGATTTTTTGGACGAAAAATAGCCGTAACTTCCTTCCCGTTGGAGATACTTCGACGTTTAAGCGCTCCTTGAGCTCCATTTCACAGTGCTAATGCAATGCACAACTATTTAAGCGTCGAAACAAGCAAGATATCTCGCAAATCGCGAAAATTACGATTTTTTGGGCGATAAATGGCCGTAACTTCCTTCCCGCTGGAGATATTTCGACGTTTATGCGCTCGTTGAACTCCATTTCACAGTGCTAATGCAATGCACAACCATTTAAGCGTCGAAACAAGCAAAATATCTCGCAAATCGCGAAGATATCGATTTTTTGGACGAAAAATAGCCGTAACTTCCTTCCCGTTGGAGATATTTCGACGTTTAAGCGCTCGTTGAACTCCATTTCACAGTGCTAATGCAATGCACAACCATTTAAGCGTCGAAACAAGCAAGATATCTCGCAAATCGCGAAAATTTCGATTTTTTGGACGATAAATGGCCGTAACATCCTTCCCGTTGGAGATATTTCGACGTTTAAGCGCTCGTTGAACTCCATTTCACAGTGCTAATGCAATGCACAACCATTTAAGCGTCGAAACAAGCAAGATATCTCGCAAATCGCGAAAATTACGATTTTTTGGGCGATAAATGGCCGTAACTTCCTTCCCGCTGGAGATATTTCGACGTTTAAGCGCTCGTTGAACTCCATTTCACAGTGCTAATGCAATGCACAACCATTTAAGCGTCGAAACAAGCAAAATATCTCGCAAATCGCGAAGATATCGATTTTTTGGACGAAAAATAGCCGTAACTTCCTTCCCGTTGGAGATATTTCGACGTTTAAGCGCTCGTTGAACTCCATTTCACAGTGCTAATGCAATGCACAACCATTTAAGCGTCGAAACAAGCAAGATATCTCGCAAATCGCGAAAATTACGATTTTTTGGGTGATAAATGGCCGTAACTTCCTTCCCGCTGGAGATATTTCGACGTTTAAGCGCTCGTTGAACTCCATTTCACAGTGCTAATGCAATGCACAACCATTTAAGCGTCGAAACAAGCAAAATATCTCGCAAATCGCGAAGATATCGATTATTTGGACGAAAAATAGCCGTAACTTCCTTCCCGTTGGAGATATTTCGACGTTTAAGCGCTCGTTGAACTCCATTTCACAGTGCTAATGCAATGCACAACCATTTAAGCGTCGAAACAAGCAACATATCTCGCAAATCGCGAAAATTTCGATTTTTTGGACGATAAATGGCCCTAACTTCCTTCCCGTTGGAGATATTTCGACGTTTAAGCGCTCGTTGAACTCCATTTCACGGTGCTAATGCAATGCACAACCATTTAAGCGTCGAAACAAGCAAGATATCTCGCAAATCGCGAAAATTTCGATTTTTTGGACGATAAATGGCCGTAACTTCCTTCCCGTTGGAGATATTTCGACGTTTAAGCGCTCGTTGAACTCCATTTCACAGTGCTAATGCAATGCACAACCATTTAAGCGTCGAAACAAGCAAAATATCTCGCAAATCGCGAAAATTTCGATTTTTTGGACGATAAATGGCCGTAACTTCCTTCCCGTTGGAGATATTTCGACGTTTAAGCGGTCGTTGAACTCCATTTCACAGTGCTAATGCAATGCACAACCATTTAAGCGTCGAAACAAGCAAGATATCTCGCAAATCGCGAAAATTACGATTTTTTGGGCGATAAATGGCCGTAACTTCCTTCCCGCTGGAGATATTTCGACGTTTAAGCGCTCGTTGAACTCCATTTCACAGTGCTAATGCAATGCACAACCATTTAAGCGTCGAAACAAGCAAAATATCTCGCAAATCGCGAAGATATCGATTTTTTGGACGAAAAATAGCCGTAACTTCCTTCCCGTTGGAGATATTTCGACGTTTAAGCGCTCGTTGAACTCCATTTCACAGTGCTAATGCAATGCACAACCATTTAAGCGTCGAAACAAGCAAGATATCTCGCAAATCGTGAAAATTACGATTTTTTGGGCGATAAATGGCCGTAACTTCCTTCCCGCTGGAGATATTTCGACGTTTAAGCGCTCGTTGAACTCCATTTCACAGTGCTAATGCAATGCACAACCATTTAAGCGTCGAAACAAGCAAGATATCTCGCAAATCGCGAAAATTTCGATTTTTTGGACGATAAATGGCCGTAACATCCTTCCCGTTGGAGATATTTCGACGTTTAAGCGCTCGTTGAACTCCATTTCACAGTGCTAATGCAATGCACAACCATTTAAGCGTCGAAACAAGCAAGATATCTCGCAAATCGCGAAAATTACGATTTTTTGGGCGATAAATGGCCGTAACTTCCTTCCCGCTGGAGATATTTCGACGTTTAAGCGCTCGTTGAACTCCATTTCACAGTGCTAATGCAATGCACAACCATTTAAGCGTCGAAACAAGCAAAATATCTCGCAAATCGCGAAGATATCGATTTTTTGGACGAAAAATAGCCGTAACTTCCTTCCCGTTGGAGATATTTCGACGTTTAAGCGCTCGTTGAACTCCATTTCACAGTGCTAATGCAATGCACAACCATTTAAGCGTCGAAACAAGCAAGATATCTCGCAAATCGCGAAAATTACGATTTTTTGGGTGATAAATGGCCGTAACTTCCTTCCCGCTGGAGATATTTCGACGTTTAAGCGCTCGTTGAACTCCATTTCACAGTGCTAATGCAATGCACAACCATTTAAGCGTCGAAACAAGCAAAATATCTCGCAAATCGCGAAGATATCGATTTTTTGGACGAAAAATAGCCGTAACTTCCTTCCCGTTGGAGATATTTCGACGTTTAAGCGCTCGTTGAACTCCATTTCACAGTGCTAATGCAATGCACAACCATTTAAGCGTCGAAACAAGCAACATATCTAGCAAATCGCGAAAATTTCGATTTTTTGGACGATAAATGGCCCTAACTTCCTTCCCGTTGGAGATATTTCGACGTTTAAGCGCTCGTTGAACTCCATTTCACGGTGCTAATGCAATGCACAACCATTTAAGCGTCGAAACAAGCAAGATATCTCGCAAATCGCGAAAATTTCGATTTTTTGGACGATAAATGGCCGTAACTTCCTTCCCGCTGGAGATATTTCGACGTTTAAGCGCTCGTTGAACTCCATTTCACAGTGCTAATGCAATGCACAACCATTTAAGCGTCGAAACAAGCAAAATATCTCGCAAATCGCGAAGATATCGATTTTTTGGACGAAAAATAGCCGTAACTTCCTTCCCGTTGGAGATATTTCGACGTTTAAGCGCTCGTTGAACTCCATTTCACAGTGCTAATGCAATGCACAACCATTTAAGCGTCGAAACAAGCAAGATATCTCGCAAATCGTGAAAATTACGATTTTTTGGGCGATAAATGGCCGTAACTTCCTTCCCGCTGGAGATATTTCGACGTTTAAGCGCTCGTTGAACTCCATTTCACAGTGCTAATGCAATGCACAACCATTTAAGCGTCGAAACAAGCAAAATATCTCGCAAATCGCGAAGATATCGATTTTTTGGACGAAAAATAGCCGTAACTTCCTTCCCGTTGGAGATATTTCGACGTTTAAGCGCTCGTTGAACTCCATTTCACAGTGCTAATGCAATGCACAACCATTTAAGCGTCGAAACAAGCAAGATATCTCGCAAATCGTGAAAATTACGATTTTTTGGGCGATAAATGGCCGTAACTTCCTTCCCGCTGGAGATATTTCGACGTTTAAGCGCTCGTTGAACTCCATTTCACAGTGCTAGTGCAATGCACAACCATTTAAGCGTCGAAACAAGCAAGATATCTCGCAAATCGCGAAAATTTCGATTTTTTGGACGATAAATGGCCCTAACTTCCGTCCGGTTGGAGATATTTCGACGTTTAAGCGGTCGTTGAACTCCATTTCACAGTGCTAATGCAATGCACAACCATTTAAGCGTCGAAACAAGCAAGATATCTCGCAAATCGCGAAGATTTCGATTTTTTGGACGAAAAATAGCCGTAACTTCCTTCCCGTTGGAGATACTTCGACGTTTAAGCGCTCGTTGAACTCCATTTCACAGTGCTAATGCAATGCACAACCATTTAAGCGTCGACACAAGCAAAATATCTCGCAAATCGCGAAAATTTCGATTTTTTGGACGATAAATGGCCGTAACTTCCTTCCCGTTTTAGATATTTCGACGTTTAAGCGCTCGTTGAACTCCATTTCACAGTGCTAATGCAATGCACAACCATTTAAGCGTCGAAACAAGCAAGATATCTCGCAAATCGCGAAGATTTCGATTTTTTGGACGAAAAATAGCCGTAACTTCCTTCCCGTTGGAGATACTTCGACGTTTAAGCGCTCCTTGAGCTCCATTTCACAGTGCTAATGCAATGCACAACCATTTAAGCGTCGAAACAAGCAAGATATCTCGCAAATCGCGAAAATTACGATTTTTTGGGCGATAAATGGCCGTAACTTCCTTCCCGCTGGAGATATTTCGACGTTTATGCGCTCGTTGAACTCCATTTCACAGTGTTAATGCAATGCACAACCATTTAAGCGTCGAAACAAGCAAAATATCTCGCAAATCGCGAAGATATCGATTTTTTGGACGAAAAATAGCCGTAACTTCCTTCCCGTTGGAGATATTTCGACGTTTAAGCGCTCGTTGAACTCCATTTCACAGTGCTAATGCAATGCACAACCATTTAAGCGTCGAAACAAGCAAGATATCTCGCAAATCGCGAAGATTTCGATTTTTTGGACGATAAATGGCCCTAACTTCCTTCCCGTTGGAGATATTTCGACGTTTAAGCGGTCGTTGAACTCCATTTCACAGTGCTAATGCAATGCACAACCATTTAAGCGTCGAAACAAGCAAGATATCTCGCAAGTCGCGAAAATTTCGATTTTTGGACGATAAATGGCCGTTACTTCCTTCCCGTTGGAGATATTTCGACGTTTAAGCGCTCGTTGAACTCCATTTCACAGTGCTAATGCAATGCACAACCATTTAAGCGTCGAAACAAGCAAGATATCTCGCAAATCGCGAAAATTTCGATTTTTTGGACGATAAATGGCCGTAACTTCCTTCCCGTTGGAGATATTTCGACGTTTAAGCGCTCGTTGAACTCCATTTCACAGTGCTAATGCAATGCACAACCATTTAAGCGTCGAAACAAGCAAAATATCTCGCAAATCGCGAAAATTTCGATTTTTTGGACGATAAATGGCCCTAACTTCCTTCCCGTTGGAGATATTTCGACGTTTAAGCGCTCGTTGAACTCCATTTCACAGTGCTAGTGCAATGCACAACCATTTAAGCGTCGAAACAAGCAAGATATCTCGCAAATCGCGAAAATTTCGATTTTTTGGACGATAAATGGCCGTAACTTCCTTCCCGTTGGAGATATTTCGACGTTTAAGCGCTCGTTGAACTCTATTTCACAGTGCCAATGCAATGCACAACCATTTAAGCGTCGAAATAAGCAAAATATATCGCAAATCGCGAAACTTTCGATTTTTTGGACGATAAATGGCCCTAACTTCCGTCCGGTTGGAGATATTTCGACGTTTAAGCGGTCGTTGAACTCCATTTCACAGTGCTAATGCAATGCACAACCATTTAAGCGTCGAAACAAGCAAGATATCTCGCAAATCGCGAAAATTTCGATTTTTTGGACGATAAATGGCCGTAACTTCCTTCCCGTTGGAGATATTTCGACGTTTAAGCGCTCGTTGAGCTCCATTTCATAGTGCTAATGCAAGGCACAACCATTTAAGCGTCGAAACAAGCAAGATATCTCGCAAATCGCGAAGATTTCGATTTTTTGGACGAAAAATAGCCGTAACTTCCTTCCCGTTGGAGATACTTCGACGTTTAAGCGCTCGTTGAACTCCATTTCACAGTGCTAATGCAATGCACAACCATTTAAGCGTCGAAACAAGCAAAATATCTCGCAAATCGCGAAAATTTCGATTTTTTGGACGATAAATGGCCGTAACTTCCTTCCCGTTTTAGATATTTCGACGTTTAAGCGCTCGTTGAACTCCATTTCACAGTGCTAATGCAATGCACAACCATTTAAGCGTCGAAACAAGCAAGATATCTCGCAAATCGCGAAGATTTCGATTTTTTGGACGAAAAATAGCCGTAACTTCCTTCCCGTTGGAGATACTTCGACGTTTAAGCGCTCCTTGAGCTCCATTTCACAGTGCTAATGCAATGCACAACTATTTAAGCGTCGAAACAAGCAAGATATCTCGCAAATCGCGAAAATTACGATTTTTTGGGCGATAAATGGCCGTAACTTCCTTCCCGCTGGAGATATTTCGACGTTTATGCGCTCGTTGAACTCCATTTCACAGTGCTAATGCAATGCACAACCATTTAAGCGTCGAAACAAGCAAAATATCTCGCAAATCGCGAAGATATCGATTTTTTGGACGAAAAATAGCCGTAACTTCCTTCCCGTTGGAGATATTTCGACGTTTAAGCGCTCGTTGAACTCCATTTCACAGTGCTAATGCAATGCACAACCATTTAAGCGTCGAAACAAGCAAAATATCTCGCAAATCGCGAAAATTTCGATTTTTTGGACGATAAATGGCCCTAACTTCCTTCCCGTTGGAGATATTTCGACGTTTAAGCGCTCGTTGAACTCCATTTCACAGTGCTAATGCAATGCACAACCATTTAAGCGTCGAAACAAGCAAGATATCTCGCAAATCGCGAAAATTTCGATTTTTTGGACGATAAATGGCCGTAACTTCCTTCCCGTTGGAGATATTTCGACGTTTAAGCGCTCGTTGAACTCCATTTCACAGTGCTAATGCAATGCACAACCATTTAAGCGTCGAAACAAGCAAGATATCTCGCAAATCGCGAAAATTACGATTTTTTGGGCGATAAATGGCCGTAACTTCCTTCCCGCTGGAGATATTTCGACGTTTAAGCGCTCGTTGAACTCCATTTCACAGTGCTAATGCAATGCACAACCATTTAAGCGTCGAAACAAGCAAAATATCTCGCAAATCGCGAAGATATCGATTTTTTGGACGAAAAATAGCCGTAACTTCCTTCCCGTTGGAGATATTTCGACGTTTAAGCGCTCGTTGAACTCCATTTCACAGTGCTAATGCAATGCACAACCATTTAAGCGTCGAAACAAGCAAAATATCTCGCAAATCGCGAAGATATCGATTTTTTGGACGAAAAATAGCCGTAACTTCCTTCCCGTTGGAGATATTTCGACGTTTAAGCGCTCGTTGAACTCCATTTCACAGTGCTAATGCAATGCACAACCATTTAAGCGTCGAAACAAGCAAAATATCTCGCAAATCGCGAAAATTTCGATTTTTTGGACGATAAATGGCCGTAACTTCCTTCCCGTTGGAGATATTTCGACGTTTAAGCGGTCGTTGAACTCCATTTCACAGTGCTAATGCAATGCACAACCATTTAAGCGTCGAAACAAGCAAGATATCTCGCAAATCGCGAAAATTACGATTTTTTGGGCGATAAATGGCCGTAACTTCCTTCCCGCTGGAGATATTTCGACGTTTAAGCGCTCGTTGAACTCCATTTCACAGTGCTAATGCAATGCACAACCATTTAAGCGTCGAAACAAGCAAAATATCTCGCAAATCGCGAAGATATCGATTTTTTGGACGAAAAATAGCCGTAACTTCCTTCCCGTTGGAGATATTTCGACGTTTAAGCGCTCGTTGAACTCCATTTCACAGTGCTAATGCAATGCACAACCATTTAAGCGTCGAAACAAGCAAGATATCTCGCAAATCGCGAAAATTACGATTTTTTGGGCGATAAATGGCCGTAACTTCCTTCCCGCTGGAGATATTTCGACGTTTAAGCGCTCGTTGAACTCCATTTCACAGTGCTAATGCAATGCACAACCATTTAAGCGTCGAAACAAGCAAAATATCTCGCAAATCGCGAAGATATCGATTTTTTGGACGAAAAATAGCCGTAACTTCCTTCCCGTTGGAGATATTTCGACGTTTAAGCGCTCGTTGAACTCCATTTCACAGTGCTAATGCAATGCACAACCATTTAAGCGTCGAAACAAGCAAGATATCTCGCAAATCGCGAAGATTTCGATTTTTTGGACGAAAAATAGCCGTAACTTCCTTCCCGTTGGAGATATTTCGACGTTTAAGCGCTCGTTGAACTCCATTTCACAGTGCTAATGCAATGCACAATCATTTAAGCGTCGAAACAAGCAAAATATCTCGCAAATCGCGAAAATTTCGATTTTTTGGACGATAAAAGGCCGTAACTTCCTTCCCGTTGGAGATATTTCGACGTTTAAGCGCTCGTTGGACTCCATTTCACAGTGCTAATGCAATGCACAACCATTTAAGCGTCGAAACAAGCAAGATATCTCGCAAATCGCGAAAATTTCGATTTTTTGGACGATAAATGGCCGTAACTTCCTTCCCGTTGGAGATATTTCGACGTTTAAGCGCTCGTTGAACTCCATTTCATAGTGCTAATGCAATGCACAACCATTTAAGCGTCGAAACAAGCAAAATATCTCGCAAATCGCGAAAATTTCGATTTTTTGGACGATAAATGGCCCTAACTTCCTTCCCGTTGGAGATATTTCGACGTTTAAGCGGTCGTTGAACTCCATTTCACAGTGCTAATGCAATACACAACCATTTAAGCGTCGAAACAAGCAAGATATCTCGCAAATCGCGAAAATTACGATTTTTTGGGCGATAAATGGCCGTAACTTCCTTCCCGCTGGAGATATTTCGACGTTTATGCGCTCGTTGAACTTCATTTCACAGTGCTAATGCAATGCACAACCATTTAAGCGTCGAAACAAGCAAAATATCTCGCAAATCGCGAAAATTTCGATTTTTTGGACGATAAATGGCCGTGACTTCCTTCCCGTTGGAGATATTTCGACGTTTAAGCGCTCGTTGAACTCCCTTTCACAGTGCTAATGCAATGCACAACCATTTAAGCGTCGAAACAAGCAAAATATCTCGCAAATCGCGAAAATTTCGATTTTTTGGACGATAAATGGCCGAAACTTCCTTCCCGTTGGAGATATTTCGACGTTTAAGCGCTCGTTGAACTCCATTTCACAGTGCTAATGCAATGCACAACCATTTAAGCGTCGAAACAAGCAAAATATCTCGCAAATCGCGAAAATTTCGATTTTTTGGACGATAAATGGCCCTAACTTCCTTCCCGTTGGAGATATTTCGACGTTTAAGCGGTCGTTGAACTCCATTTCACAGTGCTAATGCAATGCACAACCATTTAAGCGTCGAAACAAGCAAGATATCTCGCAAATCGCGAAAATTACGATTTTTTGGGCGATAAATGGCCGTAACTTCCTTCCCGCTGGAGATATTTCGACGTTTATGCGCTCGTTGAACTCCATTTCACAGTGCTAATGCAATGCACAACCATTTAAGCGTCGAAACAAGCAAAATATCTCGCAAATCGCGAAGATATCGATTTTTTGGACGAAAAATAGCCGTAACTTCCTTCCCGTTGGAGATATTTCGACGTTTAAGCGCTCGTTGAACTCCATTTCACAGTGCTAATGCAATGCACAACCATTTAAGCGTTGAAACAAGCAAAATATCTCGCAAATCGCGAAAATTTCGATTTTTTGGACGATAAATGGCCCTAACTTCCTTCCCGTTGGAGATATTTCGACGTTTAAGCGGTCGTTGAACTCCATTTCACAGTGCTAATGCAATGCACAACCATTTAAGCGTCGAAACAAGCAAGATATATCGCAAATCGCGAAAATTTCGATTTTTTGGACGATAAATGGCCCTAACTTCCTTCCCGTTGGAGATATTTCGACGTTTAAGCGCTCGTTGAACTCCATTTCATAGTGCTAATGCAATGCACAACCATTTAAGCGTCGAAACAAGCAAAATATCTCGCAAATCGCGAAAATTTCGATTTTTTGGACGATAAATGGCCCTAACTTCCTTCCCGTTGGAGATATTTCGACGTTTAAGCGGTCGTTGAACTCCATTTCACAGTGCTAATGCAATGCACAACCATTTAAGCGTCGAAACAAGCAAAATATCTCGCAAATCGCGAAAATTTCGATTTTTTGGACGATAAATGGCCCTAACTTCCTTCCCGTTGGAGATATTTCGACGTTTAAGCGCTCGTTGAACTCCATTTCACAGTGCTAATGCAATGCACAACCATTTAAGCGTCGAAACAAGCAAGATATCTCGCAAATCGCGAAAATTTCGATTTTTTGGACGATAAATGGCCGTAACTTCCTTCCCGTTGGAGATATTTCGACGTTTAAGCGCTCGTTGAACTCCATTTCACAGTGCTAATGCAATGCACAACCATTTAAGCGTCGAAACAAGCAAAATATCTCGCAAATCGCGAAAATTTCGATTTTTTGGACGATAAATGGCCGTAACTTCCTTCCCGTTGGAGATATTTCGACGTTTAAGCGCTCGTTGAACTCCATTTCACAGTGCTCATGCAATGCATAACCATTTAAGCGTCGAAACTAGCAAAATATCTCGCAAATCGCGAAAATTTCGATTTTTTGGACGATAAATGGCCCTAACTTCCTTCCCGTTGGAGATATTTCGATGTTTAAGCTCTCGTTGAACTCCATTTCACAGTGCTAATGCAATGCACAACCATTTAAGCGTCGAAACAAGCAAGATATCTCGCAAATCGCGAAAATTACGATTTTTTGGGCGATAAATGGCCGTAACTTCCTTCCCGCTGGAGATATTTCGACGTTTAAGCGCTCGTTGAACTCCATTTCACAGTGCTAATGCAATGCACAACCATTTAAGCGTCGAAACAAGCAAAATATCTCGCAAATCGCGAAGATATCGATTTCTTGGACGAAAAATAGCCGTAACTTCCTTCCCGTTGGAGATATTTCGACGTTTAAGCGCTCGTTGAACTCCATTTCACAGTGCTAATGCAATGCACAACCATTTAAGCGTCGAAACAAGCAAGATATCTCGCAAATCGCGAAGATTTCGATTTTTTGGACGAAAAATAGCCGTAACTTCCTTCCCGTTGGAGATATTTCGACGTTTAAGCGCTCGTTGAACTCCATTTCACAGTGCTAATGCAATGCACAATCATTTAAGCGTCGAAACAAGCAAAATATCTCGCAAATCGCGAAAATTTCGATTTTTTGGACGATAAAAGGCCGTAACTTCCTTCCCGTTGGAGATATTTCGACGTTTAAGCGCTCGTTGAACTCCATTTCACAGTGCTAATGCAATGCACAACCATTTAAGCGTCGAAACAAGCAAGATATCTCGCAAATCGCGAAAATTACGATTTTTTGGGCGATAAATGGCCGTAACTTCCTTCCCGCTGGAGATATTTCGACGTTTAAGCGCTCGTTGAACTCCATTTCACAGTGCTAATGCAATGCACAACCATTTAAGCGTCGAAACTAGCAAAATATCTCGCAAATCGCGAAAATTTCGATTTTTTGGACGATAAATGGCCCTAACTTCCTTCCCGTTGGAGATATTTCGATGTTTAAGCGCTCGTTGAACTCCATTTCACAGTGCTAATGCAATGCACAACCATTTAAGCGTCGAAACAAGCAAGATATCTCGCAAATCGCGAAAATTACGATTTTTTGGGCGATAAATGGCCGTAACTTCCTTCCCGCTGGAGATATTTCGACGTTTAAGCGCTCGTTGAACTCCATTTCACAGTGCTAATGCAATGCACAACCATTTAAGCGTCGAAACAAGCAAAATATCTCGCAAATCGCGAAAATTTCGATTTTTTGGACGATAAATGGCCCTAACTTCCTTCCCGTTGGAGATATTTCGACGTTTAAGCGGTCGTTGAACTCCATTTCACAGTGCTAATGCAATGCACAACCATTTAAGCGTCGAAACAAGCAAAATATCTCGCAAATCGCGAAAATTTCGATTTTTTGGACGAAAAATAGCCGTAACTTCCTTCCCGTTGGAGATATTTCGACGTTTAAGCGCTCGTTGAACTCCATTTCACAGTGCTAATGCAATGCACAACGATTTAAGCGTCGAAACAAGCAAAATATCTCGCAAATCGCGAAAATTTCGATTTTTTGGACGATAAATGGCCGTAACTTCCTTCCCGTTGGAGATATTTCGACGTTTAAGCGCTCGTTGAACTCCATTTCACAGTGCTAATGCAATGCACAACCATTTAAGCGTCGAAACAAGCAGAATATCTCGCAAATCGCGAAAATCTCGATTTTTTGGACGATAAATGGCCCTAACTTCCTTCCCGTTGGAGATATTTCGACGTTTAAGCGCTCGTTGAACTCCATTTCACAGTGCTAATGCAATGCATAACCATTTAAGCGTCGAAACTAGCAAAATATCTCGCAAATCGCGAAGATTTCGATTTTTTGGACGAAAAATAGCCGTAACTTCCTTCCCGTTGGAGATACTTCGACGTTTAAGCGCTCGTTGAACTCCATTACACAGTGCTAATGCAATGCACAACCATTTAAGCGTCGAAACAAGCAAGATATCTCGCAAATCGCGAAAATTACGATTTTTTGGGCGATAAATGGCCGTAACTTCCTTCCCGCTGGAGATATTTCGACTTTTAAGCGCTCGTTGAACTCCATTTCACAGTGCTAATGCAATGCACAACCATTTAAGCGTCGAAACAAGCAAAATATCTCGCAAATCGCGAAGATATCGATTTTTTGGACGAAAAATAGCCGTAACTTCCTTCCCGTTGGAGATATTTCGACGTTTAAGCGCTCGTTGAACTCCATTTCACAGTGCTAATGCAATGCACAACCATTTAAGCGTCGAAACAAGCAAGATATCTCGCAAATCGCGAAGATTTCGATTTTTTGGACGGAAAATAGCCGTAACTTCCTTCCCGTTGGAGATATTTCGACGTTTAAGCGCTCGTTGAACTCCATTTCACAGTGCTAATGCAATGCACAACCATTTAAGCGTCGAAACAAGCAAAATATCTCGCAAATCGCGAAAATTTCGATTTTTTGGACGATAAATGGCCCTAACTTCCTTCCCGTTGGAGATATATCGACGTTTAAGCGCTCGTTGAACTCCATTTCACAGTGCTAATGCAATGCACAACCATTTAAACGTCGAAACAAGCAAGATATCTCGCAAATCGCGAAAATTTCGATTTTTTGGGCGATAAATGGCCGTAACTTCCTTCCCGTTGGAGATATTTCGACGTTTAAGCGCTCGTTGAACTCCATTTCACAGTGCTAATGCAATGCACAACCATTTAAGCGTCGACACAAGCAAAATATCTCGCAAATCGCGAAAATTTCGATTTTTTGGACGATAAATGGCCCTAACTTCCTTCCCGTTGGAGATATTTCGACGTTTAAGCGGTCGTTGAACTCCATTTCACAGTGCTAATGCAATGCACATCCATTTAAGCGTCGAAACAAGCAAGATATCTCGCAAATCGCGAAAATTACGATTTTTTGGGCGATAAATGGCCGTAACTTCCTTCCCGCTGGAGATATTTCGACGTTTATGCGCTCGTTGAACTCCATTTCACAGTGCTAATGCAATGCACAACCATTTAAGCGTCGAAACAAGCAAAATATCTCGCAAAACGCGAAAATTTCGATTTTTTGGACGATAAATGGCCCTAACTTCTTTCCCGTTGGAGATATTTCGACGTTTAAGCGCTCGTTGAACTCCATTTCACAGTGCTAATGCAATGCACAACCATTTAAACGTCGAAACAAGCAAGATATCTCGCAAATCGCGAAAATTTCGATTTTTTGGACGATAAATGGCCGTAACTTCCTTCCCGTTGGAGATATTTCGACGTTTAAGCGCTCGTTCAACTCCATTTCACAGTGCTAATGCAATGCACAACCATTTAAGCGTCGACACAAGCAAAATATCTCGCAAATCGCGAAAATTTCGATTTTTTGGACGATAAATGGCCCTAACTTCCTTCCCGTTGGAGATATTTCGACGTTTAAGCGGACGTTGAACTCCATTTCACAGTGCTAATGCAATGCACATCCATTTAAGCGTCGAAACAAGCAAGATATCTCGCAAATCGCGAAAATTACGATTTTTTGGGCGATAAATGGCCGTAACTTCCTTCCCGCTGGAGATATTTCGACGTTTATGCGCTCGTTGAACTCCATTTCACAGTGCTAATGCAATGCACAACCATTTAAGCGTCGAAACAAGCAAAATATCTCGCAAATCGCGAAAATTTCGATTTTTTGGACGAAAAATAGCCGTAACTTCCTTCCCGTTGGAGATATTTCGACGTTTAAGCGCTCGTTGAACTCCATTTCACAGTGCTAATGCAATGCACAACCATTTAAGCGTCGAAACAAGCAAAATATCTCGCAAATCGCGAAAATTTCGATTTTTTGGACGAAAAATAGCCGTAACTTCCTTCCCGTTGGAGATATTTCGACGTTTAAGCGCTCGTTGAACTCCATTTCACAGTGCTAATGCAATGCACAACGATTTAAGCGTCGAAACAAGCAAAATATCTCGCAAATCGCGAAAATTTCGATTTTTTGGACGATAAATGGCCGTAACTTCCTTCCCGTTGGAGATATTTCGACGTTTAAGCGCTCGTTGAACTCCATTTCACAGTGCTAATGCAATGCACAACCATTTAAGCGTCGAAACAAGCAGAATATCTCGCAAATCGCGAAAATCTCGATTTTTTGGACGATAAATGGCCCTAACTTCCTTCCCGTTGGAGATATTTCGACGTTTAAGCGCTCGTTGAACTCCACTTCACAGTGCTAATGCAATGCACAACCATTTAAGCGTCGAAACAAGCAAGATATCTCGCAAATCGCGAAAATTTCGATTTTTTGGACGATAAATGACCGTAACTTCCTTCCCGTTGGAGATATTTCGACGTTTAAGCGCTCGTTGAACTCCACTTCACAGTGCTAATGCAATGCACAACCATTTAAGCGTCGAAACAAGCAAAATATCTCGCAAATCGCGAAAATTTCGATTTTTTGGACGATAAATGGCCGTAACTTCCTTCCCGTTGGAGATATTTCGACGTTTAAGCGCTCGTTGAACTCCATTTCACAGTGCTAATGCAATGCACATCCATTTAAGCGTCGAAACAAGCAAGATATCTCGCAAATCGCGAAGATTTCGATTTTTTGGACGAAAAATAGCCGTAACTTCCTTCCCGTTGGAGATACTTCGACGTTTAATCGCTCGTTGAACTCCATTTCACAGTGCTAATGCAATGCACAACCATTTAAGCGTCGAAACAAGCAAGATATCTCGCAAATCGCGAAAATTACGATTTTTTGGGCGATAAATGGCCGTAACTTCCTTCCCGCTGGAGATATTTCGACGTTTAAGCGCTCGTTGAACTCCATTTCACAGTGCTAATGCAATGCACAACCATTTAAGCGTCGAAACAAGCAAAATATCTCGCAAATCGCGAAGATATCGATTTTTTGGACGAAAAATAGCCGTAACTTCCTTCCCGTTGGAGATATTTCGACGTTTAAGCGCTCGTTGAACTCCATTTCACAGTGCTAATGCAATGCACAACCATTTAAGCGTCGAAACAAGCAAGATATCTCGCAAATCGCGAAAATTTCGATTTTTTGGACGATAAATGGCCGTAACTTCCTTCCCGTTGGAGATATTTCGACGTTTAAGCGCTCGTTGAACTCCATTTCATAGTGCTAATGCAATGCACAACCATTTAAGCGTCGAAACAAGCAAAATATCTCGCAAATCGCGAAAATTTCGATTTTTTGGACGATAAATGGCCCTAACTTCCTTCCCGTTGGAGATATTTCGACGTTTAAGCGGTCGTTGAACTCCATTTCACAGTGCTAATGCAATGCACAACCATTTAAGCGTCGAAACGAGCAAGATATCTCGCAAATCGCGAAAATTACGATTTTTTGGGCGATAAATGGCCGTAACTTCCTTCCCGCTGGAGATATTTCGACGTTTATGCGCTCGTTGAACTCCATTTCACAGTGCTAATGCAATGCACAACCATTTAAGCGTCGAAACAAGCAAAATATCTCGCAAATCGCGAAGATATCGATTTTTTGGACGAAAAATAGCCGTAACTTCCTTCCCGTTGGAGATATTTCGACGTTTAAGCGCTCGTTGAACTCCATTTCACAGTGCTAATGAAATGCACAACCATTTAAGCGTCGAAACAAGCAAGATATCTCGCAAATCGCGAAGATTTCGATTTTTTGGACGAAAAATAGCCGTAACTTCCTTCCCGTTGGAGATATTTCGACGTTTAAGCGCTCGTTGAACTCCATTTCACAGTGCTAATGCAATGCACAACGATTTAAGCGTCGAAACAAGCAAAATATCTCGCAAATCGCGAAAATTTCGATTTTTTGGACGATAAATGGCCGTAACTTCCTTCCCGTTGGAGATATTTCGACGTTTAAGCGCTCGTTGAACTCCATTTCACAGTGCTAATGCAATGCACAACCATTTAAGCGTCGAAACAAGCAAAATATCTCGCAAATCGCGAAAATCTCGATTTTTTGGACGATAAATGGCCCTAACTTCCTTCCCGTTGGAGATATTTCGACGTTTAAGCGCTCGTTGAACTCCATTTCACAGTGCTAATGCAATGCACAACCATTTAAGCGTTGAAACAAGCAAAATATCTCGCAAATCGCGAAAATTTCGATTTTTTGGACGATAAATGGCCCTAACTTCCTTCCCGTTGGAGATATTTCGACGTTTAAGCGGTCGTTTAACTCCATTTCACAGTGCTAATGCAATGCACAACCATTTAAGCGTCGAAACAAGCAAGATATCTCGCAAATCGCGAAAATTTCGATTTTTTGGACGATAAATGGCCCTAACTTCCTTCCCGTTGGAGATATTTCGACGTTTAAGCGCTCGTTGAACTCCATTTCATAGTGCTAATGCAATGCACAACCATTTAAGCGTCGAAACAAGCAAAATATCTCGCAAATCGCGAAAATTTCGATTTTTTGGACGATAAATGGCCGTGACTTCCTTCCCATTGGAGATATTTCGACGTTTAAGCGCTCGTTGAACTCCATTTCACAGTGCTAATGCAATGCACAACCATTTAAGCGTCGAAACAAGCAAAATATCTCGCAAATCGCGAAAATTTCGATTTTTTGGACGATAAATGGCCGTAACTTTCTTCCCGTTGGAGATATTTCGACGTTTAAGCGCTCGTTGAACTCCATTTCACAGTGCTAATGCAATGCACATCCATTTAAGCGTCCAAACAAGCAAGATATCTCGCAAATCGCGAAGATTTCGATTTTTTGGACGAAAAATAGCCGTAACTTCCTTCCCGTTAGAGATACTTCGACGTTTAAGCGCTCGTTGAACTCCATTTCACAGTGCTAATGCAATGCACAACCATTTAAGCGTGGAAACAAGCAAAATATCTCGCAAATCGCGAAAATTTCGATTTTTTGGACGATAAATGGCCCTAACTTCCTTCCCGTTGGAGATATTTCGACGTTTATGCGGTCGTTGAACTCCATTTCACAGTGCTAATGCAATGCACAACCATTTAAGCGTCGAAACAAGCAAGATATCTCGCAAATCGCGAAAATTTCGATTTTTTGGACGATAAATGGCCGTTACTTCCTTCCCGTTGGAGATATTTCGACGTTTAAGCGCTCGTTGAACTCCATTTCACAGTGCTAATGCAATGCACAACCATTTAAGCGTCGAAACAAGCAAAATATCTCGCAAATCGCGAAAATTTCGATTTTTTGGACGATAAATGGCCGTGACTTCCTTCCCGTTGGAGATATTTCGACGTTTAAGCGCTCGTTGAACTCCCTTTCACAGTGCTAATGCAATGCACAACCATTTAAGCGTCGAAACAAGCAAAATATCTCGCAAATCGCGAAAATTTCGATTTTTTGGACGATAAATGGCCCTAACTTCCTTCCCGTTGGAGATATTTCGACGTTTAAGCGCTCGTTGAACTCCACTTCACAGTGCTAATGCAATGCACAACCATTTAAGCGTCGAAACAA
The DNA here is from genome assembly GCF_051014615.1 of Bombus vancouverensis nearcticus. Taxonomy (NCBI): domain Eukaryota; kingdom Metazoa; phylum Arthropoda; class Insecta; order Hymenoptera; family Apidae; genus Bombus; species Bombus vancouverensis. The sequence continues at coordinate 24,208 of NW_027468931.1, read as the reverse complement.
GCAAGATATCTCGCAAATCGCGAAAATTTCGATTTTTTGGACGATAAATGGCCGTAACTTCCTTCCCGTTGGAGATATTTCGACGTTTAAGCGCTCGTTGAACTCCATTTCACAGTGCTAATGCAATGCACAACCATTTAAGCGTCGAAACAAGCAAAATATCTCGCAAATCGCGAAGATATCGATTTTTTGGACGATAAATGGCCCTAACTTCCTTCCCGTTGGAGATATTTCGACGTTTAAGCGGTCGTTGAACTCCATTTCACAGTGCTAATGCAATGCACAACCATTTAAGCGTCGAAACAAGCAAGATATCTCGCAAATCGCGAAAATTTCGATTTTTTGGACGATAAATGGCCCTAACTTCCTTCCCGTTGGAGATATTTCGACGTTTAAGCGCTCGTTGAACTCCATTTCATAGTGCTAATGCAATGCACAACCATTTAAGCGTCGAAACAAGCAAAATATCTCGCAAATCGCGAAAATTTCGATTTTTTGGACGATAAATGGCCCTAACTTCCTTCCCGTTGGAGATATTTCGACGTTTAAGCGGTCGTTGAACTCCATTTCACAGTGCTAATGCAATGCACAACCATTTAAGCGTCGAAACAAGCAAGATATCTCGCAAATCGCGAAAATTTCGATTTTTTGGACGATAAATGGCCGTTACTTCCTTCCCGTTGGAGATATTTCGACGTTTAAGCGCTCGTTGAACTCCATTTCACAGTGCTAATGCAATGCACAACCATTTAAGCGTCGAAACAAGCAAAATATCTCGCAAATCGCGAAAATTTCGATTTTTTGGACGATAAATGGCCCTAACTTCCTTCCCGTTGGAGATATTTCGACGTTTAAGCGCTCGTTGAACTCCATTTCATAGTGCTAATGCAATGCACAACCATTTAAGCGTCGAAACAAGCAAAATATCTCGCAAATCGCGAAAATTTCGATTTTTTGGACGATAAATGGCCGTGACTTCCTTCCCATTGGAGATATTTCGACGTTTAAGCGCTCGTTGAACTCCATTTCACAGTGCTAATGCAATGCACAACCATTTAAGCGTCGAAACAAGCAAAATATCTCGCAAATCGCGAAAATTTCGATTTTTTGGACGATAAATGGCCGTAACTTTCTTCCCGTTGGAGATATTTCGACGTTTAAGCGCTCGTTGAACTCCATTTCACAGTGCTAATGCAATGCACATCCATTTAAGCGTCCAAACAAGCAAGATATCTCGCAAATCGCGAAGATTTCGATTTTTTGGACGAAAAATAGCCGTAACTTCCTTCCCGTTAGAGATACTTCGACGTTTAAGCGCTCGTTGAACTCCATTTCACAGTGCTAATGCAATGCACAACCATTTAAGCGTCGAAACAAGCAAAATATCTCGCAAATCGCGAAAATTTCGATTTTTTGGACGATAAATGGCCCTAACTTCCTTCCCGTTGGAGATATTTCGACGTTTATGCGGTCGTTGAACTCCATTTCACAGTGCTAATGCAATGCACAACCATTTAAGCGTCGAAACAAGCAAGATATCTCGCAAATCGCGAAAATTTCGATTTTTTGGACGATAAATGGCCGTTACTTCCTTCCCGTTGGAGATATTTCGACGTTTAAGCGCTCGTTGAACTCCATTTCACAGTGCTAATGCAATGCACAACCATTTAAGCGTCGAAACAAGCAAAATATCTCGCAAATCGCGAAAATTTCGATTTTTTGGACGATAAATGGCCGTGACTTCCTTCCCGTTGGAGATATTTCGACGTTTAAGCGCTCGTTGAACTCCCTTTCACAGTGCTAATGCAATGCACAACCATTTAAGCGTCGAAACAAGCAAAATATCTCGCAAATCGCGAAAATTTCGATTTTTTGGACGATAAATGGCCCTAACTTCCTTCCCGTTGGAGATATTTCGACGTTTAAGCGCTCGTTGAACTCCACTTCACAGTGCTAATGCAATGCACAACCATTTAAGCGTCGAAACAAGCAAGATATCTCGCAAATCGCGAAAATTTCGATTTTTTGGACGATAAATGGCCGTAACTTCCTTCCCGTTGGAGATATTTCGACGTTTAAGCGCTCGTTGAACTCCATTTCACAGTGCTAATGCAATGCACAACCATTTAAGCGTCGAAACAAGCAAAATATCTCGCAAATCGCGAAGATATCGATTTTTTGGACGATAAATGGCCCTAACTTCCTTCCCGTTGGAGATATTTCGACGTTTAAGCGGTCGTTGAACTCCATTTCACAGTGCTAATGCAATGCACAACCATTTAAGCGTCGAAACAAGCAAGATATCTCGCAAATCGCGAAAATTTCGATTTTTTGGACGATAAATGGCCCTAACTTCCTTCCCGTTGGAGATATTTCGACGTTTAAGCGCTCGTTGAACTCCATTTCATAGTGCTAATGCAATGCACAACCATTTAAGCGTCGAAACAAGCAAAATATCTCGCAAATCGCGAAAATTTCGATTTTTTGGACGATAAATGGCCCTAACTTCCTTCCCGTTGGAGATATTTCGACGTTTAAGCGGTCGTTGAACTCCATTTCACAGTGCTAATGCAATGCACAACCATTTAAGCGTCGAAACAAGCAAGATATCTCGCAAATCGCGAAAATTTCGATTTTTTGGACGATAAATGGCCGTTACTTCCTTCCCGTTGGAGATATTTCGACGTTTAAGCGCTCGTTGAACTCCATTTCACAGTGCTAATGCAATGCACAACCATTTAAGCGTCGAAACAAGCAAAATATCTCGCAAATCGCGAAAATTTCGATTTTTTGGACGATAAATGGCCGTGACTTCCTTCCCGTTGGAGATATTTCGACGTTTAAGCGCTCGTTGAACTCCCTTTCACAGTGCTAATGCAATGCACAACCATTTAAGCGTCGAAACAAGCAAAATATCTCGCAAATCGCGAAAATTTCGATTTTTTGGACGATAAATGGCCCTAACTTCCTTCCCGTTGGAGATATTTCGACGTTTAAGCGCTCGTTGAACTCCACTTCACAGTGCTAATGCAATGCACAACCATTTAAGCGTCGAAACAAGCAAGATATCTCGCAAATCGCGAAAATTTCGATTTTTTGGACGATAAATGGCCGTAACTTCCTTCCCGTTGGAGATATTTCGACGTTTAAGCGCTCGTTGAACTCCATTTCATAGTGCTAATGCAATGCACAACCATTTAAGCGTCGAAACAAGCAAAATATCTCGCAAATCGCGAAAATTTCGATTTTTTGGACGATAAATGGCCCTAACTTCCTTCCCGTTGGAGATATTTCGACGTTTAAGCGGTCGTTGAACTCCATTTCACAGTGCTAATGCAATGCACAACCATTTAAGCGTCGAAACGAGCAAGATATCTCGCAAATCGCGAAAATTACGATTTTTTGGGCGATAAATGGCCGTAACTTCCTTCCCGCTGGAGATATTTCGACGTTTATGCGCTCGTTGAACTCCATTTCACAGTGCTAATGCAATGCACAACCATTTAAGCGTCGAAACAAGCAAGATATCTCGCAAATCGCGAAAATTTCGATTTTTTGGACGATAAATGGCCGTTACTTCCTTCCCGTTGGAGATATTTCGACGTTTAAGCGCTCGTTGAACTCCATTTCACAGTGCTAATGCAATGCACAACCATTTAAGCGTCGAAACAAGCAAAATATCTCGCAAATCGCGAAAATTTCGATTTTTTGGACGATAAATGGCCGTGACTTCCTTCCCGTTGGAGATATTTCGACGTTTAAGCGCTCGTTGAACTCCCTTTCACAGTGCTAATGCAATGCACAACCATTTAAGCGTCGAAACAAGCAAAATATCTCGCAAATCGCGAAAATTTCGATTTTTTGGACGATAAATGGCCCTAACTTCCTTCCCGTTGGAGATATTTCGACGTTTAAGCGCTCGTTGAACTCCACTTCACAGTGCTAATGCAATGCACAACCATTTAAGCGTCGAAACAAGCAAGATATCTCGCAAATCGCGAAAATTTCGATTTTTTGGACGATAAATGGCCGTAACTTCCTTCCCGTTGGAGATATTTCGACGTTTAAGCGCTCGTTGAACTCCATTTCACAGTGCTAATGCAATGCACAACCATTTAAGCGTCGAAACAAGCAAAATATCTCGCAAATCGCGAAGATATCGATTTTTTGGACGATAAATGGCCCTAACTTCCTTCCCGTTGGAGATATTTCGACGTTTAAGCGGTCGTTGAACTCCATTTCACAGTGCTAATGCAATGCACAACCATTTAAGCGTCGAAACAAGCAAGATATCTCGCAAATCGCGAAAATTTCGATTTTTTGGACGATAAATGGCCCTAACTTCCTTCCCGTTGGAGATATTTCGACGTTTAAGCGCTCGTTGAACTCCATTTCATAGTGCTAATGCAATGCACAACCATTTAAGCGTCGAAACAAGCAAAATATCTCGCAAATCGCGAAAATTTCGAGTTTTTGGACGATAAATGGCCCTAACTTCCTTCCCGTTGGAGATATTTCGACGTTTAAGCGGTCGTTGAACTCCATTTCACAGTGCTAATGCAATGCACAACCATTTAAGCGTCGAAACAAGCAAGATATCTCGCAAATCGCGAAAATTTCGATTTTTTGGACGATAAATGGCCGTTACTTCCTTCCCGTTGGAGATATTTCGACGTTTAAGCGCTCGTTGAACTCCATTTCACAGTGCTAATGCAATGCACAACCATTTAAGCGTCGAAACAAGCAAAATATCTCGCAAATCGCGAAAATTTCGATTTTTTGGACGATAAATGGCCGTGACTTCCTTCCCGTTGGAGATATTTCGACGTTTAAGCGCTCGTTGAACTCCCTTTCACAGTGCTAATGCAATGCACAACCATTTAAGCGTCGAAACAAGCAAAATATCTCGCAAATCGCGAAAATTTCGATTTTTTGGACGATAAATGGCCCTAACTTCCTTCCCGTTGGAGATATTTCGACGTTTAAGCGCTCGTTGAACTCCACTTCACAGTGCTAATGCAATGCACAACCATTTAAGCGTCGAAACAAGCAAGATATCTCGCAAATCGCGAAAATTTCGATTTTTTGGACGATAAATGGCCGTAACTTCCTTCCCGTTGGAGATATTTCGACGTTTAAGCGCTCGTTGAACTCCATTTCATAGTGCTAATGCAATGCACAACCATTTAAGCGTCGAAACAAGCAAAATATCTCGCAAATCGCGAAAATTTCGATTTTTTGGACGATAAATGGCCCTAACTTCCTTCCCGTTGGAGATATTTCGACGTTTAAGCGGTCGTTGAACTCCATTTCACAGTGCTAATGCAATGCACAACCATTTAAGCGTCGAAACGAGCAAGATATCTCGCAAATCGCGAAAATTACGATTTTTTGGGCGATAAATGGCCGTAACTTCCTTCCCGCTGGAGATATTTCGACGTTTATGCGCTCGTTGAACTCCATTTCACAGTGCTAATGCAATGCACAACCATTTAAGCGTCGAAACAAGCAAAATATCTCGCAAATCGCGAAGATATCGATTTTTTGGACGAAAAATAGCCGTAACTTCCTTCCCGTTGGAGATATTTCGACGTTTAAGCGCTCGTTGAACTCCATTTCACAGTGCTAATGAAATGCACAACCATTTAAGCGTCGAAACAAGCAAGATATCTCGCAAATCGCGAAGATTTCGATTTTTTGGACGAAAAATAGCCGTAACTTCCTTCCCGTTGGAGATATTTCGACGTTTAAGCGCTCGTTGAACTCCATTTCACAGTGCTAATGCAATGCACAACGATTTAAGCGTCGAAACAAGCAAAATATCTCGCAAATCGCGAAAATTTCGATTTTTTGGACGATAAATGGCCGTAACTTCCTTCCCGTTGGAGATATTTCGACGTTTAAGCGCTCGTTGAACTCCATTTCACAGTGCTAATGCAATGCACAACCATTTAAGCGTCGAAACAAGCAAAATATCTCGCAAATCGCGAAAATCTCGATTTTTTGGACGATAAATGGCCCTAACTTCCTTCCCGTTGGAGATATTTCGACGTTTAAGCGCTCGTTGAACTCCATTTCACAGTGCTAATGCAATGCACAACCATTTAAGCGTTGAAACAAGCAAAATATCTCGCAAATCGCGAAAATTTCGATTTTTTGGACGATAAATGGCCCTAACTTCCTTCCCGTTGGAGATATTTCGACGTTTAAGCGGTCGTTTAACTCCATTTCACAGTGCTAATGCAATGCACAACCATTTAAGCGTCGAAACAAGCAAGATATCTCGCAAATCGCGAAAATTTCGATTTTTTGGACGATAAATGGCCCTAACTTCCTTCCCGTTGGAGATATTTCGACGTTTAAGCGCTCGTTGAACTCCATTTCATAGTGCTAATGCAATGCACAACCATTTAAGCGTCGAAACAAGCAAAATATCTCGCAAATCGCGAAAATTTCGATTTTTTGGACGATAAATGGCCGTGACTTCCTTCCCATTGGAGATATTTCGACGTTTAAGCGCTCGTTGAACTCCATTTCACAGTGCTAATGCAATGCACAACCATTTAAGCGTCGAAACAAGCAAAATATCTCGCAAATCGCGAAAATTTCGATTTTTTGGACGATAAATGGCCGTAACTTTCTTCCCGTTGGAGATATTTCGACGTTTAAGCGCTCGTTGAACTCCATTTCACAGTGCTAATGCAATGCATAACCATTTAAGCGTCGATACAAGCAAAATATCTCGCAAATCGCGAAAATTTCGATTTTTTGGACGATAAATGGCCCTAACTTCCTTCCCGTTGGAGATATTTCGACGTTTAAGCGGTCGTTTAACTCCATTTCACAGTGCTAATGCAATGCACAACCATTTAAGCGTCGAAACAAGCAAGATATCTCGCAAATCGCGAAAATTTCGATTTTTTGGACGATAAATGGCCCTAACTTCCTTCCCGTTGGAGATATTTCGACGTTTAAGCGCTCGTTGAACTCCATTTCATAGTGCTAATGCAATGCACAACCATTTAAGCGTCGAAACAAGCAAAATATCTCGCAAATCGCGAAAATTTCGATTTTTTGGACGATAAATGGCCGTGACTTCCTTCCCATTGGAGATATTTCGACGTTTAAGCGCTCGTTGAACTCCATTTCACAGTGCTAATGCAATGCACAACCATTTAAGCGTCGAAACAAGCAAAATATCTCGCAAATCGCGAAAATTTCGATTTTTTGGACGATAAATGGCCGTAACTTTCTTCCCGTTGGAGATATTTCGACGTTTAAGCGCTCGTTGAACTCCATTTCACAGTGCTAATGCAATGCATAACCATTTAAGCGTCGATACAAGCAAAATATCTCGCAAATCGCGAAAATATCGATTTTTTGGACGATAAATGGCCCTAACTTCCTTCCCGTTGGAGATATTTCGACGTTTAAGCGCTCGTTGAACTCCATTTCACAGTGCTAATGCAATGCACATCCATTTAAGCGTCGAAACAAGCAAGATATCTCGCAAATCGCGAAGATTTCGATTTTTTGGACGAAAAATAGCCGTAACTTCCTTCCCGTTAGAGATACTTCGACGTTTAAGCGCTCGTTGAACTCCATTTCACAGTGCTAATGCAATGCACAACCATTTAAGCGTCGAAACAAGCAAAATATCTCGCAAATCGCGAAAATTTCGATTTTTTGGACGATAAATGGCCCTAACTTCCTTCCCGTTGGAGATATTTCGACGTTTAAGCGCTCGTTGAACTCCCTTTCACAGTGCTAATGCAATGCACAACCATTTAAGCGTCGAAACAAGCAAAATATCTCGCAAATCGCGAAAATTTCGATTTTTTGGACGATAAATGGCCCTAACTTCCTTCCCGTTGGAGATATTTCGACGTTTAAGCGCTCGTTGAACTCCACTTCACAGTGCTAATGCAATGCACAACCATTTAAGCGTCGAAACAAGCAAGATATCTCGCAAATCGCGAAAATTTCGATTTTTTGGACGATAAATGGCCGTAACTTCCTTCCCGTTGGAGATATTTCGACGTTTAAGCGCTCGTTGAACTCCATTTCACAGTGCTAATGCAATGCACAACCATTTAAGCGTCGAAACAAGCAAAATATCTCGCAAATCGCGAAGATATCGATTTTTTGGACGATAAATGGCCCTAACTTCCTTCCCGTTGGAGATATTTCGACGTTTAAGCGGTCGTTGAACTCCATTTCACAGTGCTAATGCAATGCACAACCATTTAAGCGTCGAAACAAGCAAGATATCTCGCAAATCGCGAAAATTTCGATTTTTTGGACGATAAATGGCCCTAACTTCCTTCCCGTTGGAGATATTTCGACGTTTAAGCGCTCGTTGAACTCCATTTCATAGTGCTAATGCAATGCACAACCATTTAAGCGTCGAAACAAGCAAAATATCTCGCAAATCGCGAAAATTTCGATTTTTTGGACGATAAATGGCCCTAACTTCCTTCCCGTTGGAGATATTTCGACGTTTAAGCGGTCGTTGAACTCCATTTCACAGTGCTAATGCAATGCACAACCATTTAAGCGTCGAAACAAGCAAGATATCTCGCAAATCGCGAAAATTTCGATTTTTTGGACGATAAATGGCCGTTACTTCCTTCCCGTTGGAGATATTTCGACGTTTAAGCGCTCGTTGAACTCCATTTCACAGTGCTAATGCAATGCACAACCATTTAAGCGTCGAAACAAGCAAAATATCTCGCAAATCGCGAAAATTTCGATTTTTTGGACGATAAATGGCCGTGACTTCCTTCCCGTTGGAGATATTTCGACGTTTAAGCGCTCGTTGAACTCCCTTTCACAGTGCTAATGCAATGCACAACCATTTAAGCGTCGAAACAAGCAAAATATCTCGCAAATCGCGAAAATTTCGATTTTTTGGACGATAAATGGCCGTAACTTCCTTCCCGTTGGAGATATTTCGACGTTTAAGCGCTCGTTGAACTCCACTTCACAGTGCTAATGCAATGCACAACCATTTAAGCGTCGAAACAAGCAAGATATCTCGCAAATCGCGAAAATTTCGATTTTTTGGACGATAAATGGCCGTAACTTCCTTCCCGTTGGAGATATTTCGACGTTTAAGCGCTCGTTGAACTCCATTTCACAGTGCTAATGCAATGCACAACCATTTAAGCGTCGAAACAAGCAAAATATCTCGCAAATCGCGAAAATTTCGATTTTTTGGACGATAAATGGCCGTAACTTTCTTCCCGTTGGAGATATTTCGACGTTTAAGCGCTCGTTGAACTCCATTTCACAGTGCTAATGCAATGCATAACCATTTAAGCGTCGATACAAGCAAAATATCTCGCAAATCGCGAAAATATCGATTTTTTGGACGATAAATGGCCCTAACTTCCTTCCCGTTGGAGATATTTCGACGTTTAAGCGCTCGTTGAACTCCATTTCAGAGTGCTAATGCAATGCACATCCATGTAAGCGTCGAAACAAGCAAGATATCTCGCAAATCGCGAAGATTTCGATTTTTTGGACGAAAAATAGCCGTAACTTCCTTCCCGTTGGAGATACTTCGACGTTTAAGCGCTCGTTGAACTCCATTTCACAGTGCTAATGCAATGCACAACCATTTAAGCGTCGAAACAAGCAAGATATCTCGCAAATCGCGAAAATTACGATTTTTTGGGCGATAAATGGCCGTAACTTCCTTCCCGCTGGAGATATTTCGACGTTTAAGCGCTCGTTGAACTCCATTTCACAGTGCTAATGCAATGCACAACCATTTAAGCGTCGAAACAAGCAAGATATCTCGCAAATCGCGAAGATATCGATTTTTTGGACGAAAAATAGCCGTAACTTCCTTCCCGTTGGAGATATTTCGACGTTTAAGCGCTCGTTGAACTCCATTTCACAGTGCTAATGAAATGCACAACCATTTAAGCGTCGAAACAAGCAAGATATCTCGCAAATCGCGAAGATTTCGATTTTTTGGACGAAAAATAGCCGTAACTTCCTTCCCGTTGGAGATATTTCGACGTTTAAGCGCTCGTTGAACTCCATTTCACAGTGCTAATGCAATGCACAACGATTTAAGCGTCGAAACAAGCAAAATATCTCGCAAATCGCGAAAATTTCGATTTTTTGGAAGATAAATGGCCGTAACTTCCTTCCCGTTGGAGATATTTCGACGTTTAAGCGCTCGTTGAACTCCATTTCACAGTGCTAATGCAATGCACAACCATTTAAGCGTCGAAACAAGCAAAATATCTCGCAAATCGCGAAAATCTCGATTTTTTGGACGATAAATGGCCCTAACTTCCTTCCCGTTGGAGATATTTCGACGTTTAAGCGCTCGTTGAACTCCATTTCACAGTGCTAATGCAATGCACAACCATTTAAGCGTCGAAACAAGCAAGATATCTCGCAAATCGCGAAAATTTCGACTTTTTGGACGATAAATGGCCGTAACTTCCTTCCCGTTGAAGATATTTCGACGTTTAAGCGCTCGTTGAACTCCATTTCACAGTGCTAATGCAATGCACAACCATTTAAGCGTTGAAACAAGCAAAATATCTCGCAAATCGCGAAAATTTCGATTTTTTGGACGATAAATGGCCCTAACTTCCTTCCCGTTGGAGATATTTCGACGTTTAAGCGCTCGTTGAACTCCATTTCATAGTGCTAATGCAATGCACAACCATTTAAGCGTCGAAACAAGCAAAATATCTCGCAAATCGCGAAAATTTCGATTTTTTGGACGATAAATGGCCCTAACTTCCTTCCCGTTGGAGATATTTCGACGTTTAAGCGCTCGTTGAACTCCATTTCACAGTGCTAATGCAATGCACAACCATTTAAGCGTCGAAACAAGCAAAATATCTCGCAAATCGCGAAAATTTCGATTTTTTGGACGATAAATGGCCGTGACTTCCTTCCCGTTGGAGATATTTCGACGTTTAAGCGCTCGTTGAACTCCCCTTCACAGTGCTAATGCAATGCACAACCATTTAAGCGTCGAAACAAGCAAAATATCTCGCAAATCGCGAAAATTTCGATTTTTTGGACGATAAATGGCCCTAACTTCCTTCCCGTTGGAGATATTTCGACGTTTAAGCGCTCGTTGAACTCCACTTCACAGTGCTAATGCAATGCACAACCATTTAAGCGTCGAAACAAGCAAGATATCTCGCAAATCGCGAAAATTTCGATTTTTTGGACGATAAATGGCCGTAACTTCCTTCCCGTTGGAGATATTTCGACGTTTAAGCGCTCGTTGAACTCCATTTCACAGTGCTAATGCAATGCACAACCATTTAAGCGTCGAAACAAGCAAAATATCTCGCAAATCGCGATAATTTCGATTTTTTGGACGATAAATGGCCGTAACTTTCTTCCCGTTGGAGATATTTCGACGTTTAAGCGCTCGTTGAACTCCATTTCACAGTGCTAATGCAATGCATAACCATTTAAGCGTCGATACAAGCAAAATATCTCGCAAATCGCGAAAATATCGATTTTTTGGACGATAAATGGCCCTAACTTCCTTCCCGTTGGAGATATTTCGACGTTTAAGCGCTCGTTGAACTCCATTTCACAGTGCTAATGCAATGCACATCCATGTAAGCGTCGAAACAAGCAAGATATCTCGCAAATCGCGAAGATTTCGATTTTTTGGACGATAAATGGCCGTAACTTTCTTCCCGTTGGAGATATTTCGACGTTTAAGCGCTCGTTGAACTCCATTTCACAGTGCTAATGCAATGCATAACCATTTAAGCGTCGATACAAGCAAAATATCTCGCAAATCGCGAAAATATCGATTTTTTGGACGATAAATGGCCCTAACTTCCTTCCCGTTGGAGATATTTCGACGTTTAAGCGCTCGTTGAACTCCATTTCACAGTGCTAATGCAATGCACATCCATTTAAGCGTCGAAACAAGCAAGATATCTCGCAAATCGCGAAGACTTCGATTTTTTGGACGAAAAATAGCCGTAACTTCCTTCCCGTTGGAGATACTTCGACGTTTAAGCGCTCGTTGAACTCCATTTCACAGTGCTAATGCAATGCACAACCATTTAAGCGTCGAAACAAGCAAGATATCTCGCAAATCGCGAAAATTACGATTTTTTGGGCGATAAATGGCCGTAACTTCCTTCCCGCTGGAGATATTTCGACGTTTAAGCGCTCGTTGAACTCCATTTCACAGTGCTAATGCAATGCACAACCATTTAAGCGTCGAAACAAGCAAAATATCTCGCAAATCGCGAAGATATCGATTTTTTGGACGATAAATGGCCGTAACTTCCTTCCCGTTGGAGATATTTCGACGTTTAAGCGCTCGTTGAACTCCATTTCATAGTGCTAATGCAATGCACAACCATTTAAGCGTCGAAACAAGCAAAATATCTCGCAAATCGCGAAAATTTCGATTTTTTGGACGATAAATGGCCGTAACTTCCTTCCCGTTGGAGATATTTCGACGTTTAAGCGCTCGTTGAACTCCATTTCACAGTGCTAATGCAATGCACAACCATTTAAGCGTCGAAACAAGCAAAATATCTCGCAAATCGCGAAAATTTCGATTTTTTGGACGATAAATGGCCGTAACTTCCTTCCCGTTGGAGATATTTCGACGTTTAAGCACTCGTTGAACTCCATTTCACAGTGCTAATGCAATGCACAACCATTTAAGCGTCGAAACAAGCAAGATATCTCGCAAATCGCGAAAATTTCGATTTTTTGGACGATAAAAGGCCGTAACTTCCTTCCCGTTGGAGATATTTCGACGTTTAAGCGCTCGTTGAACTCCATTTCACAGTGCTAATGCAATGCATAACCATTTAAGCGTCGAAACAAGCAAGATATCTCGCAAATCGCGAAGATTTCGATTTTTTGGACGAAAAATAGCCGTAACTTCCTTCCCGTTGGAGATACTTCGACGTTTAAGCGCTCGTTGAACTCCATTTCACAGTGCTAATGCAATGCACAACCATTTAAGCGTCGAAACAAGCAAGATATCTCGCAAATCGCGAAAATTACGATTTTTTGGGCGATAAATGGCCGTAACTTCCTTCCCGCTGGAGATATTTCGACGTTTAAGCGCTCGTTGAACTCCATTTCACAGTGCTAATGCAATGCACAACCATTTAAGCGTCGAAACAAGCAAAATATCTCGCAAATCGCGAAGATATCGATTTTTTGGACGATAAATGGCCCTAACTACCTTCCCGTTGGAGATATTTCGACGTTTAAGCGGTCGTTGAACTCCATTTCACAGTGCTAATGCAATGCACAACCATTTAAGCGTCGAAACAAGCAAGATATCTCGCAAATCGCGAAAATTTCGATTTTTTGGACGATAAATGGCCCTAACTTCCTTCCCGTTGGAGATATTTCGACGTTTAAGCGGTCGTTGAACTCCATTTCACAGTGCTAATGCAATGCACAACCATTTAAGCGTCGAAACAAGCAAGATATCTCGCAAATCCTGAAAATTTCGATTTTTTGGACGATAAATGGCCGTAACTTCCTTCCCGTTGGAGATATTTCGACGTTTAAGCGCTCGTTGAACTCCATTTCATAGTGCTAATGCAATGCACAACCATTTAAGCGTCGAAACAAGCAAAATATCTCGCAAATCGCGAAAATTTCGATTTTTTGGACGATAAATGGCCGTAACTTCCTTCCCGTTGAAGATATTTCGACGTTTAAGCGCTCGTTGAACTCCATTTCACAGTGCTAATGCAATGCACAACCATTTAAGCGTCGAAACAAGCAAAATATCTCGCAAATCGCGAAAATTTCGATTTTTTGGACGATAAATGGCCGTAACTTCCTTCCCGTTGGAGATATTTCGACGTTTAAGCACTCGTTGAACTCCATTTCACAGTGCTAATGCAATGCACAACCATTTAAGCGTCGAAACAAGCAAGATATCTCGCAAATCGCGAAAATTTCGATTTTTTGGACGATAAATGGCCGTAACTTCCTTCCCGATGGAGATATTTCGACGTTTAAGCGCTCGTTGAACTCCATTTCACAGTGCTAATGCAATGCACAACCATTTAAGCGTCGAAACAAGCAAAATATCTCGCAAATCGCGAAAATTTCGATTTTTTGGACGATAAATGGCCCTAACTTCCTTCCCGTTGGAGATATTTCGACGTTTAAGCGGTCGTTGAACTCCATTTCACAGTGCTAATGCAATGCACAACCATTTAAGCGTCGAAACAAGCAAGATATCTCGCAAATCGCGAAAATTTCGATTTTTTGGACGATAAAAGGCCGTAACTTCCTTCCCGTTGGAGATATTTCGACGTTTAAGCGCTCGTTGAACTCCATTTCACAGTGCTAATGCAATGCACAACCATTTAAGCGTCGAAACAAGCAAAATATCTCGCAAATCGCGAAAATTTCGATTTTTTGGACGATAAATGGCCGTAACTTCCTTCCCGTTGGAGATATTTCGAACGTTTAAGCGCTCGTTGAACTCCATTTCACAGTGCTAATGCAATGCATAACCATTTAAGCGTCGAAACAAGCAAGATATCTTGCAAATCGCGAAAATTTCGATTTTTTGGTCGATAAATGGCCGTAACTTCCTTCCCGTTGGAGATATTTCGACGTTTAAGCGCTCGTTGAACTCCATTTCACAGTGCTAATGCAATGCACAACCATTTAAGCGTCGAAACAAGCAAAATATCTCGCAAATCGCGAAAATTTCGATTTTTTGGACGATAAATGGCCCTAACTTCCTTCCCGTTGGAGATATTTCGACGTTTAAGCGGTCGTTGCACTCCATTTCACAGTGCTAATGCAATGCACAACCATTTAAGCGTCGAAACAAGCAAGATATCTCGCAAATCGCGAAAATTTCGATTTTTTGGACGATAAATGGCCGTAACTTCCTTCCCGTTGGAGATATTTCGACGTTTAAACGCTCGTTGAACTCCATTTCACAGTGCTAATGCAATGCACAACCATTTAAGCGTCGAAACAAGCAAGATATCTCGCAAATCGCGAAAATTTCGATTTTTTGGAGGATAAATGGCCGTAACTTCCTTCCCGTTGGAGATATTTCGAACGTTTAAGCGCTCGTTGAACTCCATTTCACAGTGCTAATGCAATGCATAACCATTTAAGCGTCGAAACAAGCAAAATATCTCGCAAATCGCGAAAATTTCGATTTTTTGGAAGATAAATGGCCCTAACTTCCTTCCCGTTGGAGATATTTCGACGTTTAAGCGCTCGTTGAACTCCATTTCACAGTGCTAATGCAATGTACAACCATTTAAGCGTCGAAACATGCAAGATATCTCGCAAATCGCGAAAATTTCGATTTTTTCGACGATAAATGGCCGTAACTTCCTTCCCGTTGGAGATATTTCGACGTTTAAGCGCTCGTTGAACTCCATTTCACAGTGCTAATGCAATGCACAACCATTTAAGCGTCGAAACAAGCAAAA
This sequence comes from Bombus vancouverensis nearcticus, assembly GCF_051014615.1. Lineage (NCBI taxonomy): Eukaryota > Metazoa > Arthropoda > Insecta > Hymenoptera > Apidae > Bombus > Bombus vancouverensis. The sequence continues at coordinate 8,747 of NW_027468931.1, read as the reverse complement.
TATCTCGCAAATCGCGAAAATTTCGATTTTTTGGACGATAAATGGCCCTAACTTCCTTCCCGTTGGAGATATTTCGACGTTTAAGCGGTCGTTGAACTCCATTTCACAGTGCTAATGCAATGCACAACCATTTAAGCGTCGAAACAAGCAAGATATCTCGCAAATCGCGAAAATTTCGATTTTTTGTACGATAAATGGCCGTAACTTCCTTCCCGTTGGAGATATTTCGACGTTTAAGCGCTCGTTGAACTCCATTTCACAGTGCTAATGCAATGCACAACCATTTTAGCGTCGAAACAAGCAAAATATCTCGCAAATCGCGAAAATTTCGATTTTTTCGACGATAAATGGCCGTAACTTCCTTCCCGTTGGAGATATTTCGACGTTTAAGCGCTCGTTGAACTCCATTTCATAGTGCTAATGCAATGCACAACCATTTAAGCGTCGAAACAAGCAAAATATCTCGCAAATCGCGAAAATTTCGATTTTTTGGACGATAAATGGCCGTAACTTCCTTCCCGTTGGAGATATTTCGACGTTTAAGCACTCGTTGAACTCCATTTCACAGTGCTAATGCAATGCACAACCATTTAAGCGTCGAAACAAGCAAAATATCTCGCAAATCGCGAAAATTTCGATTTTTTGGACGATAAATGGCCGTAACTTCCTTCCCGTTGGAGATATTTCGACGTTTAAGCACTCGTTGAACTCCATTTCACAGTGCTAATGCAATGCACAACCATTTAAGCGTCGAAACAAGCAAAATATCTCGCAAATCGCGAAAATTTCGATTTTTTGGACGATAAATGGCCCTAACTTCCTTCCCGTTGGAGATATTTCGACGTTTAAGCGCTCGTTGAACTCCATTTCACAGTGCTAATGCAATGCACAACCATTTGAGCGTCGAAACAAGCAAGATATCTCGCAAATCGCGAAAATTTCGATTTTTTGGACGATAAATGGCCGTAACTTCCTTCCCGTTGGAGATATTTCGACGTTTAAGCGCTCGTTGAACTCCATTTCACAGTGCTAATGCAATGCACAACCATTTAAGCGTCGAAACAAGCAAAATATCTCGCAAATCGCGAAAATTTCGATTTTTTGGACGATAAATGGCCCTAACTTCCTTCCCGTTGGAGATATTTCGACGTTTAAGCGGTCGTTGAACTCCATTTCACAGTGCTAATGCAATGCACAACCATTTAAGCGTCGAAACAAGCAAGATATCTCGCAAATCGCGAAAATTTCGATTTTTTGGACGATAAATGGCCGTAACTTCCTTCCCGTTGGAGATATTTCGACGTTTAAGCGCTCGTTGAACTCCATTTCACAGTGCTAATGCAATGCACAACCATTTAAGCGTCGAAACAAGCAAAATATCTCGCAAATCGCGAAAATTTCGATTTTTTGGACGATAAATGGCCGTAACTTCCTTCCCGTTGGAGATATTTCGAACGTTTAAGCGCTCGTTGAACTCCATTTCACAGTGCTAATGCAATGCATAACCATTTAAGCGTCGAAACAAGCAAAATATCTCGCAAATCGCGAAAATTCCGATTTTTTGGACGATAAATGGCCCTAACTTCCTTCCCGTTGGAGATATTTCGACGTTTAAGCGCTCGTTGAACTCCATTTCACAGTGCTAATGCAATGTACAACCATTTAAGCGTCGAAACAAGCAAGATATCTCGCAAATCGCGAAAATTTCGATTTTTTCGACGATAAATGGCCGTAACTTCCTTCCCGTTGGAGATATTTCGACGTTTAAGCGCTCGTTGAACTCCATTTCACAGTGCTAATGCAATGCACAACCATTTAAGCGTCGAAACAAGCAAAATATCTCGCAAATCGCGAAAATTTCGATTTTTTGGACGATAAATGGCCCTAACTTCCTTCCCGTTGGAGATATTTCGACGTTTAAGCGGTCGTTGAACTCCATTTCACCGTGCTAATGCAATGCACAACCATTTAAGCGTCGAAACAAGCAAAATATCTCGCAAATCGCGAAAATTTCGATTTTTTGGACGATAAATGGCCGTAACTTCCTTCCCGTTGGAGATATTTCGAACGTTTAAGCGCTCGTTGAACTCCATTTCACAGTGCTAATGCAATGCATAACCATTTAAGCGTCGAAACAAGCAAAATATCTCGCAAATCGCGAAAATTCCGATTTTTTGGACGATAAATGGCCCTAACTTCCTTCCCGTTGGAGATATTTCGACGTTTAAGCGCTCGTTGAACTCCATTTCACAGTGCTAATGCAATGTACAACCATTTAAGCGTCGAAACAAGCAAGATATCTCGCAAATCGCGAAAATTTCGATTTTTTCGACGATAAATGGCCGTAACTTCCTTCCCGTTGGAGATATTTCGACGTTTAAGCGCTCGTTGAACTCCATTTCACAGTGCTAATGCAATGCACAACCATTTAAGCGTCGAAACAAGCAAAATATCTCGCAAATCGCGAAAATTTCGATTTTTTGGACGATAAATGGCCCTAACTTCCTTCCCGTTGGAGATATTTCGACGTTTAAGCGGTCGTTGAACTCCATTTCACAGTGCTAATGCAATGCACAACCATTTAAGCGTCGAAACAAGCAAGATATCTCGCAAATCGCGAAAATTACGATTTTTTGGGCGATAAATGGCCGTAACTTCCTTCCCGCTGGAGATATTTCGACGTTTAAGCGCTCGTTGAACTCCATTTCACAGTGCTAATGCAATGCACAACCATTTATGCGTCGAAACAAGCAAAATATCTCGCAAATCGCGAAGATATCGATTTTTTGGACGATAAATGGCCGTAACTTCCTTCCCGTTGGAGATATTTCGACGTTTAAGCGCTCGTTGAACTCCATTTCATAGTGCTAATGCAATGCACAACCATTTAAGCGTCGAAACAAGCAAAATATCTCGCAAATCGCGAAAATTTCGATTTTTTGGACGATAAATGGCCGTAACTTCCTTCCCGTTGGAGATATTTCGACGTTTAAGCGCTCGTTGAACTCCATTTCACAGTGCTAATGCAATGCACAACCATTTAAGCGTCGAAACAAGCAAAATATCTCGCAAATCGCGAAAATTTCGATTTTTTGGACGATAAATGGCCGTAACTTCCTTCCCGTTGGAGATATTTCGACGTTTAAGCACTCGTTGAACTCCATTTCACAGTGCTAATGCAATGCACAACCATTTAAGCGTCGAAACAAGCAAGATATCTCGCAAATCGCGAAAATTTCGATTTTTTGGACGATAAATGGCCGTAACTTCCTTCCCGTTGGAGATATTTCGACGTTTAAGCGCTCGTTGAACTCCATTTCACAGTGCTAATGCAATGCACAACCATTTAAGCGTCGAAACAAGCAAAATATCTCGCAAATCGCGAAAATTTCGATTTTTTGGACGATAAATGGCCCTAACTTCCTTCCCGTTGGAGATATTTCGACGTTTAAGCGGTCGTTGAACTCCATTTCACAGTGCTAATGCAATGCACAACCATTTAAGCGTCGAAACAAGCAAGATATCTCGCAAATCGCGAAAATTTCGATTTTTTGGACGATAAAAGGCCGTAACTTCCTTCCCGTTGGAGATATTTCGACGTTTAAGCGCTCGTTGAACTCCATTTCACAGTGCTAATGCAATGCACAACCATTTAAGCGTCGAAACAAGCAAAATATCTTGCAAATCGCGAAAATTTCGATTTTTTGGACGATAAATGGCCGTAACTTCCTTCCCGTTGGAGATATTTCGAACGATTAAGCGCTCGTTGAACTCCATTTCACAGTGCTAATGCAATGCATAACCATTTAAGCGTCGAAACAAGCAAGATATCTCGCAAATCGCGAAAATTTCGATTTTTTGGACGATAAATGGCCGTAACTTCCTTCCCGTTGGAGATATTTCGACGTTTAAGCGCTCGTTGAACTCCATTTCACAGTGCTAATGCAATGCACAACCATTTAAGCGTCGAAACAAGCAAAATATCTCGCAAATCGCGAAAATTTCGATTTTTTGGACGATAAATGGCCCTAACTTCCTTCCCGTTGGAGATATTTCGACGTTTAAGCGGTCGTTGAACTCCATTTCACAGTGCTAATGCAATGCACAACCATTTAAGCGTCGAAACAAGCAAAATATCTCGCAAATCGCGAAAATTTCGATTTTTTGGACGATAAATGGCCGTAACTTCCTTCCCGTTGGAGATATTTCGAACGTTTAAGCGCTCGTTGAACTCCATTTCACAGTGCTAATGCAATGCATAACCATTTAAGCGTCGAAACAAGCAAAATATCTCGCAAATCGCGAAAATTCCGATTTTTTGGACGATAAATGGCCCTAACTTCCTTCCCGTTGGAGATATTTCGACGTTTAAGCGCTCGTTGAACTCCATTTCACAGTGCTAATGCAATGTACAACCATTTAAGCGTCGAAACAAGCAAGATATCTCGCAAATCGCGAAAATTTCGATTTTTTCGACGATAAATGGCCGTAACTTCCTTCCCGTTGGAGATATTTCGACGTTTAAGCGCTCGTTGAACTCCATTTCACAGTGCTAATGCAATGCACAACCATTTAAGCGTCGAAACAAGCAAAATATCTCGCAAATCGCGAAAATTTCGATTTTTTGGACGATAAATGGCCCTAACTTCCTTCCCGTTGGAGATATTTCGACGTTTAAGCGGTCGTTGAACTCCATTTCACCGTGCTAATGCAATGCACAACCATTTAAGCGTCGAAACAAGCAAAATATCTCGCAAATCGCGAAAATTTCGATTTTTTGGACGATAAATGGCCGTAACTTCCTTCCCGTTGGAGATATTTCGAACGTTTAAGCGCTCGTTGAACTCCATTTCACAGTGCTAATGCAATGCATAACCATTTAAGCGTCGAAACAAGCAAAATATCTCGCAAATCGCGAAAATTCCGATTTTTTGGACGATAAATGGCCCTAACTTCCTTCCCGTTGGAGATATTTCGACGTTTAAGCGCTCGTTGAACTCCATTTCACAGTGCTAATGCAATGTACAACCATTTAAGCGTCGAAACAAGCAAGATATCTCGCAAATCGCGAAAATTTCGATTTTTTCGACGATAAATGGCCCTAACTTCCTTCCCGTTGGAGATATTTCGACGTTTAAGCGCTCGTTGAACTCCATTTCACAGTGCTAATGCAATGCACAACCATTTAAGCGTCGAAACAAGCAAAATATCTCGCAAATCGCGAAAATTTCGATTTTTTGGACGATAAATGGCCCTAACTTCCTTCCCGTTGGAGATATTTCGACGTTTGAGCGGTCGTTGAACTCCATTTCACAGTGCTAATGCAATGCACAACCATTTAAGCGTCGAAACAAGCAAGATATCTCGCAAATCGCGAAAATTACGATTTTTTGGGCGATAAATGGCCGTAACTTCCTTCCCGCTGGAGATATTTCGACGTTTAAGCGCTCGTTGAACTCCATTTCACAGTGCTAATGCAATGCACAACCATTTAAGCGTCGAAACAAGCAAAATATCTCGCAAATCGCGAAGATATCGATTTTTTGGACGATAAATGGCCGTAACTTCCTTCCCGTTGGAGATATTTCGACGTTTAAGCGCTCGTTGAACTCCATTTCATAGTGCTAATGCAATGCACAACCATTTAAGCGTCGAAACAAGCAAAATATCTCGCAAATCGCGAAAATTTCGATTTTTTGGACGATAAATGGCCGTAACTTCCTTCCCGTTGGAGATATTTCGACGTTTAAGCGCTCGTTGAACTCCATTTCACAGTGCTAATGCAATGCACAACCATTTAAGCGTCGAAACAAGCAAAATATCTCGCAAATCGCGAAAATTTCGATTTTTTGGACGATAAATGGCCGTAACTTCCTTCCCGTTGGAGATATTTCGACGTTTAAGCACTCGTTGAACTCCATTTCACAGTGCTAATGCAATGCACAACCATTTAAGCGTCGAAACAAGCAAGATATCTCGCAAATCGCGAAAATTTCGATTTTTTGGACGATAAATGGCCGTAACTTCCTTCCCGTTGGAGATATTTCGACGTTTAAGCGCTCGTTGAACTCCATTTCACAGTGCTAATGCAATGCACAACCATTTAAGCGTCGAAACAAGCAAAATATCTCGCAAATCGCGAAAATTTCGATTTTTTGGACGATAAATGGCCCTAACTTCCTTCCCGTTGGAGATATTTCGACGTTTAAGCGGTCGTTGAACTCCATTTCACAGTGCTAATGCAATGCACAACCATTTAAGCGTCGAAACAAGCAAGATATCTCGCAAATCGCGAAAATTTCGATTTTTTGGACGATAAAAGGCCGTAACTTCCTTCCCGTTGGAGATATTTCGACGTTTAAGCGCTCGTTGAACTCCATTTCACAGTGCTAATGCAATGCACAACCATTTAAGCGTCGAAACAAGCAAAATATCTCGCAAATCGCGAAAATTTCGATTTTTTGGACGGTAAATGGCCGTAACTTCCTTCCCGTTGGAGATATTTCGAACGTTTAAGCGCTCGTTGAACTCCATTTCACAGTGCTAATGCAATGCATAACCATTTAAGCGTCGAAACAAGCAAGATATCTCGCAAATCGCGAAAATTTCGATTTTTTGGACGATAAATGGCCGTAACTTCCTTCCCGTTGGAGATATTTCGACGTTTAAGCGCTCGTTGAACTCCATTTCACAGTGCTAATGCAATGCACAACCATTTAAGCGTCGAAACAAGCAAAATATCTCGCAAATCGCGAAAATTTCGATTTTTTGGACGATAAATGGCCCTAACTTCCTTCCCGTTGGAGATATTTCGACGTTTAAGCGGTCGTTGAACTCCATTTCACAGTGCTAATGCAATGCACAACCATTTAAGCGTCGAAACAAGCAAGATATCTCGCAAATCGCGAAAATTTCGATTTTTTGGACGATAAATGGCCGTAACTTCCTTCCCGTTGGAGATATTTCGACGTTTAAGCGCTCGTTGAACTCCATTTCACAGTGCTAATGCAATGCACAACCATTTAAGCGTCGAAACAAGCAAGATATCTCGCAAATCGCGAAAATTTCGATTTTTTGGAGGATAAATGGCCGTAACTTCCTTCCCGTTGGAGATATTTCGAACGTTTAAGCGCTCGTTGAACTCCATTTCACAGTGCTAATGCAATGCATAACCATTTAAGCGTCGAAACAAGCAAAATATCTCGCAAATCGCGAAAATTTCGATTTTTTGGACGATAAATGGCCCTAACTTCCTTCCCGTTGGAGATATTTCGACGTTTAAGCGCTCGTTGAACTCCATTTCACAGTGCTAATGCAATGTACAACCATTTAAGCGTCGAAACAAGCAAGATATCTCGCAAATCGCGAAAATTTCGATTTTTTCGACGATAAATGGCCGTAACTTCCTTCCCGTTGGAGATATTTCGACGTTTAAGCGCTCGTTGAACTCCATTTCACAGTGCTAATGCAATGCACAACCATTTAAGCGTCGAAACAAGCAAGATATCTCGCAAATCGCGAAGATTTCAATTTTTTGGACGATAAATGGCCGTAACTTCCTTCCCGTTGGAGATATTTCGACGTTTAAGCGGTCGTTGAACTCCATTTCACAGTGCTAATGCAATGCACAACCATTTAAGCGTCGAAACAAGCAAGATATCTCGCAAATCGCGAAAATTTCGATTTTTTGGACGATAAATGGCCCTAACTTCCTTCCCGTTGGAGATATTTCGACGTTTAAGCGCTCGTTGAACTCCATTTCACAGTGCTAATGCAATGCACATCCATTTAAGCGTCGAAACAAGCAAGATATCTCGCAAATCGCGAAGATTTCGATTTTTTGGACGAAAAATAGCCGTAACTTCCTTCCCGTTGGAGATACTTCGACGTTTAAGCGCTCGTTGAACTCCATTTCACAGTGCTAATGCAATGCACAACCATTTAAGCGTCGAAACAAGCAAGATATCTCGCAAATCGCGAAAATTACGATTTTTTGGGCGATAAATGGCCGTAACTTCCTTCCCGCTGGAGATATTTCGACGTTTAAGCGCTCGTTGAACTCCATTTCACAGTGCTAATGCAATGCACAACCATTTAAGCGTCGAAACAAGCAAAATATCTCGCAAATCGCGAAGATATCGATTTTTTGGACGATAAATGGCCCTAACTACCTTCCCGTTGGAGATATTTCGACGTTTAAGCGGTCGTTGAACTCCATTTCACAGTGCTAATGCAACGCACAACCATTTAAGCGTCGAAACAAGCAAGATATCTCGCAAATCGCGAAAATTTCGATTTTTTGGACGATAAATGGCCCTAACTTCCTTCCCGTTGGAGATATTTCGACGTTTAAGCGGTCGTTGAACTCCATTTCACAGTGCTAATGCAATGCACAACCATTTAAGCGTCGAAACAAGCAAGATATCTCGCAAATCCTGAAAATTTCGATTTTTTGGACGATAAATGGCCGTAACTTCCTTCCCGTTGGAGATATTTCGACGTTTAAGCGCTCGTTGAACTCCATTTCATAGTGCTAATGCAATGCACAACCATTTAAGCGTCGAAACAAGCAAAATATCTCGCAAATCGCGAAAATTTCGATTTTTTGGACGATAAATGGCCGTAACTTCCTTCCCGTTGAAGATATTTCGACGTTTAAGCGCTCGTTGAACTCCATTTCACAGTGCTAATGCAATGCACAACCATTTAAGCGTCGAAACAAGCAAAATATCTCGCAAATCGCGAAA